>NC_142785.1:0-312500 GCF_988280905.1 Pimephales promelas | reverse complement strand
GTGTGGAAGCGGCTCGTGTGTGTTTACATGTGTGTGTGTGTGTTCTGATGACTGATGGCTGTTCCCAGGTTTAAGAAGATCATCTCCATCCCAGAGCAGAGTTCGGTGCAGATGCTGTGCTTCCTCCTGGAGTGTCTCCTCGTCCCAGAACACACTCCTCCTGACAGCCATAAGGATCTGTACGAGCTCTACTTCGTGTTCGCCGCCGTCTGGGCCTTCGGAGGAACCATGTTCCAGGATCAGGTGTGTGTGTGTGTGTGTGTGTGTTTCGGAGGAACCATGTTCCAGGATCAGGTGTGTGTGTGTGTGTTTCGGAGGAACCATGTTCCAGGATCAGGTGCATCTCCTCTGGCTTTACTCCTCATGAACACTGCCTGCTGTAACACTGTGTGTGCGTGTGTGTGTGTGTGTGTGTGTCTGCAGCTGGTGGATTACAGGCTTGAGTTCAGCAAGTGGTGGGTGACGGAGTTCAAAAGCGTGAAGTTTCCGGCTCAGGGCACCGTGTTCGATTACTACATTGATCCCGAGAGTAAGAGGTTTGAGCCGTGGTCTAGAATGGTGCCGCAGTTCGTGATGGACCCGGAGATCCCCCTGCAGGTCAGTACCGCTCGCATCATGAGGAGCCGACTCTCGTCACCAAGTCTTAGTCATTTTGTTGTTGAAGGTTGACGTTTATTTACTTCTCTGCTTAGCAAGATGAGGGAATTCATGCAAAACTTGATCAAAGTTTAAAAATGAGCCTTTTTAAAATAAGGCTTTATAGTTATCATTATTTTAGTTCATCGTTGATATTGGCCTTGTCTGAAAGTTTGAAATTACTTTGAAAAACTTGAAGATTTTACTCAAACCACTCAATAAAATGTGATTAACATGCATCGCTTTCGACCGGGACGTTTGGTAGTTTTGATCGTCCGGTTTAGCAGAACCGTAAGTTGGACCCGAGTCCGAGCCGTCTGAGAGATGATGGACAGATGACCTCACTATAACAGCAGATGTCTGATAGATCCTCAGGGAGCGTCAGTTCACACACACTGGCCCGACTCAACGCTGTGTGTGTGTGTGTGTCTCAGGCCTGCCTCGTCCACACCACCGAGACCATCCGCGTGCGCTACTTCATGGACCGGCTGCTGGAGCGGCGGCGTCCCATCATGCTCGTGGGCAGCGCTGGCACCGGGAAGTCGGTTCTGGTGGGAGACAAGCTGAGCGCTCTGGACCCGGACAAATACGCCATCAAAAACGTCCCGTTCAACTACTACACCACCTCAGCCATGTTACAGGGTACGTGTGTGTGTGGCAGATCCGGCTGATCTAAAGCGGGCTCTCGGCTCCGGGCGTCAGCTGTTTGTGTCTGTCTTTGCCATCTGTGTGTCTGAGATGCATCACTCCGCATCATGTGACGTTCACACACTTGCTCCTGTCAAGCCGGACCAAACCACGTTCAGAATCTCACGCTTATGTTCTGATGTTATCTGTGCTTTGGGATGAGGGTTCAGGGCCCGGAACGGTTAGAAATTATTACAATTATTAATATTCAGGAGCTTCATATAAACTGAAATGTGATTTTTTTTTTTCAATTTATTTTATGTTATAGTTTGCGATTTTTGCAACCCTGCGTGTTTAAATACAGTTCAAATCATGATTTTATGATTTTTGTAATTTTCTAGCAAGCACCAAATAAACATCAATTTTTTTATTTTTTTTATTTTTAGTTTATTTAGATATTGCTAGAAAATACCAAAACGTACAGAAATATATTATATAATATTTAAATCTTAATGGACAACTAATGGAAAAACTTAATGGAGTCACAAATTAGTCCAAATATTTACTATAGATTTTTTTTTTTTTACAAACACTTGAGAAACATGATGAGCACAGTTTGTGTAAATGATTTCTTCTGATCATGCTGGTCCAAAATATGATGCTTCTCTGGCGCCACAATTAACAAATGCAATGTTTTTTAATATTATAAAAATGAATATATTCATCAATTCATGACATAAAAAATTCATTCAAACTTTTGCACACTGAACTGAATATCATTTCAACAGATTATGAGAACAATGGCAGGTCAAAAGCACCATTTTATAGGCTTGATAGACATTAAATGGATTTTGTGTTAGATCATAGTTTATAAAGCAGACAGCACTGAGAGATCCTTCTCATGCGCTCGCTATAGTTTGCGTGTGTGTGTTCAGTGTTAGCCAGGGATGTTCTCACGAAGCCTGTTCCCCACAGCGGTTCTGGAGAAGCCCTTGGAGAAGAAGGCGGGCCGCAACTACGGGCCGCCCGGCAGCAAGAGGCTCGTCTACTTCATCGATGACATGAACATGCCGGAGGTGGACGCGTACGGGACGGTCCAGCCGCACACCCTGATCCGCCAGCACATGGACTACAACCACTGGTACTGACCGTCACATGACCATCTTCATCTTTCCTCAGTGTGTGTGATGTTGCTCCAGTTCTCCTCTACATCAGTGTCAGTGTTCCTGAACTCCTGAAACGCCTCCATTAGTCTCGAGTCACAATATTCCTCATTATAATAATTAATGCGCAGAATAAAGGGGCGTGGCCTGGTTGAGTTAGTTAGTAGTGTGTTAAACTGGCGGTTATGGAAAGGGGCGGGGCATTTCACAAACACACTCGACCAATCACAACACACCGCTCCAGCTGACCAATCAGAGCACAGTGTGCTTTTCAGGAGGAGGGGCTTCATGGAGACAGGAAGTAAACAGAGCGTTACTGACAGACTGGGAAGAGAGGAGCCGCAACAATGGAGAATATGAGGAGAATAATCAGGAGAACCTGTTCTAGGAGAGTAGAAAACAACATCACGACTGTGTAAAAGGGCAGAATCGGCCTGAAGAGGCTCTGTGTCTTCTGTCGGGATGTCAGTGTTCTGTCCCTGAAAGAGACGCACGTGTCCTGTTGGCTTCTGTTAGATGGGGGTGAGCAGGAGAACAGCTGAAGATGCTGTATTTCTCTGAGCCGCAGTGGCTTTAGTGCAGGACGAGGTGTGCATACAGAGTGTGTGTGTGTGTGTGTGTGTGTGTGTGACGGAACACTGTGTCCTCAGGTACGACAGGAGCAAGCTGCAGCTGAAGGAGATCCACAACGTGCAGTACGTGTCCTGCATGAACCCCACCGCCGGCAGCTTCACCATCAACCCTCGCCTGCAGGTGCTCACTATCAGTGTCAGATCCACACACACACACACACACACACACACACAGACATGCATATATTAGTGTAAGCTCCACACACATATGTGCATACAGTCATAGATACAATCAATTGTTAGGGTTGGGTATCGTTTGAATTTGAACGATTCTGATTCCGATTCCTTGTTTCGATTCCGGTTCCTAACGATTCTCGATTCCGATTCTTTTAAGAGGCGGGGTCAAAAAAGTTTAGCTAACCTTGCTAACCAACGGCCTTTCTGAAGGAAATACTCCTTCTGTAAAAATACTCCTTTTGTCACAAATTTTGCATTTTGCCGAGATTTCGTTATTTTTAGAAAAGTAAAGCCACACTTTGGATCGCCGACGTAAGCTACTCATGTTCGACTCGCGCGGTTATGCCAACACTTCCGGTAGACGCTTCTTCGTTGGTGTTGTTCAGCGGTTTCTTCTTCCGGTCGGCGGACTGTGAATATCGAAACTAGGAATCGAAATTTTAACTTTTGAACGATTCCGGGAAAAACGAAAAGTTAGTCTCGGTTCCAATCGATACTCGATTCTCAAAACCAAACCCTATCAATTGCTGTTGTTTTTTGAATCAAATAAATACAGCCTTGATGAGCAAAATGGACGTACCTGTATTTTAAAAACATTAAAAATCTTACCGATCCCAAACTTTTGATTGTTAGTGTATATCTAAATGCTTTTGAATGATTTTGTTTGGTGTAGTGTCTCAAAGCTGAAGCAAAGGCTTAATGTGCATGTGTTGCGTGTGTCTCAGAGGCATTTCTCGGTGTTTGCGCTGTCGTTCCCCGGGGTGGAGGCGCTGAACACCATCTACTGCAGCATCCTGAGCCAACACCTGAGCGGAGACGGCTTCGCCTCGGCCCTGCAGAAGAGCAGCGCTCAGCTGGTCACGCTGGCACTCGCCCTCCACCAGCGCGTCTCCGCCAGCTTCCTGCCCACCGCCATCAAGTTCCACTACATCTTCAACCTCCGCGACCTCTCCAACATATTCCAGGTACTCGCACAACAACCTGCCATCCCAGCAGCCGCTCTGAACGCTCATAATCTGTCCTGTGTGTAATGTTGCATCTCTGAGCCGTGAGTGATGCCAGGCTCGAATGACTGATGACTGAAAGGCAAAGCTGGTGGTTTGAGATGAGCTGTGGATTATTGATGAACTGGAATAATAATAGAGCTTCAGATGTGACGATCAGCTTCTGATGAGCCGAAATGAATAATGAAGTAATCCATGGCATCTTTTCATGTCACATCCTGGCAGATGCGGGCAAAGCCATTTCATCCGTGAGTTAAAAGTAACGTCAGGGTTTCTGCGTTCACGTCCACCTTTGAACTGCGGCTCTCCTGTCCCAGCTCGACTTATCGTGCTGGATTAGACAAACGCTCTTTAGGTTTGATTGGTTTAAAGCGGCTGTACTGGTGTAGATCTGATGAGAGTGGAGAGAGCGTGACCTGTGAACCTGCTAATGAAGCAGAATGACACGCAGCTGAAGGAACATTTGAAGATCGGCCCTTAGTTCTGCCTTACTAACTGCGCTCACAGCTCACGCTCCCATCCTCCTCGTGTTTCTGTGCTGGAGACGTGTGTGTGTGTGTGTGTGTGTGTGAGAGCGCTCCGCTGTTTCTCAGACCGCTTTAATTAGTCTGCGAGACGCAGGATTGGACGCCTCGTGTTGCACCGAGAGGAACCCAAAGGCCCAATCCGATCCCTTTTGTTTTTGTGAACGGTTTAAAGAAATTAAAAGGAAGTGTATTCGCCCCTCAGCCAAGAAAAGTTCAGTTTGTAATAAAGTTCAGAGTGTTGAGACGCCGCCGGCAGCCACTGTGCTTCAGCACGCGGAGTGACGGCAGCCGTGTGTGAGAGACGGCTCAGATAATGAGGCTCCGCTGAGGACGTGTGTGTGTGTGTGTGTGTGTTGGCACTGGGCTCTCAGAGAGACGTGTGTGTGTGTGTGTGTGTGTGTGTGTGTGTGTGTGTGTTGGCACTGGGCTCTCAGAGAGACGTGTGTGTGTGTGTGTGTGTGTGTGTGTGTGTGTGTGTGTGTGTGTGTGTGTTGGCACTGGGCTCTCAGAGAGACGTGTGTGTGTGTGTGTGTGTGTGTGTGTGTGTGTGTTGGCACTGGGCTCTCAGAGAGACGTGTGTGTGTGTGACGTGTGTGGAATATTGTGGATTATAAGACGAACAATATCTTCTTTCCCGAACGCCCCAGTGGTCCAGCAGTGCAGTGTTGTGTGTCTCAGTGTCTTGTCTTCGTTTTATTGCGGTTTTAGAAAGTGGTGTGCAGTCTTTAGAGATTAGAGATGCTGGAGACGCGGCGCTGACCCTTGTGTCGTTCCACTGCAGGGAATCCTGTTCACCACGGGCGAGTGTGTGCGCACCCCGCAGGACCTGCTGAAGGTCTACCTGCACGAGTCCAACCGGGTCTACCGGGACAAGATGGTGGACGACAGAGACTTCGCCCTCTTTGACAAACTGCAGGCAGACACGGTGAAGAAGGTCTACCAGGTGAGAGAGTGGAGAGATCCACACACACACACACACACACACACACACACAGTTCCCGTTGGTTTAAGAGGAACATCAGTTGTCATTCGGCTGAACTTGAGCTCCTTCCCACAAGGCAGAGCTCTGAACGTTAGTTAATATTTGATGGAGTTTGAAGGCGGTGTTCATTCCCTGTAGGACGTGGAGGAGACTCTGGCGGAGACCGCAGCCATGAACATGTTCTGCCACTTCGCCACGGGCATCGGGGAGCCCAAATACATGCCGGTGCAGTCCTGGGGGAGCCTGAACAAAACCCTGCTGGAGGCGCTCGACGGCTACAACGAGGTCAACGCGGCCCTGAACCTGGTTCTGTTCGAGGACGCCATGTCTCACATGTAAGACGGCAGAGACGAGCCTCTCGAACTGCGCTGAAACCATGTGTTGTGCTGCTTTTAAACGCTTTAAACGTCATGTGTACTGTAGTCCAACCTTTTTAAAAGAACATTCATTTTATTTTTCTCTTTCCTGTTGAAAACTAGAAGTCAATATAATAAGTTAATTTCAGTATTTAGAAAGCAAAATTAAGTTGTTTTTTTAGCTAAAAGTCCCTTAAAGGGTTAGTTCACCCAAAAATGAAAATTCTGTCAGTATTTACTCACCCTCATGTTGTTCAACCCCGTAAGACCTTCGTTCATCTTCGCAACACAAATGAAGATATTTAAGATATTAAGATCGCTCCTGCATACTAGTCCATAGGCTTCTTGAGGGAATGGGATCGAAAAGTCATTAAAGACATCGTTAAAATAGTCCAAGTGACTACAGCGGCTCAATCTTAACTTTATCAAACGACGAAAACACTTTTTGTACGCAAAAAACAACACAATGAACGACTTTATTTCAACTATTGGTTTATTTCTCCCTCTACGTGAGTCAGGCTACTAGTTTAATAGCGTAAGCTTCTGTTATTGTACGTCACACGCATCACACACACATGACCAGCGCCGGCCAAGTGAATAGTTGAAATAAAGTCGTTATTTTTGTTGTTTTTTGCGCGTTGATAAAGTTAAGATTGAGCCCCTGTAGTCACTTGGACTATTTTAACGATGTCTTTAATGACGTTTCGAGTCATTCCCTCAAGAAGCCTATGGACTAGTATGCAGGAGCGATCTTAATATCTTAAATATCTTAATTTGTGTTGTGAAGATGAACGAAGGTCTTACGGGGTTGAACAACATGAGGGTGAGGAAATACTGACAGAAGTTTCGTTTGTGGGTGAACTAACCCTTTAAAACTAATTCATTGACTAGAACCCATTGATTGGATGATATGTACACGTTTTGCACGTCCGTAGTTGTGACAGTGCAAATCACTGGTCAATATTTGACCTTTGCTCTTCCCAAACTCTACTGACAGCATTATCAGTTTAATCGGCGTGGGAATAAGCTTCAGATCCGTTCGGTGACTGGCGTAAAATAAGAGTTTGTTGAATTGCCCCGTCGTGTTAGGGTTATTCTGTGTGATGAAGCTGTACTGGTGACCTCTGACCCCTCACGTTCTCTCCCGCTCAGCTGCCGGATCAACCGGATCCTGGAGTCTCCTCGCGGGAACGCTCTGCTGGTGGGAGTGGGCGGCAGTGGGAAGCAGAGCCTGACGAGACTGGCGGCCTTCATCAGCTCCCTCGAGGTCTTCCAGATCACGCTGAAGAAGGGATACGGCATCGCCGATCTAAAGGTTTATTAGCCTGATCAAATATTCATGGTCTCGCTGCGACTCCACACAAAAGTCTGAGAGATAAAGCAATAATTATGGAGGTCACAGAGGAGCTCTTGAACACAATATGATGCGGCACATTAGTGTGTGTGTAGCTCATCAGCTTTCATGCCTGTAATATGTTTGACTTGCACTGTTCTGCTGGGACTGATCCAGCGTAGCGCAGCCGCTGGTGTGTGTGACGGGTGTGTGTGTGTGTGTGTGTGTTCTCAGAGCGATTTGGGGGCGTTATACGTTAAAGCTGGCGTGAAGAATATTGGCGTGGTGCTCCTCATGACAGACGCACAGGTCGCAGATGAGAAGTTCCTAGTGTTGGTGAACGACCTTTTAGCATCTGGTAAGCCTGTGTGTGTGTGTGTGTGTGTGTGTGTGTGTGTGTGTGTGTGTGTGTGTGTGTGTGTGTGTGTGTGTGTGTGTGTGTGTGTGTGTGTGTGTGTGTGTGTGTGTGTGTGTGTGTGCGCTCTGCCAGATGATTTTCTCATGTGTGTTTGTGATGACATGACTGGCAGTAAAAACAAAGATTTTAATGTGCTTATGTTCCTTGTGTGATTAGACGAATCGCTCCATCTTTATTTCCGCTGCTCACGGGAGCGTTACGAGATTGATTTAAACGTCACTAGCTTTTTGATTCATTTCTGCGAATCATGTGGAAATGTTTCAAGAAATCAATATAATGATTAGTTTAAATCCTCGCTCAAATCTTGAATAGCTTTTCCACATATCAATAAAGATATGAAGAGTTCAGATGCAAAAGCCTCTAAATGCCATTTGAAATTTTCTTCTTTAATGATGATTTTTGTCAAACTTGTATATTTAAGTTCAGTAATTTCACTTAAATGACAATTAATAGGTAATTATCATTGCCATTTAAGTGAAATTACTGAACTTAAATATACAAGCTTGATAAAAATCATCATTCTAGAAGAAAATTTCAAATGGCACTTAGAGGCTTTTGCATCTGAACTCTTCATATATTTACATAACATTTTAATAATAATACGTATTAACAACAACAAACAATAATAATAACAGTATTAAAATTATAATGATTATTAAAATGCTTTTTACTTCTAATATGCATTTATTTTGGCTACCAGTTATGCAGGAAGTTATTGCTCATACAGTGAATAATTATTTGTAAATAAAGATTTTTACTGTACTTGCTTTTACATGTTCAATCCTCTTGTCCACAGTGAACGATTGTTTAAAAAGGACTGATGTGAGTGAAATGAATCGGCCATTTAAGTCCTTTCACTGTATCAGGATATGAGTGTTTTATTTGTCCGACTGTTACTGTACTTCATTTTATTTTTTATTCTAAATTGTTTTAATTATTTACTGTATTTTATCTTTATTATTATGATTTTTTGTTATTCTAAACTGTTTTAATATTCTGATTTCTTTTGATTATTTTAATTTCTTCCACGTAAAGCACTTTGAATTGCCACTGTGTGTGAAATGTGCTATATTAAATAAACTTGCCTTGCCTTACATTTCTCAGGCCTGTAGTATGATCCTTCTTGAGAGAGCTGTCGCCGAGGGCCAGTTTCTAATGTCTGCGTGTGTCAGAGACTGATATCCGCTCTGTGTCTCCATCGCAGGTGAGATCCCTGACCTGTTCCCCGACGACGAGGTGGAGAACATCATCTCCTCTTTAAGGAATGAAGTGCGTGGTCAGGGTCTGATGGACACCAGGGAGAACTGCTGGAAGTTCTTCATCGACCGCGTCCGTAGGCAGCTCAAAGTGCGTGAGCAGAGTGATTCATGAAGCCTCGCAGGGCCGCGTTTGTTCTCCCACAGTCTCTGGAAATGAGTTTCTGTAACTAGATAAACATGAACAGCCTGGCGTCTCTGGGGAGGCTGTCCGAGGGCGGATTCAGTGCGGATGTGATGTTTGTGAATGTCTGCTTGAATGTTGATTATCCTCCATTGTTGCGGCTCCTCTCTTCCCAGTCTGTCAGTAATGCTCTGCTCACTCACACACATGTGTCCTGCAGGTGGCGCTGTGCTTCTCTCCGGTGGGATTTAACTCCTCCAGTGTGTGTGTGTGTGTGTGTGTGTTCAGCAGTGGTTCACTCACACATGTGTCCTGCAGGTGGCGCTGTGCTTCTCTCCGGTGGGCAGTAAACTCCGCATGCGCAGCAGGAAGTTCCCCGCGGTCGTGAACTGCACCGCCATCGACTGGTTCCACGAGTGGCCACAGGAGGCGCTGGAGTCCGTCAGCCTGCGCTTCCTGCAGGACGTGGAGCACATCCAGGTGACGCACACACACACACACATGTTCATCAACAGCTCTGATCACGACTCCCTCGGTCCAAAGCCCTGAGATGCCATTAACAGTCGGAGCTGAGCTCCTCTTACTGATTCAAGTGCCTGCAGTCATGGAGAACATAATTAGATTGCTAGCGTGCGCACAGTCTCGTTCTGCATTATGCTTCAGGGAAACGGCCCAGTACCGTGACATTTCTGCCAGTATGCTGGTAATTTTATGTGATTGTTAATTCTCCCGCCCGTGTAGCCCGAGGTGAAGGACTCTGTGAGTAAGTTCATGGCTTACGTGCACGTGAGCGTCAACAAGACGTCGAAGGACTACCTGTCGAACGAGCGGCGCTACAACTACACCACGCCCAAGTCCTTCCTGGAGCAGATCAAGCTGTACGGGAACCTGTTGGCGCTCAAGAGGAGAGACCTCACGTCCAAGATGGAGCGGCTGGAGAACGGCCTGGAGAAGCTCAACAGCACCACAGCGCAGGTGATCTCAATCAGGTCCTCCTGGCCTACACACTTCCTGGGTTTCTCCATGTATCAACTAACTAAAGGTGTTTACATCACTGAGGCTGATCTGTGTGTGAAATGCTGAAGGGTCGTCACAGGAGCGTTAGCGGCGTCACAGCTTCTGCATCACAGCTGGAAGATTCATGTCCATTAGCTAATTTATCTTTCAGTGTTCAACACCCTTCCCTGCGAATGAAGCGCTTTCATATGCGGGCAGCGTCGGGCGGGCCTCTGTCGCTCTCCTGTCCACACTAATAGAGTCTCTGGGAGGAGAGCCGGCTCAATTCCTCCAACGCCGCGATACTTAGTCCAAGTGACTACAGCGGCTCAATCTTAACTCTATCAAACGACGAGAACACTTTTTGTGCGCAAAAACAACAAAAATAACGACTTCATTTCAACTATTGGTTTATTTCTCCCTCTGCGCGAGTCAGGTTACTAGTTTAATAGCATAAGCTTCTGTTATTGTACGTCACACGCATCACACACACATGACCAGCGCCGGCCAATAGTGAGCCTACGTGTGACGTAGCTTTACGCAATCACACTACGCTAACTGACTACAGGCTCATGGAGAAGGAAGTGAATAGTTGAAATAAAGTCGGTATTTTTGTTGTTTTTGCGCACAAAAGTGTTCTCGTCGTTTGATAAACTTAAGATTGAGCCACTGTAGTCACTTGGACTATTTTAACGATGTCTTTAATGACTTTTCGATCCCATTCCCTCAAGAAGCCTATGGACTAGTATGCAGGAGCGATCTTAATATCTTAAATATCTTAATTTGTGTTGTGAAGATGAACGAAGGTCTTACGGGGTTGAACAACATGAGGGTGAGTAAATACTGACAGAAGTTTCATTTTTGGGTGAACTAACCCTTTAAGAACAAGTCCAGACTCGAGAACAGTGATGATGAGTTGGAAAATCATGCAGTGTGTTCTCTGCAACACTTGTGCTGTGTGTGTGTGTGAACGCTCCTCAGGTAATGGATTGGGGATCTGTCCTCGCTCCCGCCTGCCCGTAGATGGAAAGCCATCAGAAAGCTCATTTAAACGCAGAGATTTGACTTGCTAGGGACGAGAGGGGAAGAAACATCAAATCCAAATCCACACACACTCTACGCTATTGGACTGTTAGAGGTCGACGCCCACCAGAATAACCCATTTACATTAACGGCAGAGAGCCGGCCTGGCTAGAAATCAAAATTAAAAGTATGTGTTAATGAGGCAGAGAGGTCATTAATGAGCTCCAGGCTGCTTTATTGAGGTGGGACCCAGCTAACATGTAATTAGTGGAGCGCGGATATCAATTCAAGCTAGTTTGTCCCTGCTCGCATTCGGGGGCGTTTTCGCTTTGCTTTTTATTCGTTTTATAGCCACTCATTAAGCAAATCGTCTTAAATGAGAGTCTGTGTTGTTTTTCTTTGCTCATAATAAGCGTTTATGATGCAAACGTGCCGCTAACGGAGATCGGACGGATTGTGGTCACCGCATTGTGTGCTGTCGAAGAGTTTTAAGATGACTCGCGGTGTTTGAACAACACAATCTGATGCGTGTGTTCTTTGATGTGCTGTGGAGATGAGATGGTCTCGGACTGAAGAGGATCATTACAGGCGTTTCATGGGAAACTTGAAGTGTGCTCTCCGACCGCGCTTCCAGGGCAATTAGTCCTCCATCCTCTTTACCTCCTATTCATCAGTCTAATTACCCACACCGCGGCGGCTGTGAGTATGGGCTGTGCTTGCCGAGGGCAGTGGGGTGTTCTGGGTAATCTGGAGAAAGGCAACAGATTCGAGAGGACTGCCGTGTTTGACTCGTTGTTTGCTTTGGGATTGAGTCTGACGACAGTTTTCAGCTAATTGCGTATTCTGTGTTTGCCTCGCGGAATAATCGCATAATCCGCTGTGACTTTTAAAAACAAAAAGACGTTCATTACTAGACGCTCATCCGCCGCGAGTGATTGTCAGATATCAATTAAAACTTCCAGCGCTCGTTTCTCGATAATATCAGTAATATGATTTCACAATGACTCCGCATTAAAAACAAATAGCCTGTTATTCAAAACAACTGCTGATGCAATTAGTTGATAACAGTTCATTAGCTTCCTCAACAGACTGAATAATAAATACAGCTCATATTATTATGGTGCCACTGTATAATGAGCATTTATAAGTTTTTATTATAATTAGGGTTATAATTATATTATACAGTCCAACCAAACATTATTCAGACTATAGTTCATTTCTGTAAGAGAGGAGAGCAGAATAAAGTAAACTGTGACATATTACACCCACATTTATACACATTTGGGGCCAATAATGAGTCCTCCACTTTGAGCTGTAATTGCTGATGCTCTTTTTACACACACACTGAACAACATGAAGCATTGCTTGGTCACTGGTTGAGCTAAACTGGTCTTATCTAATTGTGTAGTTAAATTTACCAGCTGACAGATATTCAACATAACTCATGTGTGAGAGTCCAACAGAAGGACGGACAAAACCAGTCACATATCAAACACTGATCTGAGAACTGAGTTCTGCTCATATTTATAAACCAGAGCGGATGAACTGATGATGTGAGAAATGCTGAAGGACTGTGAGGTTTGACTGAATCAGTGTGATTGATCACTGACGTCTCTCTCGCGTCTCTCAGGTGGACGACATGAAGGCCAAGCTGGCGGCGCAGGAGGTGGAGCTGAAGCTGAAGAACGAGAGCGCCGATAAACTGATCCAGGTCGTGGGAGTGGAGACGGAGAAGGTGGCGAAGGAGAAGGCCGTGGCTGACGACGAGGAGAGGAAGGTGGCCATCATCGCGGAGGAAGTGATGCGCAAACAGAGAGACTGTGAGGAGGACCTGGCTAAAGCCGAGCCGGCGCTCATAGCGGCTCAAGACGCTCTCAACACACTCAACAAGGTCCGAGACCTGCCTTTACACACACACACACACACACACACACACACACACACCACCAGCCAAACACTTGGGGTCGAGAAGATTTGGAATGTTCTGCTCACCAAAGCTGCGTTTATTTGATCAATAATACAGTAAAACAGTGTAATATTACTCCAGTGTGTGAAGGGTCGTTTATATCCTGAATTTATCATCATTACTCCAGTCTTCAGTGTCACATGATCCTCCAGAGATCACTCTAATATGAGGATCTGATTCAGAATTATCATCAGTGTATAAACGAGACGTTTGACTGCTAGTGTGTGTCGGTAACACTTTATTTGAAGGGGTGTGCATAAGACTGACATAACACTGTCATAAACATGACATAACACCTGTCATGAACGTGAAGGAGACTTTATGAATGTTTATGACTCTTGTCATTAAGTGTCATTCGGTAAATTATGACACTTTTAATGCAAAGTTGACATTGTTTAAAATGTCTTTGTTATGACAACTTGACATTAACCAAGAAATCATAACCTGTCACAAATATGTCATAACAGGTCTAATTATCAAACTTAAAGAAGTGATTTAGCTTTGTGTTAACATTACATCACCCTGTCATATGTGGTTGGTTTTGACTTTGGCCGTCATGATGACACTATTATAACTGTGACATGAATATTTTACTTGTCCTCAAGTAAAGTGGAACACGTTGGACTAGTTATAAAGATGTCATTAAGGGTTACTACACTGTTAAATGCTTTAACAACAGTGTCATTAATATTTCCCCTTACCTCAAGTAAAGTGGAACACGTTGGACTAGTTATAAAGATGTCAGGTTGAAGGTTATGATTTCTTGGTTAATGTCAAGTTGTCATAACAAAGACATTTTAAACAATGTCAACTTTGCATTAAAAGTGTCATAATTTACCGAATGACACTTAATGACAACATTCATAAACATTCATAAAGACTCCTTCATTGTCATGTCAGTCTTATTCGCACCCAAATAAAGTGTTGCCTGTGTGTGTGTTATCTGTAGAAGAGTGTAGTTGTTTAGACGGTTTGCTCACGGTATATTTTGCCCCTTTTGTTCTTGTTTGTAGAACAATCTGACGGAGCTGAAGTCGTTCGGTGCGCCTGTGGCCGCGGTGACGAACGTGACGGCGGCGGTGATGGTGCTAACGGCTCCCGGCGGCCGCGTCCCCAAAGACCGCAGCTGGAAGGCCGCCAAAGTGATGATGGCGAAGGTGGACGCCTTCCTCGATTCGCTGATCAATTTCAAAAAGGAAAACATTCACGAGAACTGCCTGAAAGCCATCCGGCCGTACCTGCAGGACCCAGACTTCCAGCCGGAGCTCATCGCGGCCAAGTCCAACGCCGCCGCGGGCCTGTGCTCCTGGGTCATCAACATCGTCAAGTTCTACGAGGTGTACTGCGAGGTGGAGCCCAAGAGACAAGCGCTGAGCAAAGCCAACTCTGAGCTGGCCACCGCGCAGGACAAGCTCTCCGTCATCAAGGCCAAAATCAACGTACGTGTCGTTCGCAATATCCCAGACGAGTCTCAGACTCTGTAGAGATGGACTGCGGATCACACTGTTCTCTCCTAAAGCGCTTTATACAGTCCACACACACACACACACACACACCGCTGGCAGACCGCCTGCGTTCACTACTGACGTGTGTTTTAAACCTCCTCCTGACAGCAACTGAACGAGAACTTGGCGAAGCTGATGGAGAAGTTTGAGAAGGCCACGACAGACAAGCTGCGGTGCCAGCAGGAGGCCGAGACCACGGCGCACACCATCGCCCTCGCCAACCGCCTGGTGAGCCAATCAGAGCCTGCGTTACGGGGCAATAGATGAGCAAGACAAACAGAAACACTTATGAATAATAATTACAATGCAGCAAACCCCCAGAATAACTCATTTCTGCTTTACTAGACAGCAGTGAATCACACACACACACACATGCAGCAGAGCTGGTGTCTGCCTGAAGCGCACATATAAACCATTGTTAGCTCTGGGAATGATTGTGACCCTGCAGTGTGTGAGGGGTTAAAGGTCAAGTGTGTCATTTCCACACCATTACCAGCAAATAGTAATTACCACTGTCGTGTAAAGGAGCAGCACACAGGCCAGCGATGTCGGAGCGCGGACACTTTTACAATATATATACACACCGGGGGTGCACTGCGGATATTTCAACAGCAGAAAATACCATTTTAGTTTTTGTCTGAAAGATAAAGACAGCAGAAAATGTAAGCTGAATATATGCCGCCCCGATTTGCAGGAATGCTATATTTTGATAATAGGTGAAGCAATAAATCTGCTAACCCTGATTCTGCTGCATAGACCTGAATGAAGAATAATACATTGATGTATGATTTTAATACATAGAAATTTAATATAGGCCTATTTGCTGTCAAATTTGTGTTACTTGAAATAAAACTGAGGCTATTTTATTTGATTGGCTTAATTCAGATTCATTAAAATATTCAATTTAATTAAAAAGTTTAATAATATAATTATAAAAAAAAAATTACAATAAGTAAGGTCTGATATTGTGCATATTATTGTGTTATTTGTTAAGCCCCACTAAAAAACATTGTAAAACACAATAAAGATTTCGCACTATATTTCAAGACTTCTAAAGTCATTCAATACCAGAATGTGCAGTAAAAGTTAATATTTAAGTCGTTAAGGTAAAGTTAATGGAAGCTCATCTCTCCTCAGTCAGATTCAGATTCCTTTATTTTGTTATTTTCATGGTGACGAAATTGTGTTTCACACATACACTATTCAGTAATTCAGTGCACAATTTAAATATAAATATAAGAATACTAGAATACATTAAAAAGATAAAAAGATTTAATAAAATAAAAATAATAAATAAATATATAGTTTAAATCATGTTCTCTGGTTGAGAAGTCTAATAGCTGTGGGAAAGAAACCTACTAGTTCTTGCCCTGATACTTCTGTATCTTTTACCAGACTGAAGGAGTATGAACGTGGCACATGAGAAATGATTAAAGTCCTCAATGATGTTTTCCTTTTTTTTTCATTCATTCTCCTTTTTTTTTTTTTCAAATTTCGGTTTTCAGCCCAGAATTTTCCTTTGGGTGCATCACTAACATACACTGTGTGTGTGTGTGTGTGTGTGTCAGGTCGGGGGTCTGGCGTCTGAGAACGTGCGCTGGGCCGAAGCGGTGAAGACCTTCAAGCGTCAGGAGGAGACTCTGTGTGGAGACGTGCTCCTCATCACGGCGTTCGTCTCGTATCTGGGATATTTCACCAAGCGCTACCGGCTGGAGCTGATGGACCAGTGCTGGAGGCCGTACCTCAGCCAGCTCAAGGTCAAGCTCACACACTACAGTTACGTCTGCACGCTTCATTACGGCCACCGGGGCTCTCCTTACAAACCTACCAGCAGAATTGCTTCCCTTTGTGGCGTCATATTCGGTTCACTTTGTTTTCGTTAATAAGAACGCCGTCTCAGTGTGACGGAAGGCCAAAAACATGCGCTCTCAAAGGCCTGAGTATCCGCCAGTCATCCGTGTGTGTTGCTCCGCAGGTGCCGATCCCGGTGACCCCCGGCCTGGACCCGCTCACCATGCTCACGGACGACGCCGACATCGCCACCTGGCAGAACGAGGGGCTCCCGGCGGACCGCATGTCCACGGAGAACGCCACCATCCTCACCAGCTGCGAGCGCTGGCCCCTCATGGTGGACCCGCAGCTCCAGGGCATCAAGTGGATCAAACACCGCTACGGGGAGGACCTGCGCATCATCCGGATCGGCCAGAGAGGGTACACACACCGACCTCTCACCTCAGGCCTTGCCGAGTCCGCTCGGCTCCTTACTGAAGCGATCTCTGTCCCGCAGGTATCTGGACTCCATCGAGAGGGCTCTGTCTGTGGGCGAAGCCGTCCTGATCGAGAACCTGGAGGAGGCGGTGGATCCGGTGCTCGGCCCGCTGCTCGGACGCGAAACCATTAAGAAAGGACGGTGAGAGTGTTTAAATGACCTTATTAGTCACTGGTTGGATGAAGCCGGATATACAAAACATTCTCAAGGAGAAAAGTCTTCCTATCTGCCAATGTCTTATTCTCTGACTTAGCAAAGAAGATACGAATAATCTGTATTCCCAAAAAACATCTCCTTAAGAGTTTTCTTGACTTCTTTCTTAAGAAGATGTCCGTGAATCGGCCCAGGTTCATAATTCTGCTTTGATTTTGCTGACAAGATTTTATTGTACTCTGTTTATCACTCATTAATCAGAAAATACAGTCAGCAGACACAGAACTAATACATTTACACCATGTTTTTAGGAATGAAATATTGTACAAATCAGGCCAATGATCATAAGAGCAAACCTTCAGAATATAGATATGAATGAGTGTGTGTGTGTGTGTGTGTGTGTGTGTGTGTGAATCTGAAGTGGAGATTTATGACTCAAACTCACCGCCTGAAAGATGTGGATTGAGTTTGAAATTGTGGACGCTAAGAGCAAAAGTGCAGTAAAAGAAACACTTAAATGTGTGTTTTGGATGGTCTGAAAGAAGCGAAGTGTATCTGAGACTGAGCAGTGTGTGACGGGTCGCCCGTGCCTGTAGTGTCTCGCCTTAAAAGCTTGATTGCTGTTGCTGTTTAAAGTGATTATTGTGTTGTTTATTCACATCACGGCTGTCCAAACCTGAGATATTGTGCTTCATGTGTTTGAGTTTGGCAGTTTCTAACTTTCTTCTCCTTTGATGATGCATGAAAGAAAGAACATCATTATGGCTCCTGCTGTGAATAATGAGCTAACTCACGTTTTAATCTGCGACAGCTACATAAAGATTGGAGACAAGGAGTGCGAGTACAACCCCAGCTTCCGGCTGATCCTTCACACGAAGCTGGCGAACCCGCACTACCAGCCGGAGCTGCAGGCGCAGTGTACACTGGTGAACTTCACCGTGACCCGGGACGGGCTGGAGGACCAGCTGCTGGCGGCCGTGGTCAGCATGGAGAGACCGGACCTGGAGGAGCTCAAGGTGATCTTAGCGGACAGAACCGCTCACACACACATGAACATCAGCCCGAGCTTTACTCTCGCTCAACTCATCATAGGTGTGTGTGTGTGACTCTTCTGTCAGACCAACACTATCAGAGTTCGTGCGACACACTGCTGGCATACACTACTACTGACGTCAGGAGTTGCGTAAGTAGAGACGGTGTGTGTTCGTTTGGCCGGAAGCTAGAACTTTACTTTATAACGTGTTAAATAGGAAAATTTTTCTCACACAAACGCATTGGCTTCACTTCAGAAGGCCGTTATTAACCCATCGAGCACTTTATGATGGACAGATGCACTTTTATGATGATAGATGCACTTTTATGATGGACAGATGCACTTTTATGATGGACAGATGCACTTTTATGATGCACTTTTATGATGGACAGATGCACTTTTATGATGCACTTTTATGATGGACAGATGCACTTTTATGATGGACAGATGCACTTTTATGATGATAGATGCACTTTTATGATGGATAGATGCACTTTTATGATGGATAGATGCACTTTTATGATGGATAGATGCACTTTTTTGATGGACAGATGCACTTTTATGATGGATAGATGCACTTTTATGATGGACAGATGCACTTTTATGATGGACAGATGCACTTTTATGATGGACAGATGCACTTTTATGATGATAGATGCACTTTTATGATGGACAGATGCACTTTTATGATGATAGATGCACTTTTATGATGGACAGATGCACTTTTATGATGGATAGATTCACTTTTATGATGGATAGATGCACTTTTATGATGGATAGATGCACTTTTATGATGGATAGATTCACTTTTATGATGGATAGATGCACTTTTATGATGGATAGATGCACTTTTATGATGGACAGATGCACTTTTATGTTGATAAATGCACTTTTATGATGGACAGATGCACTTTTATGATGATAAATGCACTTTTATGGACTTCAAAACAGAAACAGACATTCGCTGCCATTATAAAGCTTGGAAGAGCCAGGACATTTTTAAAATAACTCTGATTGTGTTCGTCTGAAATAGAATGTCATAGACACGTAGCATGAGTTGAGGGAGAGTGAATCATGGGCTAATTTCATTTTTGGGTGAACTTTCCCTTTAAGTAGATGCTTTATGACATGCTATATGATTGTGAGCTTAATTGTATTCTTCAGTTTCTGAGGTCTAGATTGGCTGAAGTTCTGCAGGCGTATCAGAATATTTGATGACACATGCTGTTTCCCAAAGAGCGTCATGTGATCTCACCCTTACTTTACTAAAGGTTAATTAGTGGTGCACTGTCCGTGCCTTATGTATATAATAATCACACGCGTTGCTTACCCAGAGCAATTTTGCTAATGACCAATGAGCGCTTCGACTATCGGTAACCCATTTGGACATGTATTATATATTAGCATTAGTATATTAGCATAACATTACTGCAAGTAATTAGCTGTAATGGTCAAGCAAGCGTTTGTGCCACGGGCTCGAAGTTCCCTCACTGTCCCTCGAGGAAGCTTCTTTTATTTATTTTTCAGCTTTTCTTCATTTCGTCCTCCTGAAATGTGTGTCTGAAGTGGAAGCGGAGGGTTTTTACTTGCGAACAAACTACACCAAACCAAAGAAGTGTTTTAATAACTGGAGCGGGTCACGCGGTTATTTCCAGACATGTGCCTTCGTAGAGCTGATATGATGCTTAATGAAGCTTGATTAATTAGTGTTTCCAAGCTGAGATCCTGAGGACGGGGAATGCTGCCGAACTCTCTTGTCGTGTTAATTAATATTGAAAGTTGTCGAAAGTGTGACAGTCCCTTAACGTGGAGTAAGATGACGAGTTATGGTAACTCTCTGTCCAGTCTCTACTGGGTTTTATAATTAGATCTTATGCAACCACACCACCACAGGGACGCTGCTTCTTATTTAGAGGATTTTTAGAGAGTTTGTTCATATTCCCTTGCTTGTGTTTTCCATTATTAATTGCGTTGAGTTTATGGTACCTCAGCGTTCACATTGAGATCTGCGCATCTCAAGGCCATTAGATGAAGTAAATGCCAGTGTGATCCGCGGAGAGACGCATCGCTCTCACTAATGATCTCAGATCAGCCAAACGCAGCGTCCGTGGCTCAGGGTCTCTCCGCTGTTAATTGTTTGTTTTTCAGCTCCGCGGTAATTGGACACAAAGACGCCGGTGCAGATGTAATCATTAATGACTGACGCATTAGGAAGGGCTCGTGTCCCGAACCTGTTTTCCTCCTCTGTGATGAGCCGTGGCGCGCCGAGGTCCAGATCTCTGACCCGAGCTCCTGTGAGGCTGCTGTAGGTGTGTGTTGTGCAGATTGACCTCTTCAGGGATCTCGGCAGTCCAATATGAGAGTAGTTTGTGAGATGACGGCTCTCTGAGCGCGTGTGTGTGTGTGATTTGCAGTCCAGGTCGTCGCTCGTTGCGTTAGTTTATCTATCAAACGTAAGGAATGGATCCATGAGCATCGACAGTCCCGTCACACTCGGCCGCTCGTGGTTTTTGATGTTGGCGAGAGGAAGTCTGTTGATCTCTCAGATGCCCTCTGATGTGCCCGGCTCTGCCCGTGGCTCTCGTTCTCATCTCGCATGTCTTTCTGTGTAGTCAAACCTCACAAAGCAGCAGAACGGCTTCAAAATCACTTTGAAAACTCTGGAGGACAACCTGCTCTCACGCCTGTCCTCGGCGTCCGGGAACTTCCTGGGGGACGTGGAGCTGGTGGAGAACCTGGAGATCACCAAGAGAACAGCGGCCGAGATCGAAGTCAAGGTGTGTGTGTGTGTGTGTGTGTGCGCTTCACGACTGACACCACAGTAATGCTTGCAGTGGAAAGTGCCACAGTTTAATAGAAGCACTACACTTTCAATAAGTGTGTATTTATACATCATTAAACACTTTACAACGAGTTTTCATTTGTTCACCTCGGTTAACATTAACAACTAATTCTACAGCATTTAAAGGAGAACTCCGGCGCAAAATGAACCTTTGGTCTAATTACACATTGTTACCTAGTCAACCGTTATCTGAGATTTGTTTTCACGATTGCCGAATGTAAATAGTTTTATCTATAAAAACAGTTTAGCCTATAACGCTAGTATAACGCTAGTATATAGGGAATAGAGAAATGACAAATAAAAATCGCTTGTTATTACCACTAACAAATAATAGCCCCACACTAACACGACAGCATAATAAGGGTCCCTACATGCAAACCGAAGCATTGAGAACTTTGTCAGTGTCCATACAGTTTAATAAGAAGATATTTTATACACACAGTCAACTTCGCGAATTCAGGAAGAAGCCATCTTGGAAAAATAGTCTCTACCAGTCGATCTACGAGCGCCGATCCAAGTGCGCTGAACTGTGCAGAATCTCATACCGGAAGAAACACAAACACGAACCGTTTTCTTCTCTTCAATGTGTACACGTAGCCTACTGTTCGCGCTCACCTTATCACCTTATTCACATCTCACCAGCACACTTGGATCGGCGCTCGTAGATCGACTGGTAGAGACTATTTTTCCAAGATGGCTTCTTCCTGTATTCGCGAAGTTGACTGTGTGTATAAAATATCTTCTTATTAAACTGTATGGACACTAACAAAGTTCTCAATGCTTCGGTTTGAATGTAGGGACCCTTATTATGCTGTCGTGTTAGTGTGGGGCTATTATTTGTTAGTGGTAATAACAAGCGATTTTTATTTGTCATTACTCTATTCCCTATATACTAGCGTTATACTAGCGTTATAGGCTAAACTGTTTTTAGAGATAAAACTATTTACATTCGGCAATCATGAAAACAAATCTCAGATAACGGTTGACTAGGTAACAATGTGTAATTAGACCAAAGGTTCATTTTGCGCCGGAGTTCTCCTTTAATAAGATCGTTCTTTGATAAAATCTCAATGTTTGCTGATAGATTTTAGTTAACACACTGTACACTAATATTAACATTTGTAGTAACTTTCATTAACAAAACTTAGTAAATGCTGTAAGAATATATTGTCATTGTTAGTTCATTTTAGTTATTGTCCTGTTACCATTGAAATAATTGATTGCGTTACACACAGGATTTCATTTATTTATGGTTAATTAAAACCCGATGTTGAAATCCACCAATGAATGTAGTTTTAATCAACCTGGTCTTGTAATCTACAGTAAGAATATAAGAGTAAGCTGATAAGAACAGCTCAAGTGTGTGTGTGTGTGTGTGTGTGTGTGCGCTGCTACAGGTGAAGGAGGCGAAGGTGACGGAGGCCGAGATCAACGACGCCAGAGAACACTACCGTCCAGCGGCGGCCCGCGCCTCGCTCCTCTACTTCATCATGAACGACCTCAACAAAATACACCCCATGTACCAGTTCTCTCTCAAGGTAACGATGAGGCGTATTACAGCGCGAGCGGATCATAAACGGGCCTGGCGTCTTCACTGGTTGCAAGCAAAAGCAAAATCACCGCTATCATCATCAGTGTGTTCTGTTAATTTAACGATTAATAAAGAATCCCAAACTCTGAGTTTGAGCCGGTGTAATGAATCAACACTGATTAGCCAGATTTACTCTCTAACGGCAGCACACACTTCCTTAAGAAACACTTGAAGAACAGCTCTGCTGACAGAAGTAGATTCTGAATGTTTAGTTAGTTTGTGTGTGTGTGTGTGTGTGTGTGTGTGTGTGTGTGTGTGTGTGTGTGTGTGTGTGTTCAGACTTTCCTGTGTTTTCCGTCACACTCTACAGACACACAATAACTGCTGCGGAGAACGCTGGATCTTCCTCAGCGCTCGTTACAGAAGCGTCTCAGAGAGAAACTCATTAGTCCGTCTCTGTGTCTCATTGTTCTCGTGTGTGTGTGTGTGTGTGTGTGTGTGCAGGCGTTCAGCGTGGTGTTTCAGAAGGCCGTACTGAAAGCTGAGCCCGATGAGAGCTTGAAGCAGCGAGTCCTGAATCTGATCGACAGCATCACGGCATCCGTGTTCCAGTACACCACCCGCGGGCTCTTCGAGTGCGACAAGCTCACATACACCGCCCAGCTGACCTTCCAGGTGACACACACACACACACACACCGCCCAGCTGACCTTCCAGGTGACACACACACACACACATACACTGCCCAGCTGACCTTCCAGGTGACACACACACACACACATACACCGCCCAGCTGACCTTCCAGGTGACACACACACACACACACACACACACCGCCCAGCTGACCTTCCAGGTGACACACACACACACACATACACCGCCCAGCTGACCTTCCAGGTGACACACACACACACACATACACCGCCCAGCTGACCTTCCAGGTGACACACACACACACACACACCGCCCAGCTGACCTTCCAGGTGACACACACACACACACACACACCGCCCAGCTGACCTTCCAGGTGACACACACACACACACACACACCGCCCAGCTGACCTTCCAGGTGACACACACACACACACATACACCGCCCAGCTGACCTTCCAGGTGACACACACACACACACACACACCGCCCAGCTGACCTTCCAGGTGACACACACACACACACATACACCGCCCAGCTGACCTTCCAGGTGACACACACACACACACACACCACCCAGCTGACCTTCCAGGTGACCCCCACACACACACACACGCACACACACACACACACTTCTCGTAACACACTCTTCATCTGTCCTGCAGGTGTTGCTGATGAGTAAAGAGATCAATCCCCGAGAGCTGGACTTCCTGTTGCGTTTCCCAGTGCTTCCTGGAGTGACATCACCGGTGGACTTCCTGTCCGATCACTCCTGGGGCGGCATTAAAGTGAGACTCGCTCTAGCACTTATTTCTTTGAAGCTGTGCTCATCATATCTTAATATCTGATTGATCAGATCAGATCAGAACCACACAGATGACCGCACCAGCGTCCACACCAGCGCCCGGTACCGCTCGTTTACTCTCAGCCTCGTCGTCTGTCTCGTTAAACGCTCGAGCTTTTTAAGCAGGATGGATTCTGATTGGCTGTCAGTGTTTCCGTCAGCAGGGGGCGCTGGGACGTCGACCTCACGCCCGTTTTTATATTTACTTTATTATAATCTCTAAATTTGAAGAATAATCTGTGATAGTTACATGCTAATAATGGTTTTACTTGGTTAGCTCGTGGCTTGACTGCCTCTACCAGTTTCATCTCTTCTGTCCTGGCATAGACATATACACTAGACCTCACCTGGGGGTTCTAAGCATGCGTCAAAACCGCCGCCATCTTGGAACAGGGGTCTTGTCATAGGAAGTAGCTAGGTAACGCTGCTATCTCTGCCTTTACTTCGAATTCACTGATGGTGGCGGACTTTTGTGCAGCGTATGATGATCACAGATGAAATCTGAACTAGAATGTTTTTTAAAAAAAATTGTTTCTTTCTGGAATCAATGATAAATACATGTCTGACCGTTGGAACAAACCAAAAAAACAAGAAAAATCGCATTCATGATGATTTATGGTGATTTTATTTGCGTTAGACCTGTGTCTACTACATTGACGCTGATGCATTAAAGTGGAGGGGCTCCCCTGTTTCAAGATGGCGGCTCTATTGACGCATTCGTTCCAATGAACTGCCGTATCCAAGGTGAGGTCTAGTGTATATGTCTATGCTGTCCTGGAAGCGCCCGCTGACCCCTGACCCCGAATGTCTTATCCGTCAGCGCTGCGCGTGTAAATCCGATGTCGTCTGAGAGTCCGTAACCTGCTGAAATCTGCCGTCAAGATGTAGTGTTTCCCATCAGCGCGGCTTTCTGGGATTATGAGTCATCATTGTCCCGCCGGATGTTCTTCCCGGAGAAGATAAACACACTTCTGCTCTTCTGCTGCCCGAGCACTTCTGCAGGTCTGCTTATGAAGGAGCACGCTCATGTTTACTCAGCAGTTTGTGGCTTTCCTCTGTCGTTAGATTTGATTAGCGCCTTTGCAATGTTGAATCTGTCATCATCTCATTTTCTCCTGTTTCTGATAAGATTGCAGATCGTCCGCTCAGCATGCCTGCAGAATAATGCATCCTGAAAGAGACAGGCTTGTGTTATTGATGAAAGCGTGTCCTGCTGCGTGACCCAAACTCCAGTCGAGATTTGTCCTAACGGTTTAATAATTATGTGGCATGCAGCTTTTATGACTTCATGTTAATTCTGAGACGGCATGAAATAGCTGTACTTGAACGGGCTAAACCGCAGGACCGCTTCGAACGCACTGAAGCGCTTATATCTCAGCGGGTCTCGTGTGATTGCTGTATCACGGTACTGTGTGCTTTCAGGCTCTCTCTGCCATCGAGGACTTCCATAACCTGGACCGGGACATCGAAGGCTCGGCGAAGCGCTGGAAGAAGTTTGTGGAGTCCGAGTGTCCTGAGAAGGAGAAGTTCCCCCAGGAGTGGAAGAGCAAGACGTCTCTCCAGAGACTGTGTATGATGCGAGCGCTGCGACCCGACAGAATGACCTACGCCGTCAGGTACCGGACCAGCGCTTCGTAGTTTGTGAACGCTTCAGATCTTTGAGATCACTGTAAAGCAAACGCACTGATCTAAACATTTTTATGCTTCAGGGACTTTGTGGAGGAGAAGCTGGGCAGTAGATACGTGCTGAGCCGCTCGCTGGACTTCGCTGTGTCGTACGAGGAGTCGGGAGCCGCCACCCCCATGTTCTTCATCCTGTCTCCCGGAGTCGACCCGCTGAAGGACGTGGAGAAGCACGGTACTGGCCAGCTACATCATTTACCCACAATGCTGCAGTGATTTAAAGCTAAGCTGGCATTTGGGCATTTTCCAAATGTCATTTTGGTATTTTTAACATGACCCCTAAAGGTCAGCGTAACCTGCTCTCATGGCAGTGGTTTTGTGCATGTGATGCCCTGAACGAAGCGTTGGCGTGTCTGCCCGCGCTGATGATGGCGTCCAGACTCTGTCCTGTTCACTGATAGTCATGTGAGGGGTCAGATTAAACGCTAGTCAAACACACGCCGCTTCACATCTGTTATCCGCTCATTACACCCGCAGGAAGAAAGCTGGGGTTCACCTTCGACAACAACAACTTCCACAACGTGTCTCTGGGTCAGGGTCAGGAGGTGGTGGCGGAGCAGGCTCTGGATACGGCAGCCCGAGAGGGACACTGGGTGATCCTGCAGGTGAACACACACACACACACACACACGCACACACACACAGAGTACATACACTTTTCTTTTTTCATGTGACGTGTCTTGTGTCGTGTGACGTGTGTATTGTGTCATGTCAATAAAGCTCATTTGAACTTGAGTGAGAGAGAGAAAAGAAAGAAAGGTTTAATATCCGGTGTGGTCTATCTATTGCTCATCCTTGATACTTTCACGTCATTACAACCCAATTGCAATATTGACATCATTTAGAGATTTTTTCTTTCTTTTAAAATCTCTCTCTCAGAAACAACAGTGTTATAGTGGTTTACCAGATAATGACACGGAGGAGGTGTGTGCTCCTGCATTATCAGTTATTTTCATCTTTCTTACCCATAATTTCCCCTTTTATTGTTACATTTTTAATATAATGAAAAATATATTGCATTTTAGAGCGGTACACAGTACAAATGACAATATTCAATTCACATTTATTTATATATTTCACAACACACACTTACAGAGCATGCAGAAAGTGCATGAGTCCACATTACAGTTTACCGTGATCTGCTATATATGTCTGAGAAATCACCGATTCATTCGTGTTCATTTTAACGATGTCATAATTTAAGGCAGAAGCAATGAGCTCATTGAAGTAATGAATACATGTTTGTCGTGACATTGGTGCGCGATGGTGGAGAGTTTGCACACTTGAGAAGGATTTTACATTCTATATCACTGAAGGATTGTCTGGTTGTGTGTGTGTGTGTGTGTGTGTGTGTGTGTGTGTGTGTGTGTGTGTGTGTGTGTGTGTGTGTGTGTGTGTGTGTGTGTGTGTGTGTGTGTGTGTGTGTGTGTGTGTGTGTGTGTGTGTGTGCTGTAGAATATCCACCTGGTGTCGAAGTGGCTGGGCACGCTGGAGAAGAAGCTGGAGCAGCACGCGGAGGGCAGTCACCCGAGCTTCCGGGTGTTCGTCAGCGCCGAGCCGTCCTCCACACCCAAGGGACACATCATCCCTCAGGGCATCCTGGAGAACTCCATCAAGATCACCAACGAGCCGCCCATGGGCATGCATGCCAACCTGCACAAAGCCCTGGACAACTTCAACCAGGTACGGGGACCTCTGACCTGCACATACTTCTGACAGCCAATCACACGCAGGCACACACCAACACAATTATACTGTGCAATATTTGCCCTCAAAGTTAAACTGTCCTGACACACACGACACACCTTTGTGCTGTTTACAAGCCATGATTTACAGAGCACAGAAACTATTCTGGCATATTATATAGTTTTGATAGTATATAAAATAGGATTAAAACTGTTTAGTATGTGATTCACTTTGAAAACAATCAATTTACTTCTAAAACATGCCATTTCTTAAAAATCTACTCTTTATATTCATATTAGCTTGAATTGTTTTGGAAAAAAAATCTGGGGAAAAGTGTTTTTAATGTTATGGTCTATTAATTCATAAATATCATTGTTTTTGGTGACACCCACAGTCGGATCAGCCTGATGTTTTTGACTTCATGCCATCCAGTAAATCTAAAAATACAAATGAATCTCAAGATGTCCTTCACAGAAGAGGTGTTTAAGGCACATTTCTGAATAGTAGCGTGTAATTCCCCGTGTGGTGTTGTCTGAGGACGTGCTGATCCAGCATCAGTTCTGTTCTGGAGGACAGGATCTCTGCTAGTGTCCAACACACACCTCGACAAGAGGCCTGAACCGCTCAAACTCCAGTAATCCAGAACACAACAGAGGCTTTCAAATCGCCCTTTTCAGCTGTCCGTTCAAGTGCTTCGTGTTGATTTTGAACTCTTTGATTGTGACGCGCAGTGAGACACCGCTGTGGAGATCACACACCGATGGGCCGAGTGCTGAACGTTAATGCTGGATCAGGACTTTAACTGCTCCTCGATTATTAACTACTGCATACGGCCTGTGTGTGTGTGTGTGTGTGAGTATGGGTTTCCATACTTGGCCTTTAAATGTCACTCATTTTAAAATAAGCAGAGGATATTTGTTTAATGACGTTATTGGATTGCTTATATCTCTTGAGTCAAAGCCGTACGTCTATCCAAGGTGTGTCTAAATTTGAAGTTGATATAAAAATTCACTAAAAAGTTTTAGAGTATCATTTTAATAGTAAAAGCACTGTCCGATTTCAAAACGCTTTTCTAAGTGTTTAAGCTTTTGAATGATACCCTAAATACCTGAAAAAAAAAAAAATCAATAAAATAAGCATGGCGCACCAGATCGACCGGCTGCATACGGGCCAGAAGCACAGGACATTTGTTCAATGATGTTATGTGCAAACAAACAAATCCCATGAGGAGCAGAAGCATGTGACTCTGCACCTTCAGTCCCTCACACACACACACACACACACACACACTGAAAGGCTTTGAAAGGATGAAAGCTCTGAAAAGCAGCGACAGTTCATTCATTCAATTACAAAGCAGTCTCGGCTCCTCAATATACTGGAGCCGTTGTTTGGTCAGTCCTGATGGCTGATGTCCACTGGGACCCTGACAGGGGAACAGCAGCACGGGTCGTGTCGCATGTTGTTGTAGAGAGTGAAGTGTGTTGTGTTGTGATGGATGTGTGTTGATTGACAGGACACGCTGGAGCTGTGTGCGCGTGAGCTGGAGTTTAAGAGCATCTTGTTCGCCCTGTGCTACTTCCACGCCGTAGTGGCGGAGCGACGGAAGTTCGGCCCTCAGGGGTGGAACAGGAGTTACCCGTTCAACACCGGCGACCTGACCATCTCCGTCAACGTGCTGTACAACTACCTGGAGGCCAACAGCAAGGTGAGAGACTGTGTGTGTGTGTGTGCTCCTCTAAATGAGACGGACTATGGGTCTGAGCGAGTTTAATTACTCACACACCTACACAACAACCTGCTCCCAATTTAATATTGATGTCCGTTCATTACACAGAGCAATAAAGAACCAGTGTTGCTTTCATGGCAGAAACCCGACACAGAAGAGCATGGACTGGATAGCTTTGCTTCAGCGTAATTAAAATGATCAAATGTTGCAGTCAGTTTGACTCGAGTGCTGTGAATCAGCTATAAATGGTTAAATATACAGTATAAAGGCAACACCAATCACAGTTAGAGAAGGAAGACCAGCTTGAATATTCAACATCTATTGGTTTAAAGGGATAGTTCACCCAAAATTTACTCTAAATTCATCCAAAATGGACAATTAAACACAATGAAAGTAGCCAATATGACTTCCGCAGTAGAGAATTATCAGTGAATTACATTTCTGTCTGGATTCAGAAGACTCCGAGGTCTTGTTTAGGAGCTTAAAAGTATAACTCAAATGAATAAATCGCATTCAGTCGGTGTTTACAGTCGGTGCAGTCCCTTTGAAACAGTGTAAGCCAGTCTCAGAATGTTTCAGCTAGTCGTTAAGTGTGTCCCCGCATTAGTGACGGAGTCTGTACACGAGAATAAAAGCGAAGGTAATGAAAGTGAGCAAAGAATCAAGATAGTACATACTGAAGGCTGTTATAATTTTACGTCATCTTACCTGAACATTCACATGCAAGAATATTTTCATAACATCATGAGCCGACGGAAATGAAGAAAGTCATCATTGATTGATATTCAAAATGTTAAGCAAGCGCTGCTTTGTTTACAGTCTGTGCATCTGCAACTCTCAGTGTAACGGAGCTGACAGCTGGAGGAGACGGATTAGTCTCATATACCTCTAATGCACTCTAGGGAGCAACACTGAATGCTAGTTGAGAGTTAATCATGGGTTGTGAGTGCTGCGGTGTGGTGGTTCAGGCCTGCTGGTCAGACGGTTGCAGGTCCTCACACACACACACTCGCTCTTCCTCCAGGTGCCCTTCGATGACCTGCGCTACCTCTTCGGGGAGATCATGTACGGGGGTCACATCACTGATGACTGGGACCGCAGGCTCTGCAGGACGTACCTGGAGGAGTTCATCAAGCCCGAGATGATGGACGGGGAGCTGTACCTCGCACACGGCTTCCGTCTGCCGGGGAACAACGACTACAACGGCTATCATCAGGTAAAACAGAGGAAAATGATAGAACAAATTAGTTGTTTTAGGGCTTAAATTTTAATTTTGACTTTAGTACAGTACAGTAAATATAACCATTTAGTATTGGAAACAATATTTTGTTATTAAAATATAACATTACACTAAATATATTTATCAGACTTTCTCCAAACATATATCCTGAACTAAATATGCTGTAGACGCCCTGGTTACAAAACGACGCAGTGCGAGTTCCCTCAAAAGGGAACGTCTCGGGTTATGACTTTAAGGGAACAACCCTAACCCTTGTTCTCTGTCGATGACGACACTGTGGGGAACGCCTCTTGTCGTAACGTGAAGTATGAATATTGGCGTTGCGTGATGTAGCATGTGACAGCTATAAAGGGACGCCGGCACACAACAGCGTTAGTTTCGCGATAAGGCAAGAACTCCCAGGCAGGAGGAGGCGTGGAGACGCAGTGTCACGCAGTGAGTCCTCACGGCCAGAGGTGAACTCCACACCTGATAGTTCATAGAGATAGCCTGAACTATCCACTTGATGGTCTGTGTAGAAGTGGGGTGACCCAAAACACACCGGCAACTGTGCTTTCCTCCACTGAGAAGACCTCTGAACATAGATGTTTAGTGCTCTGACAGGGCAGAGTAAATGAAAGACCACCTTAAGTGACAGGTTCTTGGCCTCAGCCGACTCCAGAGTTTTCGAAGCGGGCCTCGACCAGCTCTTCGAGAACCACTGCCAGGTCCCATGTGGAAAATCTGATACGAGCCGCAGGTCTCATCCTACGAGCTCCATGGAAGAAACGCATGACCAGCTGATGTCTCTCCAGAGGAGCGTGGAAAGCCGCAATGGCAACCCACGGACACCTTGAGTGTGGACAGGGTAAGACTAGACGAGAAGCGATCTTGGAGGAACTCAAGCACTGAAGCCACGGGGTAGTTAACTAGGTCCACCTTACGCTCTCTACACCTAAAGGTGAAAACATTCCTTTTTAGGCCATACAATTTCCTTCTGGAGGGAGCTCTAGAGCTGAGTATGGTTTTGACTACTCCTGCTCACGGGCCAGCCTCTCGGTATGGTGCCCCCTCAGGGACCAGTTCCACAGTTTCCTCAGCTCTGGCCGAGGGAGGAATATTGAGCCCTCTGCCTGTGTCAACAGGTCCCTCCTGATGGGGATCTCCCATGAAGGGCACTCCAGGAGTGATATTATGTCTGAGAACCATACTCGGGCAGGCCATAATGACTACTAGCAATAGACAGACCCCATCGCGACAGAGCCTCTCCAGATTTCTCAGGAGAACCGTGTACAGACGCCACCTCGGCCACGCCTGCACCATCGCAAACAACCCCAGCAGAGGCTGGATACATGAGGGAGAACCACAGTAGACAGTGTGTTTCCTCTTGAGACGTGGACAGATCCACTTCCTCTGGGCCGAACCTCTCGCATATCGACTCCACCACCTGTCTCGATCCCCTCTGCTAGATCTCCCTGAGAGTCCCACGATCTGATCTGACCCGAACCGCAGGGGAACGCAAGCCTGGCCTGCTTCATAATTATACCCAGGCGGGAGCAGTACACATACATGTGTGTGTCCATTCGTGATAAAGCAAGGGCAGTTGCCCATTTCGATATATTATATATTTCACAGACAACACCAAATAGACAGATACACAACAGAGAGCAAGCTAACGCCGTAGTGTGCCGACGTCCCTTTGTGGCTTCTGTGTAACATGTCATCACACAATAGGATTGGATTAGTTTCATTCACACTTCAGATGCGTTACACCAAGAGGCGTTCCCCATAGTGTCGCCATCGACGCAGTGCAAGTTCCCTTGAAAGGGGATGTTTTAGCCAGCTAGACAGTGATCATCAGCTTCACTGTATAATAACTGCTGTTCTGTTCCAAAAGCCTTGCGAGTTTGGAGCTACATGATGGTGAGTACCAAGTAATGTCAGAGTCACCTGATTAAAAGAGGAGTATCTGTGGATGTGACTTGACTGGACTGATCCTATTTAGACTGTGAATGCATGAATTCTGCCACAGCATTTTAGATTTTTTTTCAAAGCACTTTCATGCATCTTCTGCATGTGTCTAAAGCCCAACTCATAAATTGAGACTCATTTCTGTCTGATGCATTCTGGTCTCTGGGATTCAGGTCTCGGGATTCAGGTCTCGGGATTCAGGTCTCTGGGATTCAGGTCTCAGGGATTCTGGTCTCTGGGATTCTGGTCTCGGGATTCAGGTCTCAGGGATTCTGGTCTCTGGGATTCTGGTCTCTGGGATTCTGGTCTCTGGGATTCAGGTCTCTGGGATTCTGGTCTCGGGGATTCAGGTCTCTGGGATTCTGGTCTCGGGGATTCAGGTCTCTGGGATTCTGGTCTCGGGGATTCAGGTCTCTGGGATTCTGGTCTCTGGGATTCTGGTCTCGGGGATTCAGGTCTCTGGGATTCAGGTCTCTGGGATTCTGGTCTCTGGGATTCAGGTCTCTGGGATTCTGGTCTCTGGGATTCAGGTCTCTGGGATTCAGGTCTCTGGGATTCTGGTCTCGGGGATTCAGGTCTCTGGGATTCTGGTCTCTGGGATTCAGGTCTCTGGGATTCTGGTCTCGGGGATTCTGGTCTCTGGGATTCTGGTCTCTGGGATTCAGGTCTCTGGGATTCTGGTCTCTGGGATTCAGGTCTCTGGGATTCTGGTCTCGGGGATTCTGGTCTCTGGGATTCTGGTCTCTGGGATTCAGGTCTCGGGGATTCTGGTCTCAGGGATTCTGGTCTCTGGGATTCAGGTCTCTGGGATTCTGGTCTCGGGGATTCTGGTCTCTGGGATTCAGGTCTCGGGGATTCTGGTCTCGGGGATTCTGGTCTCTGGGATTCAGGTCTCGGGGATTCTGGTCTCGGGGATTCTGGTCTCTGGGATTCTGGTCTCTGGGATTCAGGTCTCAGGGATTCAGGTCTCAGGGATTCAGGTCTCAGGGATTCAGGTCTCAGGGATTCTGGTCTCTGGGATTCTGGTCTCTGGGATGCTGGTCATGCATGGGGAATATTTTGGCGCTCACGCCAGAGACCTGCATGCTAGATTTCATCATTGGGGTGTTGTGTTTGTGTTTCTTGTATGTGTGTGTAGTGTTGAGTTTGTGTTTGTTGTGTGTGTGTGTGTGTGTGTGTGTGTGTAAGTAGTCAGGATGCCTGCAAGTGTTCCTGAGGCTCAGTCTCTGTCATCAGCACTGCTTTAGGAGCATCACAGCAGATGAGAGACCCAGTGGACTCACTCAGACTCCCTCCTTCTGTCTAATGATGATCAGGGAACTGTTCTCATTCTGACAAGGAAATGCTCTTCATTTTTTCAAAGTTATCTCGTCTTTAATAATGTTCTCAAAACATTAGCACAAAAACATTATTTGTACATCATTCATGGAGTGTTTTTATCTGAAACGTTTTAGAGTTTGTCTAACGTCTTTTAAATGTAGCTACTTATTTCAGAACGTTCGGAACATTTAAAAATAACATTCCCATAATGCTTGAAGAATGATACAGTGGCATGTTCCCTTAGCGTTTACATAACCGAGAAAAAAACATTTTTAATCATTTAATAAACTAGATGTGTTGTGAGTTGGGTTATGCGAGTCCGACGGCTCCTCAGGACTCTGTCTGGATGTGTTTCAGTACATCGACGCGGCTCTCCCGCCCGAGTCCCCGTACCTGTACGGCCTGCACCCAAACGCAGAGATCGGGTTCCTCACGCAGACCTCGGAGAAGCTCTTCAGAACTGTGCTGGAGATGCAGCCCAGAGACGGCGGATCCGGAGAGGGGGCGTCCGGCTCGCGCGACGACAAGGTTCTGGACTCAATACTTATAACACATACTCACGCCTAAAGCTCTTCACACATTATTTAGTGCCATGTGCAAAGAGGAGGAAAAATCGAGGATTTACCTCATGATATCACATTGATGTTTTCACAGCAAAACTAATTAGGTTTAATTCAGCATAATTGGGACATTTTTTCCCAGTCATCTCAATGGAAAAAAGTGTGTTAATGTAACTTTATTGACCTTACTCAGCTGCTACAGACAACAGCAATAATGTCCGTTTCCAGCCTGAGGACGAGCACATCTCTGCCTAGTTCAGCTACAGTCCAACCAAACATTATTCAGACAGCAGATATCAGTTTTGATATTTCTTCACTAGTGTGATCAGGACACTATAGTTCATTTCTGTAAGAGAGGAGAGCAGAATAAAGTAAACTGTGACATATTACACCCACAACATATTCTTCATACAGTGACTACCAGAGACATTTATACACATTTGGGGCCAATAATGAGTCCTCCACTTTGAGCTGTAATTGCTGATGCTCTTTTTACACACACACTGAACAACATGAAGCATTGCTTGGTCACTGGTTGAGCTAAACTGGTCTTATCTAATTGTGTAGTTAAATTTACCAGCTGACAGATATTCAACATAACTCATGTGTGAGAGTCCAACAGAAGGACGGACAAAACCAGTCACATATCAAACACTGATCTGAGAACTGAGTTCTGCTCATATTTTATTTCCACTTTCTAAACTAAAGCAGATAAACTGATAATGTGAGAAATGTTGAAGGAGTCTGAATACATTTAGGTTTGACTGTAAGTGAGTAAATTTAGCCTTATTAAACTCCCAGAAAGGCTGAGGCTGAGACGGACACTGAAGGCCCTCGTGTCTGGTTTCGAGACCTCTGACATTTAAACCATTAGATATGAGAGCGTGTAAGAGGGCTGCAATGCATTATGACAGCTGACCTTTTTAAGTTAAGAGATTGGGATTTGTAAGCAATGACTACTTTGCATTAACTCTTCATGTATCTGACTAATAGATCTACTGAGAGGAATGTGATTAAATGGGCCGCTTCACATCCACATGCTGGAACCACTCGCCCACTCCTCCTGTCCTGTAGCGCAGACGCTGATGGCCTTCTTATATATGCCTTACTTTAGAAATCAATTCCTTAAAGTCTTTGTGTACATCCTACTTTGTTAGCTTGTCATGTTTAATATGTTTAATGTTTTATTATTATTATTAATTAGTATATGGAAACCCTCCCTTCCAAACTGTGTTTCTGTGCTCATCCGTCTCTAAAGCAGTGACAGCGGCATCTATTACAGTATTAGATGAATCCATTTCCTGCAGTGATTGAATATTTGAATCATCCTCCAAATGATCATTTCCTCTGTGTACGGTGTTCTGATTTACCAATAATCATACCTCAGGAAATTATCAGTCAAGGAAGATGAAACGCTTGTTTTTAAGCTGAGCTAATGGAAAAATTACCAAAATGACTGATTAACATTATCTATCATTTTTGGCCTGTTATATTTTAATTGATGGATGACTTAAGACTTGTGTGGCTTGACTTGGAGGAATTTAAAGGTCCCCTGACATGTTTTTTTTATTATTCTATAATGTTTCCTGGGTTGCCCTTATAATGTGAGAATGTTTTTTAGATCAAAAATAGTCATAATTTAGAAATAAACGGCATTTTTAGCCTCTGCTTACAAGGGGCGTGTCTGCTGTGGGATTCCATGTAACCGCCCACTGCTGTGATTGGCTATAATGCTTGCATTTGAAATAGCTACATATTACATGTGAAACTCTCTTGAATATGTTTTACTACAGCTATTATACACTATTACAGATATCGAGATTGCTGAATCGTGAGAAGTTTTTGAAGTATTTAGATTCTCATCACATAAAATATTGCTGTGATGAGCAGTAGATGACAGTCTGTCGATCGCGAGAATGAAGATCTTATTAAATAATCATGCAGTTTCTGCACTCTCCGCTGCAGACCCGATGATGTACAGCAAGAGCTTTGTTGTGCAGTGTAACGCAGTTTCTGTTCTCTCTAAAGCCCGAAACTCGTCCGCTCTCGTCGAGGTAAAAAGCTGCGCTTGAACTCACCGAGAGAACTGCTGACTGTCAGCGATAATGTGTTTAATGAGCCAACTGTCTATTTCTGCAGATATATTAGTCTATATTCATCATTCAAAAAGGAAAACTGCTGGCTGCAGATAACGTAACGTTAAACAAAGCAGCGCGTGCTTACCGAATATCACAATAAAAATAAATAAATACGATTATTTTCATCCTACTCAAAGAAACGATATCGAATGATTTTGAGAGAAAGATTAACTTACCTGTCTCATAGCCATACAAAACTTTGGGAGTAGAGTCGGCGCATTTCCAGAGAAAATCAAATTAACCCATTGTTTCTTCAGAGGCGCGGATGTTCATTTGTACATCCGAACACTGAGCAGCTGCCATGCTTCGCTCGTTTGCAAGCCATGATATCTCTCGAGGAAAAAATCAAATCTCAAAGCTAGGGAAAAAAAAACTGTGCCTGCACGTGTTCGTACGTCTCTGGGCGGGCAAAGCAGAGAAAGGGGAGTAACCTTTCCCCTATATGACGTTTATAGGGGGAGATTCTAGATCAGCGCGTCTGAGATGCAGAGAAGAGAAAAATAGCAAAGCTCGGTTTACACAGATTGAAAATACCAGACACGAGGGGACCAAATACAGTCTAGGGGAACTCATATTAATGTTAAAAAACCTCAGAAAATGAAAATTTCATGTCAGGGGACCTTTAAGACTTTTGCCACGGAGATATAAATATTTATTTCTGACTTCATGTGGCGCGTTTGTGTGTCCAGGTTAAAGCCGTGCTTGATGAGATTCTGGAGAAGCTTCCGGAAGAGTTCAACATGACAGAGATGATGGGGAAGGTGGAGGAGCGAACGCCGTATATCGTGGTGGCAGTCCAGGAGTGCGAGCGCATGAACGTCCTCACACAAGAGATCAAACGCTCTCTGAAGGAGCTCAGTCTGGGCCTGAAGGTTAGACACACACATACACACACACACACACACACCTGTAACACTCTGAAACCTTATTCCTGCTGCTTTACGGATCTCATCGGCACATCTAATGCTGATCTGGTGTCTGCTGTTTTGATGTGGCGTCAGTGTGAGCTCTCTCCGCACCGCACCTCTGTGCTCGGGAACAGGAGTGAAGTCGTGTTGCTCTTTTCAGACCTATTTTAATTGTATTAAATCCCTGAACGATGTCAAGCCTTATGAGGAATAGACGACTCATAACTAGTGATGGATTTTGGCCTTGGCAGAATATAAGAATAATAATAATAATAATTGGTTTGATTTAACAGATCTGAGATGATTTTCCTTTTTGTGCCGAGCTTGTACAGAATCACCTTCTCAAATCACTGAAGTCCTTTACTAACAAGACAAAACATTCAAGTTATTGAAATTACACACATTCCTTGACAAAATATTATAATGTTAAAAACTAAGAATGAAATGATGCATGGAAGAGACGGCAGTCATATTTTTAGATGAGAGAATAAACACATTTTACATGTACGTCTTTATAATCAGCTGTGACTTTTTCATTAAAGACACTAATGTTATATTCTCGGATGGAGAGTTTTTAGCCTGATATCGTCATGAAGAATGACATTTGAATTCTTGAAAATGAAAAATGCAAAATCGTCTCAAAGACGTCGTCTGTTTGTCGGCATTAGCACTGAAACTCTGTGATGACGTTAATCAAATCTAACTTTATCTGGACAATAGCTTTATTCTCGATCTGCTGTGAAGCCTTAACACTCTCTGTACTGTAATCTCCTGTTATCACTGTAAAGATGCTGTGAAAGCTGTGAGATCTCTCTTGACGTGTTCTTCTCACAGGGCGAGCTCACGATGACCAACGACATGGAGAACCTCCAGAACGCGGTGTACCTGGACCAGGTGCCGGACTCCTGGACCAAGCGAGCGTACCCGTCCATGTGTAGCCTGGGCATCTGGTTCGTGGACCTGCTGACCCGCATCCGCGAGCTGGAGACCTGGACCTCAGACTTCAGCCTGCCGGCGGTGGTGTGGCTCTCCGGCTTCTTCAACCCACAGTCCTTCCTCACGGCCATCATGCAGTCCATGGCCCGGCGCAACGAGTGGCCGCTGGACCGCATGAGCCTACAGTGCGACGTGACCAAGAAGAGCCGAGAGGAGTTCAGCACGCCGCCCCGAGAGGGAGCCTACATCCACGGGCTCTTCATGGAGGGAGCGCGCTGGGAGCCGCAGGTACTGGGTCTGGGTCAGGGTCTGGGTCAGGTACTGTCACACTGGGTCAGAGTCTGGGTCATGTACTGTCACCGGATCAGGGTCAGGGTCAGGTAGACTCTGTTCATGTTCAAGCAGAACGCTGATGAGATGATAGCACACTTAAGCACTGAGTATATTAATGCATTCGTAAGATTTACTGGCTTAAGTTCACATCGACTGCATTTCTATGATAAATGAAACGGGAGTTTTAAAGACTGAGCAGAAGAACGAGACGCAGCAGTACCTGAACTCACAAAGACCAATGTTCAGCTCGTTAGATGTGCGTCAGCATGTAGTGACGACAGTAATGACAGATGCCGGTGTTAATGAGTCCTGTTCGTTAATGTACCTGTTGATTTGGTAAAGGAGTTGATTGAGCTGGTTTCTGAGATCTCTACAGTTCAACACTCCCACCAACACACGAGCAGCGCATCTGCACCATTAGCGCTCTAATGAATGTGACGGCATGCGACTTTCTGGGACTTTCCTGTTTTAATTACACACAGGGAGATTTTAATCACTGTTTTACGCCACACATCTTCCGTGAACTCAAACAGAGGTTCGGGATGTGTTCCAGCACACGTGATACAGGATAAACACAGAGGCCTACTCACCCTTCTCCTATAGTTATCTGCTCTCCGCTGAGCAGCGAGTGTGATCCACTTGAAGAGTCGAGACGTGAGCGTGGCGTTTCAGGCCCGTAACTAAAGTGGAGCTGTGTGCGGACGAGCTTCAGGGAGTGTGTTCATCCACACTCGTTAAACTATCACTGTTCAAAAGCACCATAAACTTTATCATAACCGCATCCTCCTTAGAGACTGCAATGTCAACATTATTTGCATTCTTCTCTCTAATACTCTACGATCTTTAAAGTCCCCGTGAACCGGAAGTTGCAAACGATTTTTCTCCAGTGCTGTGACGTATTTCCAAGTGAAGCGGAATATTGAACAGAGGGCAGGGTTTGACTCTAGCGCTCCTCCTCTCCATCTCTCGCTCATAGCAAACTAACGGTTTGAGGGGAGTGGTTAAGCGTTTCCCCACCCAAACTGTGAAACCGACGTCATCAGAAAAAGAAACCGTTCCAGACCGGAAGTAACTTTTCAGATTTTGATTAAAGATTACTAAGGTAAAACATTTTTTTTAATATATATTCACTTGCACGGATTAATTGTTCACCACAAGACTAGTAATATGCGCTAACAAAGTAAATAGGTTCAATTTTGATTTCACGGGGACTTTAAACTCTGTGAAGTTCTCCGTGTTTAGAGAGACTGCAGAGAACACCACTCAGAGAACATATAATCCTCCATAAAAGTCTCCATGAACTCAACGTGGACATTTTTTTAAAGAAGGTTGCAATGAAATACAAAACATTATATTTCTATGTGTCCTCGTAATCTTTTATCAGACATTTCACTGGGATAATCATTAGAATAGGGTGGAGAACTCAATCACAATGTCCATTTCATTCTGTTTTTCCAATGATCTTTACTTCATGTAATTGTGAATATACAGTATATGTCATTATGACTTGACATGATTTAATGTGCGTCCGTGTGTGTGTCCTGCAGGCTGGGATCATAGTGGACGCCCGTCTGAAGGAGCTGACGCCTGCAATGCCTGTGATCTTCATCAAGGCGATCCCGGTGGACAAGCAGGACCAGCGCAGCCTATACCAGTGCCCCGTCTACAAGACCCGGCAGCGCGGGCCCACCTACGTGTGGACCTTCAACCTGCGGACCAAAGACAGCCCGTCCAAGTGGACCCTCGCCGGCGTCGCCCTGCTGCTGCAGATCTGAGCCTCATTGCAGGAGTTCATGATCTATATCATATATGAGTTTTAATATTAGTAGTATTAGTAGAACTCCACTCAGAGTAGTATAATATTATTTAATAGTGTTCATTTGTTGTGAAGTCAGATTAAAAGCACTTTGACCAAATTCTCCTGTTTCGTATTTGTTTCTTTGAGTTTTACTTTCCTAGATGAGCTTGACTTCTGATCTCCAGATCTGTGTGTTGTGTCACACTGAAGCGAGGTGTCCGTCGGTGGAGCCGAGCCTCGGGCCGCTGGGATCTGTGATTGAAGACACTGAAACTGAAGACGTGGAGCAATACATCTATCCACAATCCATCCGTAAGCTTTCTTCCTCTCTTGTGTTCCAGCGTAAGGGATTTCAGACTAACACGAGAGAGAAATAAATATGAGCCGTTTGTACAAACAGACACAAATGTAAGGGGAACCTGCTTCTCCATTTGTTTGTGTTCACATCAGTTATTTATGATTAATGTGCTCCTCGTTTACTCCAGCCGTAGCGGTCGAGAGGCTTCGTTCTACACAGACACATTTTAACTAGATTTGCATTTATGGTGAGGCATCACAGGAGAGCGTGAGTGAAACTCTGACTCAGACGGAGGGTCAGGCCTGCGGCCCGTGGCGTTCACCCAGCTAACAAAGTTAGGTTCTGAGAACGTTTTTCTAACGTTCCATTTTGGTTGTGGGAACGTTAATTTAAAATGTTCTAAAAACGTGGAAATGTCCAGTTTGCTTAACGTTGCTGGAACGGTGTCTTAATGTTTGCAGAACGTTGCTGGAACGTTAGCATAATGTTGTTAGAACGTTATCCTAAGGTTAGCATAATGTTGCTGGAACGTTATGAGAACGTTTATCAAACACAAATAACCTGATAAAGACGTTCCGATAACGTTGTTCTAAGAACGTTTTTTATCAACGTCTTGAGAACGTTCATCAAATACAAATAACGTGATAAAGACGTTCCAAGAACGTTGTTCTAAGAACGTTTTCTCTCAACGTTACAAGAACGTTAATAATGTTATATGAACGTTCCGAAAACATTATTTAATAACGTTTTGTCCTAACATTTACACAACTTTTAAAGAACGTTAGTGAATGTTCTGGGAACGTTCCCTGTTAGCTGGGCAGGAGGACCGGCTCCGGCTCTGTCGGTGTTCTGCTCAGATTGCTTTAGTATCGATTGTGGATCAGAGGAGCAGATCAGAATGGCAGCCGTCCATGATTAAACGAACGGTAAATTGATGAAAGCAATTAATCAAGCTGGTCACGGTACAGCTCGTTACTGGTGTCAGAACTGCTGTCAGATCAGTGCTAAAGTGAGACGCCACGCTCAGCTAACCCAAACCCACCGAGGACACTCAGGTGTCACTAAACATTTGCGCTGTATTTTTAGTCTAATTAAATCATCAGCTTTATTTCTACAGCGCTTTATTATACAGCACAGAGTGTTTCAGAGCAGCTTTCCTGAGATAACAGGACAATACTGCAACACAGTTTCCAGATGAGAAGAGCGGCTCAGTCCGGCTCGAGTGAGTTCACTGATGCTGCATTGTTTTTGTAAAAAGTTATTAATTTAGTTCATTTATATATATATAGCCGCTCTGGAGAAACCGTGATGTCGTCGTCCAGCTCAGTTCAGTGCTCATATAATGCTGTCACTGCAGGAGATGAATAATAGCAAGCCATTGCTCTGTGTATTAGAGCTCTGTGTGTCGGAGATGAAGACATTTAGTGACACACATGTAGAACTTACATGAGTGTAAATGAGCGTTAAAATGCAGATGAACTACTGTACCTTACATATTAACACATCTTTTGTGTTCTGACAATCACATGACATGGTGTCGTTTGTGGTTGAACTACCTTTAAAAATGAAGTGTTGTGTTGATAGTAGGAAATATTTTAAAATACGAAGGGAGTTGCTGTGGAAGGAAGAGGAAAGCTTGTGTGTTTCCCCAGTGGCTCATAATGTACAGTAAGAAGATCTACAACACACACACACACACACACACACGTGCGCGGTAAGGACGACTCCTGCTCAGAATCTGAAGCAGGAGCTGTAACGGTTTGCGCGGGAAGCGCTGGTTGCTAGGCTACAGGTCAGTCTGGAGGAATCACTCACACGAGCCTGCGATGGCGCAGTATGTAATATTAAAGCAGGCTGTATGCTAATTTCCAGAGGATCCTGGCGTTTCTTCACTTTGGCTTTCTGAAATATGCTAATTTGAGACAAGAGCAAACTGTAAACTTAATGGAAGCGCTCGGAGCCTCTTGCTTTTCTTTAAAAGCACTGCCTTTATTATTCACAAGTGCTGTGTGGAATATGAAGATGTGTGTGTGGAGAGTCCTTAAGAGCGTGATGGAGTCGGTGTGTGTCAGAAGCTGATGTTAAACATCTCCCGTTCTGACTGACGGATGCTAAACAACTGACAGATTCACACACAGATCAGATGCCTTATACCCGTTCATATAAAGAACATATAAATTACTGTTATGAACGTTGATGCCTCAACATTACCGGGTAACAGTGTTGGCAGGAAGCGTGTTTGGACTGAAGACCCAGAGGCTCTTCATCATTCATATGTGAGCGATGTTTTAGTCGACGGCCAATCGCACACAGAGGAAGCTTTAGTGTCTGTTTTACTGCCAATCTGCTACACAGACTCCATTTAAGTGTCATATTTTCATCTAAATGCTGATAGGGAAGAAGAGAGGTACGAGGATCGCAGATGCGGGTCCGTCTCACCCATAAAGCTTTTGCAAATAAAGAAATGCAAATGCAAACGGCTTTGTTTGTGTGTGAGAATTGCATTTTCCCTCCTGAAGTTCAATGAATTTAAAGGAGGTTTCTCCGGCTCCGGCTGGGACGCGAGCAGCGGGTATTAATTCACATGTCCAAAAACAGGATAAAATAACCCGATGTGCCGCCCCGTCGCTGAGGCATATTTGGTTGGTTAGTTTCCAGATACATCGCTTTCTCCGTCTCTGCTGGAGGACGGGACGATTTCTAGGTGTAAGTAATTGCATTTCTTTTTCTCTCAGACTATTTTACACGAGTGTTTCCGAAGTTAAACTCTAACATGATTTGTAAACATACCAAAAAAACTTTTAAAAGTGAATAAGCTTTTCTTCAGGCGATTGTACACGACAACCTTGCCTCAAAGTTTGTTGTGTACAATCGCCTGAAGAAAAGCTGGTGAAAAACAGTGTAAAATAGAGAATTCACCTGAGAAGAAGAGTTTGCCTCATGTCGTTCCTAACCTGGGACTTTATTTACTCCTGGAACCCAAAAGGAGGAATTGTGAATAATGTGCTGGCCGCTGTTTTCCAGGCAAACGGTCTGAAGTGTTCGAGCATCAGCCCCTCATGACCTCCGCACTAGGAATCATTCAGCACCTTTTTGTAAACTAGTCCGATTCATTCTTTTTAAAATCTTCACAAGCCAGACATCGTTACTTCTGCCATGAACTCATATGAACATGTTCTTCAGCGAAGCTAGTTTCATCTTGCTTTCATTGTTTTCCTCATTCACTTTCATGAAATCTTTCCCTGCCATCGAAGGCAATCCCTGTTTTCACTGTTAATCTTTTGAAAGAGTACAGCTAGAATCTCAGGATCAAAACACAAAAGAAGAAACAGAAACAAGTGATGGAAGCATTGAACAAACTAACATTAAACAGCATATAAATCAAAACAACGTTCCTGAATGACATGTTGAACCCATGAGGAGGAAACGATGGTCTGATGTGTTGATCTACTCCATCTGAGTTTATAATCCTTCTGAATCTCATCCGGACAAAGCCTTTGATAAAAACATGAATTTTAGCATTTTTATGAAACTTACCCACATAAAAAGAAAAAAGTATGCATCTTTCTCAATTCATCTGAAGTTAGCCACCCAGATTTCATGGACTATTAGATAGGAGATCTTTAATATTTCATTGTTTTTTTGAGACACATGAACCTTTTCCACATATATGTTAATGTTTAGAAAAATAAGGACGGTTTATTTGAAGCTACTACAACAAGCATAATATACTCATTTGTCTTGTGAGTCACTGCAACACAGTCTACAGCCAGAAATCAACATATTTGTCAGCAACATTCGCCCGATTCTCATTCTACAAACACATATGAACGGACAAACACACAGTTTCATATTACTTTAAATGGTCCAACACTGGGTTAGTGGGTTCTCTATAGTTCTGAAGAAGTTTTGAATTTCTAAAAATCAATCTACAATAATACAAATGCCAACCAGAACAGACTCGTTCATTTACTGGTGCTAAAAGAGTTTATTTACAATCATCTTGGCACAATAATGAATGGCCATTAACTGAAGAACAAACTGATATATGCTAGCCATCACCCACAGCGCGAATGAACAAAACCAAAGTCAACTTTTACTTGATTGTGCTTTTTAACCCACAAAACCACTTTGTTGTTGAAATGGAACGTTTTCGTAGAGGCACCGAAAGAAGTGCGCGAACATCAGAAGAACTTCTAAAGCTATCGACTAGGACCGGAAGTACAAACAGTATTTGTATTTCTATGTATATATATATATAGTGTGTGTGTTTATATATAAATGTATACACTGTTCTGTTCCACGTCCATACCTTTCGTCATACGTTCGCAGTGAGTCCCCATGCAAAGCCCTTACGAATGCACAAGTCCTTCCTCATTAGTGATAAACAAACACATAGAACTGAATGGGAATGCACACAGGAGGGTCTGGGTGTGGATCTAGAGTGGCTGGTGCTGGGCCAGTTCCCGCAGAACCGGCTCTGAGGCGAGCGGTTAAACAGTCACTTCGGTCTTGCTCCCGGTGCGGTAGTGGTGGTGGTGCTGCGGCGGCACGTAGTGGAGCTGCTCCACCGTCTGCGTGCGGCGCGAGGCGAAGGCCTGTCTCTTGGAGGCCGTCTGGTTCATGGTGGAAGTGTTCTGTGGCGTGTTGTTCGAGGCACTGGGATGGGAGTGCATTTTGGTCATCTTGTAGCGGTCCAGGAGGGGCGTGGAGGGCATGAACACGTCCGTGTGCGATATGGCTCTGGACATGGACTTGTCGTTGGGGAACCCGGAGCGCTTGATGGACATCATCTTGTCGGGAGAGATGAGCGGGTCCTGCGAGTAGAGGCGGTCCTGCGAGTAGAGGCGGTCCTGGGAGTGCAGGCGTTCCTGAGAGTGGAGCCGGTCCTGCGCGTGGATGCGCTCCTGCGAGTAGTGGCGCTCCTGCGAGATGAGCCGCTCGTGGGAGCGCAGGCGCTCGGCCGACAGGAGCTGCTCGTCGGACAGGATCCGCCCGCCGTACGGGGAGATGGCGTATGGGGACGTGGGGTAGTCCAGCTCCTGGCTGCGTTCGGGGGACAGCACGCGGTCCTGGGACATGGCCCTCTGGACCCGGCGGGGGCGCTGGCGGGGCGCTGGCTGCGGCTGCTGGCCGCTCGGGGGATCCTGGTTCATCTTCATCATGTGCAGAGGAAGAGTTCCTCGGGCCGCCAGGTCTGGGAGATTCCTCTTCCTGGTGTAGTAGTCGTCGACGACGTCCTTATCCGCTGTGGGGAAGCACAAGCAGTGTGAGTGTTCAAGTATACTTGAATAGGTAACTTGCCAATGTAGGGTCCTGAGGCGTCGTTTATAAAACATAATAACGATCGGATTTTAATCACTCCATTTTTCTAGTAATACATCATTTGAAACTGTAAAGGCCTGTTCCCACCCACAGACAAACGCCAACAAACAAGATGGCCGTCGGATGGTCATGTTCACACTGCCTCAACAGACCTCGAGTACCCACGGACAAGTACCAGATGTTGTCCATCCATGTTAACAAATAAAAATGAAAAATTGCAGCTTTCAGACACGACTTTCTTTGCATCTCTATAACTGTAAAGACCCTAAATATGAAGTGGGTCTACCCTTCATAGTTCATTTGAGGCGCTTTCTACGGCGTTGGATGACGAGAGCGCACTATTGTAGCCCGAGAGGGCATCCGTGACTCAAAACTTACTTTCAACTAACATGGCTCTGCTCTCGCTCAGCTTTTACGTGTGTGTGCTCAAACTTTGCCCAGTGTGAGAATCTCCCTGCTCTTTCTCTAGAAATGTCTTCTGGTTTGTCCTGCCATTTTCACTACAAGGATAATTTTGAGTTTGGAAAATCAGACGCAGAGACATGTTTAGGGTTGGGTATCGAGAATCGAGTATCGATTGGAACCGGGACTAACTTTTCGTTTTTCCCGGAATCGTTCAAAAGTTAAAATTTCGATTCCTAGTTTTGATATTCACAGTCCGCCGAGCGGAAGAAGAAACCGCTGAACAACACCAATGAAGAAGCATCTACCGGAAGTGTTGGCATAACCGCGCGAGTCGAACATGAGTAGCTTATGTTTGGCGGTCCAAAGTGTGGCTTCACTTTTTTTTAAAAAATTAACGAAATCTCGGCAAAATGCAAAATTTGTGACAAAAGGAGTATTTCCTTCAGAAAGGCCGTTGGTTAGCAAGGTTAGCTAAACTTTTTTGACCCTGCCTCTTAAAAGAATCGGAATCGAGAATCGTTAGGAACCAGAATCGAAACAAGGAATCGGAATCAGAATCGTTCAAATTCAAACGATACCCAACCCTAGACATGTTCACAACACATCACACTTCAGATCCTTCTGCTTTTTATCAAGTTTAGAAGAATTTACCTCAGAAGAAGAAGAATACGATTGATTTCATTTCTGCCAGTAAGTCATTATTTTTACCTGCATTAATTCATGTGTTAAATAAACTCGTAGGCCTACACATTTTACTTGTTGAACTACTGCCAAACTAAAATGTTTGAAATGGACTAAAACTTTGGAAATACTACAGCGCATGGAGATTGACCAGTTGGAATGGGTTAATGCTGAATAAGATACTGATGCAGGACACACACTCGTCCCGGACGGCCCCGACTCTACTGCAATGATTGGAACTGGAAATAATTCAATTATCCTCTGCTGTATAATGGTTTAATGAATACAATCTGGGGAGGCTGATGTCCTTGAGATATCAGTTACACTTGATAGATTTCTCCACACATTTAGAGCCCAGTCATATCCAAGAGAATGCAATAAAGGAGTGTATCGAACAAAATTACACCCACAAATCTTCCTATAAGTGAGAATTAATCGAATAACTGTGATGAGAGGTTTGTGAAGAATAAAAAAGTGCACAATAATTCCCAGCCCGAGGAAGTGGCAGTCATATTTGTGGGACTTTTGAAACCGCGTCTCTTGAGGGAATGAGATTGAGTTTGTTAGGAGATAAAAGAGCTCAATAGCAGCATTTATCTCACACTCGCCGAAAGGACCGACACTGTGTTATTGGGGGGAATTAATGGCACATAATCGGTTTATGGTGATTACAGATTCAATTAATCTTTCTTCATAAAGGAGTCTCCTTTTGGTGGGTTTGTGGATATTAGCAAAACAAACATCTGAGGAGGAGGAGGAGGAGGAAGATACTGGGTATGTTATTAACAGAAACGCTGCATGATCCGTCTGAGAAACGACCCGCTCCGGAGCGGATGGAGGGACGTTTAGTGTATGATTGCATGTTGTCGCTGGTCGAAGCTCGCGCACGCGGAGGAACTGCAGATGAGGAGGAGGCCTGTCAGTTTCCCAGAGCTCAGGGCCGGGAGAGATCTGGAGCATTCTTTATGCAATTACACAAGCCTCAGGGGAATTTACTCTTCACTTAGGGAATATAATGAGCTGAGACCTTATTACACAGCACCACAACCTGATCGATACCATGGGGCTGAGGCCACGAGAAAGCTTTACTCTGAGATATCAGATCCAGATCGAGCGGCGCGAGCGGATAATGGCCGCCTGTGGAGGAGGATCCGGACGGGATGAAGGGAAGGCTCTGATCTCCACGGCTCCCTGCGTTTCATTACGGGGACGTTTGCCTACAGGGGTTTACTCAGCTTACAGAAGCCCCAGTGTGTTTACAGAGATGCATTTACACAATGAATCGTGCTCGGATACTGATTACCGATTATCTGTCGCAGCGGATGGAAAATAAGACGAGCTGATCGACATGATGGAGTGGAAAAGACTCTTTCTGGGATCTGGAGGAGCCTCGTTCTCGCAATCGTGCATATATATATATCTATCTATATATATATATATATATATAATGCTGAATCTCCCATACTAACAGACTATCACTAGCTCTCCAGATCTACACTTTCTGAATGTGAAAATCCACTGAAATACAATACCTGAATGAACCATGTTTGATCTAGGTTAATAGATACACTGTAAAAAATGATCGTGATTTTAACAGTAAAAAACTGTAAAACCGCTACAGTGAAAAACTGTCAATGGACTATGTGCACGTTAGCATATGCTAGTTCCGGCTGCGAAACCGATATGGTTGTGTCTAGTTTCCGGTAGCCTGATGGACGACGTAGAGGATGTATGTTTCTCCAGATGTCTTGAACATTTGGCGAATATTACAGTCGATTATGTTCATCGACTGGCTTATGATTTTCCTCCAGCTCCCCAGAGCAAGAGAGAAGGGGTTTAAATATTACATTTCTCAGTATTTGCATCATTTTGAAGGGAACGTTAAGTCACAACAACATCCATGCTCAGACTGATCTCATGAAATTGCGTATGTATGACACGTATCACGTATTTTATGGCATGCTATCAACACGCATAATCTCTTTTCAGCGTGTTTATGAATACCGTTGACTTAACGTTATTATTGTATATATATATACGTGTGTGTGTATATACACAGTGTATATATATATAGCATATGACCTACCTCAACCCCAACCTACCCGTCACTCCTACCATCCTAGGAAAAAATAAATATCGCTCCCCAGATGTAGATCTACATTTTGTTTTGTTTCGCTCGGACATTTGACGGCGTGTACATACGGTACATACACGTGGAATCACTCGGACATTAATGTTGCCATGCTACGTGCTCAAGCTATGAGATTTGGTAACTGTTATATCTCTCTATACATTATAAAATGTGAAATCATGCGGTAGAAAGTGCATTTTCCAGAACAGTTTGTGTTGGCCGTTGTTTTGTTTATGATGTGTTGTTGACAACCACTATCTATATAGAATGTCATATAGATCAGTGTTGACAACCACTATACATGTCATACAGGGAGTAAAGGTATCCGCCGTTGGTTCGTTCGTTATCAAGTTAGGCTGTTGAACACATATTAGGCTGTTCACACATATTTCTAAACAGGTCTCCCTTGCAAAATAGGTTCTAAACCCAGGGGCTTCTCCTGGTTAAAGGGTATAATATAATAAATAATTAGTAGCCTAAAAACTTCCTTCTAGTTGTCATGGATACGCAACGCTCCACTCTGTGAAGCGACTGCTTGGGTGCGGTGACAAAATGTGAAATATCGTTTACTTTTCACAATGCAGCAGCGCCTGGCTCCACCCAAATATGAGTGAAAACTGTGTTGGTTGACTTGACAATGAACAAACGAACATAGTTTTAGACAAATATATTTAAATAGCTAAGCTTTAGATAGCCGGTCCACTGATGTAGGATGTAAACAACGGCAACCGGAACCGAAGTACCCAACATCCGCCCTCAAGGCGGAAGTTAGCTTTTTTTTTTCTCTCGTGCACAGAGTCAATTGGTTAACAGAAAATTTCCTTACTATATACGGTGAATAACTGTGATATATATAATGGTACATTTACTATTAAATTTACAGTTTTTGGAAGTGAAAAAGAAGTCATTGTATAATTTACAGTGAAAAAATGTAAATTGACTTTCCCACAATTCCCTGTGTGACCCTTCACATTTAATGTATTTTAACTGTTTATTCATAATTTTCTTAGTCTTTTTTTCTTATCAGTTATGTTTATTAGGGTTTTATGTTGCATTTAACGTTGTTAAATTAATCCTTATTTCATTTTTAAAATTTCAACATGTTACCATGATGGTGTTTAATGTTTGTGTGAATGAGACTGTGCAGCTTCTATATAGTAGTATGAACTCTCTTGTGGAAGAGCTGATAATGATGACAAAACAGATATTAATACTTCAAAATGTCAGTACATTGACATTATATCAAATAATAAAATACGGTTTACTGCTGTAAAATTAAATACGGTCAAAGTCTGTAAAACCTAAAATGTTGCTACCGTACTTTTAACATGAAAACTCTGGTAACCACAGCTGCCGGAGTTTTCCCGTAAATTTAACGGATTTTTTTTTACAGTGTAAATCTACTTTTATCACTGTAAAGTAACACTGACCCAAATGGATGAACGTTGTGAAAGTGCTGTTCATTATCGGATTAAAGGAGAACTCCGGCGAACAATGAACCTTTGGTCTAATAAATAAAACATCGGTACATAGTCAACCGTTCTCTGAGATTTGTTTTCATGATAATCGAATGTAAAGAGTTTGATCTCTAAAAACGGTTTAGCGTATAATGCTAGTAATGGGGGCATTGACTAAATAAAAAGAAATCGCTAGTTTCTACCACTAACCACTTTATACCACTATACCACACAGTAACATCATGAGGCAATGCTTCGACATGCAAAACCAAGCATTGAGAACTTTGTAAGTGTTCAGACCGTTTAATAAGAAGATACTTTATGAAGACAGTTCACTTCGCGTATTCAGACAGGAGCCATCTTAAAAAATAGTCTCGATAAGTCAATCCCCGAACGTCATGCTGAGTGATCTGAACTGTATGAAGTTCAGCGAACTTCTGAACTGTATGAACTGTATGAATGTGTTTTTTAAGATGGCTCCTGTCTGTATACGCTAGGGGTTGAACGACTTCAGATTTTTTGAAGTCGACTGTTATGACATCAAAGTCGAGTCGACGTCGACTAGTCGCTGACGTCATTCATAAAACACAAGAGATGTGACAGATTTGCCACAATTTGCAATTAATTAACAGAAAATTATACAGACGCTGACAGCTCATAATGGGGCCGTTTACACCTGGACACTTCATGCGTTTTTACTGACCTGATTTATCAAAACGATTCCATTTAAACCTGGTCACATAAACATGTTTTCGCAAAATAGATATAAATCCGCGCTGTATGCAGATTTAACGGAGTTCACGTCACCGAAAGCAATGCTGCATTTTATTGATCATCAGCTAATTTCACAATCAAAGACCGTAATAAGAGAGACAGCACTGGTAAGAAGATCGTTTTGTTTCTTTACTTTAACGAAGATGATTTTGTGTGTTAAGCGTCTGTGACTTACTTTCACTTTGATTTACGATAGTTTGCACGTTGGCTTTATGAATCGATGCTCATCTGCGGTGCGTGTTATAGCTTCGTCATATAAAGAATATAATAGCACAGGCTGCTCTCACACGTTTTATTTCAGCATTTTTGGGAGAGGTCCAATTTACATATGCGGTTTCAACAACCAGATGCATTTACACGTGTCCAGTTTCGTCTGTAAAGCGGCCCAGACCTCCTCATGAAGTGATTTGAGCGATCGGATTTAAATCCGTCTTCAATGCGTTTCGGCGGGCATTTAGCTTACATCCGGTCTTTTCACGATCGGATAGCAATCAGATGGCCAGATGTAGCTAAACAGCCCGCTGTTTACATCATCATTTAGGATGAAAAGGAAAAAAAGCTATAAATTCACATCTGCACGTTAGTGATGGATCTAAGCTAATACAAAATAATATTCCAATTGATTGCGGGTGAATTAGATGCATTAATATGTTTAAATAAATATATGAAAAAATAGGCTAATGTTTGAATGATTTTAAAAGAGACTGCTCTCATTTCCCGGTAAAACAGTGAGCGTGAAAAAAGTATTCCCATACGCTTTATGTACCAATGCTGCTTTCTTGCTGCAATGACCCTCTAGGCTCTTCATCTGTTGTCGTCTGTAACGCGGCCATAGATTATCAAAATTAGCGCAATCATATAGTGTCACATGATCATTGCGACTAGTCGACGTCAAACTTAAAGCGTCACGGCATTGCATTAAGGTCGACTAGTCGACTAATCGACTAGTCAGTTCAACCCCTAGTATACGCGAAGTGAACTGTCTTCATAAAGTATCTTCTTCTTAAACGGTCTGTTCACTTACAAAGTTCTCAATGCTTCGTTTTGCATGTATGGACCCTCATTATGTTTCTGTGTTAGTGTGGGGCTATTTTGAGCCTTGTTAGTGGTATAAACTAGCGATTTCTTTTTACTTAGTCAATGTCCCCATTACTAGCATTATACGCTAAACAGATTTTAGAGATAAAACTCTTTACAATCGATAATCATGAAAACAAATCTCAGAGAACGGTTGACTAGTTATCGATGTTTTATTAGACCAAAGGTTCATTGTTCGCCGGAGTTCTCCTTTAACGAATGTCAACAAACTGAACGTTACTACAAGTGATACAACAAATATAATTAAATTGAAATGAATTGATACTCTATATCTCACATTTGAGAGTGTTTTCTCATAACTGTAATGTGATCTAATTCATAACATCCACAAAAATGGTGGATAATATTGCGAATAGTAAATTGTTACAATTTCCCAGTTATTTTGACTTTATTTGTCATATTTCTACACGTAACTGATGTTAACACACTGACCCTAATGAAACAAACAGAGCGGTGTTAGCGAGGGCTGGACGCACGTTATCAGAGGACATTAGACGGGCACATACTCAGTTTCTTGAGCGAGGAGTATTTGTTGAGGTCAGCTTTCACGGCAGACTCGTATGAAGGGGGCAGATGAGACAGACTCTGGAAGGAGCGAGAGAAGGACAGGTCGTACGGCTCGGTCTGTGAGGTGAGGATGCTGTTCATCCGAGTGCTTTCTGCGGACGAGACAAAACACACCATGGGAACAGTCAAAATCACACATTCATAAACGCACACACTTGACATGTTGAAGACATTACTGTGTGGAGGGAGGGATGATGGGAACGTCTGGGCTGGCTGTAAGAGTCGCAGCGTCGCGTGACTGATGTGATGTGATGTGTGTGTGGCTCCCCGTGCCCGTCACGCCAGTCCGAGTCTCAGGTCGAGGGTCAGGCCCGGTTTATAAATAGAGTCGCGACCAGCGCAGCAGAATGAGACGCAACAACACTTCACAGACGGGCAACGCTCACACAACTGCATTTACACTGGCTCGCTTCATGCATTGGGGTTCAGCGGTTGGTGGTGTGTGAAGTGGAAACATTCATCTTCATCGGAGGGAGGAGGAGGAGGAGGAGGAAAGATTGAGAATCAATGATGTTGCGAAGATAACTTACCGTGCCTCAGAGATCTGTGAGCTGGTCGATTCAAGGGAAAAAGAACGCAGTTCAATAAGAGCAAGTGAAAAGAGTCGGGATGCTTCGTGTTTTGATGAAGCGTCGTGAAATGGCATTCTGGCTTTGGTGTGAGTGTGTGTTTGAGGCAGAACGACTTCCCCAGCGACAGACCGAAGGGTGTGTGTGACCGTCTCAATACGCCGTCACTGCACACACACACACAACGCCCAGCATTCAACGTGCGCTTCTGGACAATATCAGCATAAACCATCAATCATTTCCGAATGTAAATGTTTAAAGTGGAAATGATCAATGAAGGCCAACAGTAATGATTTACTTTTCCATTGTATATTAATGGCAGTAACAGTGGCGGCGATGTTCGGCTGGTTTAGACCAGGAAACCGTCTTAGGCTCATTTAATGTTCCGATTGATTGATTGATTGATTGATTGATTGATTGATTGATTGATTGATTGATTGATTGTCGGCAGGATGGTCTATGTTATTAATTTCTTGTTTTACAAAATATATTGTCATAATTCAGGTTGCCCTTTAGCAATGCAGTCATGACAAAATGATAAGGATTCATATATTGCCCAAAATGTTACAATGGATCCTGATTCACCAATATGATCCAGAATCAACATTTCAATCAACCAATCAGATTTGAGGGACAACTTTAAAAGTTTTTGTGAGTTTAGTCTCAATCAATGTAAGTCACACATCATTTCGCTCTATTTGATGGATAAGTTATGGATAGGGTTAGGACAGAGTGTTGCTCCAGGATTAACAAAAATGTGTATCCCCGAAACGCATCTAACTCTGCAAAATTAGGGCGTGCCACTGTATATTCAGAAGGAATGTATATTATACCATAAACACTACCGTTCAAGAGATTTTTTAATGTGTAATGATTAATGATTAACATTAAAGTCTCTTCTGCTCACCAAAGCTGTATTTATTTGATAAAGACTGTACAGTAAAAACAGTGAAATATTATTCCAGTGTATATCATCTGTTCTCTATGTGAATATACAGTAAAGTGTCATTTATTCCTGTGACCAAAGCTGAATTTATCATCATTACTCCAGTCTTCAGTGTCACATGACCCTTCAGTAATCACTCTAATATGAGGATCTGATGATCAAGAAACATTTCTCATTATTAGTAATGTTGCTGCTTCAAAATTTTGTGGCAACCGTCATACTTTTTATTTTTAAAGATTCTTAGATGAAGAAAAACAGGATTTTTTACTGTCAATTTAATGCATCCTGGATGAATACAATTATTGATTTTTTTTTTTTTAAGAAGACTTGAAGGGCAGTGTGTCAATTAAATGTGGTGATACTATATAATGTGTTTGTGTGTGTGTGCTATTTTATTAAAATTCAATTTTAGCAAATGTCACAAGTCAAAATGCAAATAGTATATAAGCTGTTAAAGATTGAAGAGCAGGCCGAGATGAGCCGGCTCTCCATGAGCGGATCTGTGCTCTGTGTGGAGGCAATAACAGGCTTTGTCATATAAGCACGGGTCCACTGGGAGCCTCTGAAGCTTGTTGGGTGGGAAAGCGAATCCCAGTCCGACTCGAGTGCTTCACCAACGGCAGAGATTTAATCAGCCGTTTCTGCTCGCCCGTCAGAAGCTTTCGCTACAGCACTCCTTCACAACATGAACTCAAGGTTCTCTGAGGGGTTTTCTTAAAGGTGATGATGATGATGATGACGATGAAGATGGCCAATGCCATTGAGCTGCTCATAGATCCAGTTGATCTTGTAGGCATGCAAACACAAGCACTCGACAACAAGATTATTTGTTGAGAAGGCTCCTTACCATTTTTCGGTGTTCGCGTTGGGCTACTGAGACCGAGATGATTGTAATTGTGTTGATGGACTCCTGCAGAAACAGCAATGATAAGTCTGATTTGGTTCCAAAATAAAGGTTAGCATGAACGACTATAATCCAGAGCGAGTGGGGAAAATTGCCTTTAGCAAAAAAAGGGAAGCACATTAATAAGCAACACACACTACATGGCCGAGAGAATGCAGACCTGCGATATAATTCGTTCAATTCTGTTTCACACATGAAATGGGAGCAGATCCTCATTCACTTCTGCACACTTTAGTGGAGTTCAGGTCATGCTGAAATACAGGAGCGTGTTTGAGTTCATGCAGCTGTTAGTAATGTGTGTGTGTGTGTGTGTGTGTTCATCACGGTCCGCATGCGTTTGGCCATGTAATGAACATAAAGCAAATGACATAAGAAGCGTCAGCAACCAACAATGCAAGTACAATCAACACCCAATAGTGGTCGCCCAATATTTATCATTTAAGATATTGAAAATGTAAAAATGCTTATTGTTATCTGATTTACACAATATTTGCTCAAAAATATTGCCAGATGCATTGCTCTATCATCACTCATCCACAGCTGCCAGAGAAGCAGAACATTTCCGTCATGTGTGTAACAGCGAACGGGGACGTTACGTCAGAACGACTGGCGAATGGAGTCTCGCTCGAGAGCCCAATCCCCTCCGAGTGGCGCAGAACGAGCCAATGGTGCGCAGAGGAGCTTATCGCGAGCTCCACCCGCTGCGGGTATAGAAGGAGCAGCGCGGGCATTCAAGATCTTCGCTGAAGAGCGTTTTGTACCACTGGAAGGTGATTGGGCTCAGTCATTCTGACGTAACCTAGAACATAACTGACTGAAAGGGAACGTGTCATTTACTGAAGTGAAGGATGTGACGATGAGCTTCAGTTCATCATCTTCATCTTCATGGGCCATAAAAAGTGTACTGCTTCACCAGATGACATTGTGTGTGTGTGTGTGTGTGTGTGTGTGTGTGTGATGGTCCACTGCAGACCTGAGCTAGTCGAGATGGGCCCGTGACGCGACCTGATAAATGGGTGAAAACTAGAGCGAGCGAAGCGTCCAGCTCATCTGGATATCTGCTGTTGTGCCTGTTTAAAATGCATTACAGTGACTAGTTTAACATCCATTTACATCTGTCATGGAGCTCAGATGAGTGAAGACCCCTGTTTGGAAAGAGGCAATCGTACCTGTACCTGTATATACAGCACTGATGGAGAAACTGTTCTTGTCTGCAAATGGGGTTTTCAACCTTTACAGTTAAACTACAGTAAGAATAACCTAACCTAATAACACACACTTTACAATATTGTTCATTAATAACATAAAACATCATTAAAGTACCAGATTTAGATATGTTTGTAGAAAATATTTAATAATTTCAAAGAAAATTAAATATGTTTCTTATGCACTACAGTTCAAAAGTTTGGGGAAAGTGAGATTTGTTCATGTTTTTAAACAAAGTCTGTTCTGCTCACCAAAAATACAGTAAAACAGTGAAATATTATTATGATGTAAATCATCTGTGTGCTATGTGAAAATACAGTACAGTGTAATTTATTCCTGTGATCAGAGCTGAATTTATCATCATTACTCCAGTATGATGATCTGAAGCTCAAGAAACATGATTACGATTATTATCAGTGTTGAACAAGGTTGTGCTGCTTCAGATTTCTGTGGAAACCGTCATGCATTTTTATTGCAGGATTTCTTGATAAATAGAAGTTCAATAGACAGCATTTATTAGAAATTTCATGAATGTCTTTACGGTCAATTTTGATACATTTAATGCGTCTGTGCTGAATAAAAGTATTTTAGATAACTCTTGCAAATCTCCAAAATGTTGAACGGTGGTGTATTTGTATACGGACACCTGTACACGGAATCGGACTCCGCTAAACCGTGATCATGCAGTAATATACTGTAATATTCCAGCAAACTCAGGCCCGATTAACAGCAGCCGGATCCTGGGGCGATGGACTGCTCTCTCTACAACTAATAAAACTGACTAATTAAATTAAAACTGACAAAGGAAAAGTTAAGGACCGCTTAGGAGGCCGACGTGTCCCGTAACGTCTCGGGTCCAGAACATTCACAGCGCCGCTGATAAGAGCCAGAGTCTTGAGTCCTAATTAATAAGACGCTTGTCCAGTTCAATGATCCTGCTTTAATCTGGGGACCAATTAGTTTCTTTTAAAAGGGTGTTCAGTTGAAGTGTGCAGGTCTGAGCCGGTCACACTCCAGCGTCCCGTCGCTCTCGGGCCGTACGGGCCGATCCGGCCTCGCTCTCCGGTCAGTTAGTCAACAAGACGAGGCTAATGAAGAAACTCAAAAGCTCTGAGGTCTTCAGCTGTATCTTTTATTCTGCTGAGTTTTGTGTTTTCGAACCAGACTTGCTTTGTCTGGTTTATGAGAATATAAAATAACCCATGATACCGTAGCTGAAAAGCTGATGATTTCAGAAGGTTCATCTTGAGCTGTTCAGAGCGACTCGGTGACATTAAGGAGTGCGTCGCTTTTAGTAGTCATAAGCTGTGCATCATTTTTAATATCCTCTCTGCTTGGTGATGAAATTTACTTTGTGTGAATCAGACCCACAAATGTTGTTGATTTGGCCTTCTGGAAGCGAACCAGCAAACCGACGCCAGAGCCTACAGCTGATGAATCTTCACTTTGCACGCACTCCTCTAATATCTAATATAACAACACTCATCCCAGTTTGCATAGTAATGTCCAGATGGCCAAGCAATGATTCAGTAGTTTGACATTTCTCTTGCATTTCCTCCAGAGAATGAAATGTATCCACCTCATCTGTCATCACATCTACACCAGAACTCAGTGGGCTCGCTTCATCTCAGGACTCCCGGAATACAGCAAATACATCTGTCGATAAAATAAGCACTAATATAATACGTCTATTGAGATGTGATATTAAATTATCTCGATATAAGTGAATCCTGGAATAAAACGTTAATTTGTTAACATGTCCTCTAATTGTGGAAATCAAGTAAAACATCTATTGTACGAAGACGTGAGAACATGTGCATGAACATCTGTGGTATAGGGCTTGTTCCCTCAGCCTCGTCCAGCGTTGGCGGGAACCAACACAAATACATCTGCTCGCTCAGTGTGATGACGGAGTCTAGATCGGTGTGATGACGGAGTCTAGATCGGTGTGATGACGGAGTCTAGATCGGTGTGAAGGTGCTGAAAGCATTCTTTAGAAATGTTGGCCCATATTGATAGGATAGCATCTTGCAGTTGATGGAGATTTGTGGGATGAAGCTCCCGTTCCACCACATCCCGAAGATGCTCTATTGGGTTGAGATCTGGTGACTGTGGCGGCCATTTTACTACAGTCAACTCATTGACATGATCAAGAATCGATTCGAGCTTTGTGACATGGAGCATTATCCTGCTGGAAGTGGCCATCAGAGGATGGGGACATGGTGGCCATAAAGGGATGGACATGGTCAGAAACAATGCTCAGGTGGGCCGTGGCATTTAAATGATGCCCAATTGGCACTAAGGGGCCTAAAGTGTGCCAAGAAAACATCCCCACACCATTACACCACCACCACCAGCCCAACAGTGGGAACAAGGCATGATGGATCCATGTTCTCATTCTGTTTACGCCAAATTCGGACTCTACCATCTGAATGTCTCAACAGAAATCGAGACTCATCAGACCAGGCAACATTTCTCCAGTCTTCAAATGTCCAGTTTCGGTGAGCTCTTGCATAGTGTAGCATTAATGAGTAATTGAACAGGTGTTCCTAATAATCCTTTAGGGGAGTGTATATCTCTAATATTTGTCTCTAGAGCTAAAAGTGCTTCATTCAAGCCTGTGTGTGTTGCTTCTCTCTTTTATCGCAAACAGTGTAAAGCACCGCATTGAGAGTGGCAGACAATGCGTTATTCTAACAACAGTAGCAGAAACTCTGTGAGCAAAATAGATGCTTTTGCTAAAACAATGCAGAAAATGAGAATGCAGCTAATACAGTTATTCTGATCTGTCATATAGATGATTATAGATGGTTTTTTTCATACATTTAGCATTGTTAATCAGATTATGAAGAGCATTTCATAATAAACACTGTTAGAATTTGGAAAATTATTTGGAGATACCAACCAAAAACCCTTTAAATTTCTAGTTAACGTTGTTTTGTCCTTGTGATGAGCGTTTTGATCATTAGATTAAGTATATTGTTTGTTTTTAGTAGCTTATAACTTTGAGCAAAATATAAAAATGGTCCACACTTTCCTTAAGAGGTAAACCTGCAGCTCTGTGTTTCTGTCCCAAAGCTTTTATGTGCCATTCACAAAGATGTCTAAGAGTAAAATATAAATAAATAGTCTGTTAAAACATCTGATCTAACCTTTTTATATTCATATCCAGTTGGGAGAAATATTTACTTTTATAGGTAATGTTTTGACAGAAACTCTTATATAGGGATTTTTCCTTTACAATGTAATACGTCTGCCCGATGGAAATGTATAACTATTCCAAAAAAAGTATTGTCTGGAGCTGGGAAGGAGATCTGGAGCACTTGGACCTTTAATTGAAACCCCCTGGTCCGGACGGACCTCGCGACGGAGTCCAACGGCTTGCCCTTCTCCTGGTTTTGACAAAGGCAGAGCCGGAAAGCCACTGGGGTCTGGCATTTAACCACTGACAAAAATGGTTAACATTTAATTGTGAAATGTCACATTGGTCCTACATGTATGAGAGCGCCGTTGCCCACCGCAGCCACGGTTAGAGCCGTCGAGTGATGACGCTGAGCTAATGCAGTGTGTGTCCGCTTCAACAGAGAGATCTTCATCTCTTTATAGGAGTTCGAGGCACTGAACTTTCAGCTCTTGATGCAACAATAAATAAACCTTGCGTATTTGCTTTTAAAGAGCTGTGCACGCACTGACAAATACACGCTGAAAGAGTGACTATACTACTTCTCTCTGGGGATAAGATGGAAAAGCACTGGATCATTTAGCAATACCACAGACACTCTAGTAATTTCATGGACACTGACCCAGACACGTTCGCTCCATACTAAACAGCATGCCAGAGACCTGGAGCATTTCAAATGTGTTTTATTAGGTTTTTCTTCTCATAAATGAACCTCACAAGAAAAACAACACAAAGAAAACATGTACAAAGACAGAAAAACACCCGTTGGCTCGCACATACCAGGTTCGGGATGCCGGCAGGAGATCTTCTTTTGCGAGGAGCATCATCACGTCGCCCGCAGAGATAAGCACAGATTTTTCTGATGTCTTCTTTAATTAATAAGAAGTAACATCATTCAAAACTGTCTTTATCCCTGCGCTAGCATGTGTGCTCCTCTGTGGCGAAGGCACTGGAGGAACAGGGAATCCAGAGGAACAAAGACACTACAGGGATGCAGGAGAAGCAGGAGAAGAATGCAAGAAAGCATCTAATCAACCATCGTCCACAGAGCTACATGACTTACACACACACACACACACACACACACATCCAGCACGAACACAGACAGAGGCCGAGGGAAGAAACACACTCAACCACACGCAAGCAGCGTTCCTACCATGGTGACTCTGAGAGCGAACCGGCCATTGCTTCTCCCCTGGAAGACACAACCAGGCAGAGGAACAGTGAGTGAAGCGTGATCACAGCTGCCGTTCAGCACACAATACACAGATGAGATTCTGTCCCAGTTCGAGTTCAGTGGCTTTAGCCGAATGCATTAGGACAGGGTGAATCATCACGAGAGAATCGCTGAAAGAAACATGTCACCCAGATGAATGCCTTTGTCAACGCGCCACAATTATTGCTGTGAAACATTGAATAACTTTGGGGGAAACAAAAGTAACTCTGCATTCGTAAAAACATCATTCGCTTTGGACAAACATTTATACCCAAAATCAACAAATACAAAGCAGGACGTTCATGAGTGAAATGTTTATTGTTCTCCGTCTCTTTGTTCGGTTTTCATTTGCGAGAGGCCTGTAATCGGCAGCATCGTCGCTGACTTGTTCACTGTGAGATGCATCAAATCTGAGGCGGAGAAATTCAATTTCTGACTTTCTGTTATCCACATCCGACCATACAACAGAACTGATTATATATTAAATCCAAGACCGTGTGAGTTCTTTCACAGCTTTGAGCTTCACTGTCACCGTCGAGGGACAGAGAGAGAAGCTCCCCGAAAGCACGGAGATGAAGAGATGCAAACCGTAATGTGCCGCTTTCATCCATATTGATCACATGTCAGCTTTCCAACATCATCCTCTGCTCACTTTCACTGGCCTTCTGCAAATCATATGAGGGGAATCATGCAAGAGAATCACTTCCTTCATTGTGTTTTTTTTGTTGTTAGATGCTCTGTTAGGTGTAAAAGTACAGTCTGTCACTGGAAGCCATGGAAGCACAAATGGCTAACAGTTAGTTAACAATTAGAACTGAGAAGCTGCAAACCAGATTTATTGAGCACAGAACACTAAACCGCAATACCAAAATTCTTTTGATCATAAGAATGGACACTCGGGCGTACTTCTGCATTGCACATAAGTGTGTGTAACAGGACAGCTGTCCTGGCGACAGTGGTGTGCCCCTGAGACTGTGCGTGTGGATGTTAACTGATCATTAGGGGAGTCGAGGCTATGAGGGTTTGGATTCATGCAACATCTCATTGATTTTCTTTCTTATACATTTCTTGTATCATATAGATTTAATTCAGTTAGTTATTGTGTTTATTTTTTCCTTTTGGTATTTTGTTTTCCCTAGATTTTATTTGTGGATGTTTGTTATTTGTGGTTATTGTTATATTTGTTCAAGAGAATAAAATAATTTGTATTCATTGAATGTTGGTGATCCCTCTTTTAAAACGAACTGGACGTATCATAAAATCGGGGGCTCGTCCGGGATATCCGACCAGTCAATCTGGGAACTCACGCCTTAAACTGAGGTCAACATGATGATGTCATCATCAATGGCCAGAAAAATCTCGATCTCATCAAACGGGACGCAGCGATTGCTGAGCTTGTTTTCTTTGGTGCGGACCACTTTAAGAGGTACTGCGACTTTGGGCCTCAGTGATAGCCTGGGAAAACCCAGACAACTTCCGGCAAATTTAGATTTGCTCTGAAAGTTAGTCTGGCAAAGAGCTCATTCAAGCCCATTTCCCATCTGCCGAATTCGCGGCACCAATCAAAAACGTTAGGGCGGGCTTTACACGATGACGACAGCACAGCGACGGTGAAGCAGATTTTGTACATTCACAAAGGGGTATGACGGTTATAGTTGAACACCGTCATTAGAACTCTATAACCACCAAAACCATGTTATTAAAATATTTTTTCACAAACATTTTATATAATAGAGAATGTTTAAGTACTAATATCAGCTCACGAGGGAAACGGAGGCCGAGTTAGTGGTGCTTCAGAGAGTATTACTGCTGGAGATGATTGGGAGAGGTCTGTGCACCTTTACTGATCAGAGCGCGTGCTGACACACAGTAAAGCCTTGTTTATACTCGACGCGCCAAAAATGACGCATTCGGTGTGCAAGACCGACCCCATTCCCCTTGGCTGTGTGCACGGCTTTTTTTGTAGCGGCGCCGCGTCCAAGGATGAACGACTTCAAGCCGAATCTGCCCGAGCATGTATGTCTCACGTCTAAATTGCAAAGTTCATCGCAAAGTTTTTTGTCAAGGTTTTGTTTACTGTGTATGATTTATATAATGGAAAGCACATTCACTTCTAGTTGTTTTGCTGTTCATTTTAAATAAACGTACAGCAAGTAGCTAATCAGATTGTCTGCTCGTTTATTCAAACAGACGAACGTCGCTCTGCAAACGTCATCTCCTTCAGCGCTTTGATTGGTTTTAAGTCCATCCAATTGCGCCCGGAGACATTTGAGCTATGCGGAGCTACGTCCGTTGGTGACGCCCCTTTGGAAATGATTTGTCTATGAAGCTTTGCCAGACCATAACTCAGGTACAAACTGAGAATGGTCTGGTTTTAACCAGGCTACCCCAGTGACCCTTCATGAATTTGTATTCATTGTACGTTGGTTTTTGATCCCTCTTTTATGTTGTGGCTAAAAACGAGCTGGCCGTAACACTGATGCCCCTGCAGCTCTGCGTATGTGTTTCCAAACATAGTCAGGTTCATGGATTTGAACAGTTTTTATAGTTGTATTAAAGGGACCCTTAAGGCCCACTTCAGCTGACCTCGAACAGACTGAGATCTGTCTGACACGTTTGAGATTGAGACGCTGACAGAGGAGAGAGACGAGCGGCACACACACACACACACACACACTCACTCACTCCAGCACAGCAGTCCATGTTCACAGAGATGCTCATCTAGATTGTGAGCATGAGTAAACAGGTCTACAAGAGCTATGCTGTTCATTTCAATGAGCTCAAACTGGATGGAGACGCAGCTATATTGCCAAACGTGGCTTTACTATCTTCCCTCAAATAAAGGGTTTGACGTTGACTGGTGCTCTGTTATGTGTTAACGACAGTAATTAGGCGGCGTTTACAAGGCAGAGATCTGAAACGATTCAAATATATATTCAGATATTATTGCTTTCCATGACTTGTCCAGGATTGGAAATTACAATTTTTTTCTGTTTTCAGTTTTTCACTGACCATAGGAACATTACAGACACAGATTCGGGTCATTTCTGATTCTCTGAGCTTTATATGCACAGAAGAGCAGATTCTGAACAGTTTTGAGCTCAAGGCTTTACCCTTGGACAGTCACGTGGATGTAAAAAGCCTGTTCACCCTGAAGGAGAGCATTGTACATGACTGGAGTGACTTTACCACCATTGAAAGAGTAAAGCTTGCACAATCACCAGCTCTTTGAGAATGCAAACACAAGTGAGCGAACACATGCGTCAGAGACCAAAGCCAGTTAAAGAAGCACAGCTTGTTATTTATGAGCTTTCTTTGTCTCCGCATCGCCGTCTTAAGCATCTGAAACCAACACTTGCAGTGATAGGCACTCGGTTGAGTAATAACTCACACTAATTAAAGATCCCGGGAGCTCAGACACACACTGCCATTAACATATTAACGAATCAAATCGATCGGTATATCCAGGAGAAGCTGTCCGTGTGATTTACGGGTTTCAGTGGTTTATCCGTCATCAGGTAAGCCCGCGTTTGCCTGCGCTCGAGGATGAAGAGAACTAGAGCTGGATCGAGTCTCCGGCCTTCAGGAGTTAAACAGGAGCTTGTGTTGTGGTGATCCAGTCGGGAACGGCCTGATCCTTCTGCATAATGAACACCAGCCCTTTAATTGGGCTCCTTTGCTGATGTATTCTGAGTCTAGCGCAGATATGAACTATGTAGATTTTGTTTGCAACAATGTTTTCCCTTTTTAATGAATATGTGCATGTCAAGAGGGTGTGACGATCCGAAGCTCATCCGAAAGAAACGCTTCACCAGCAAACTCGCCTCATTCATTTGTATTTTGAATGAAAATATATGGAGATTGAAGCTACTTTCCATGAATAGAAATTTCCCTCAAAATTAAGCACTTTTGTCTCAAGAATTTGCTTTGCCCTTTTTGTTCCAAAAATCCCGCTAATCTCATCAGCCTATTACATAGGACATGGAAAATACTGTAAATCACAATAATAAACCCATTATTACAATACTAAATACATAATAAAAAAGACATGCATAAATTTAATTGTACTGACTGTAAGTTACTTATTCCCGAACCTACATGCAGCCGCACAGTTAGCAGAATCAATAACGTTTACCATCGGGATAAAGTTTAACAAACAGAAATCCAAGATTAAATGCAATAATTATAATAACTGTAGATGGTTATTATAGTATATGTATAGGGTTAGTATAGTATATATAGTTAACATCGTATAATAGTCGTATAATAGCAACAGCGCCGAGATCCGCCCACACGCTTCTTGCGTTTCGTGTTTGATACTTTTGCGTTTCGCATTTGAGTTTTGTTATAAAAACAAAAACCAAAAAATTACTGTGTTATCATCAATGATTCGTCATATGCTGTGCCATTATATTTACATGGTACTTCAGTCAAAGTCGACAAATACTCTGGTATTACCGTGAACCATGTGTAATAAATATTTTATAATATCGTGCACCTTTGTTGTAGGTATTGTCTTCACAGCAGAACTGAACTTTGTTTGCATCATTGATCATTATTTTCCTGTGAAAATCAAACAATATAATCTATAGAAATAAAGCTGATCCGACATGACTAGTGTGATGAATGGAAAAGTCCTATGGCAGAAACACAGAGACGGAAGACGGGAAGAGAGAAATAAACTCGGTGTAACGTGAGATCAGCGCTTTCCACGATCAAATGCACAGAAGTGTTTTTAATTCCAGGAATCAGAGGCTCTGGCTTGTAGACGCTCGTTATACTGAATGATGAAATGATTCTTTTGATCATGAAAGTCATTGCTGTGCTTTATACCTGCTGTACGTCTCATAAAGAAGCGGCAAACTGCGTCTCAAGGCAAGTCTTGATCAGAACACCTCATGACAGATGAACATCATATCTGACCTCTCCAAGCACATGATCAGTTATGGACGAGCACGTCCTTGAGATATGATTGTGAATATATTGTAGAATATGAGTGTGAATATAGTATAGAATATGAGTGTGTAAAACAATAACTTTTGTGTAAAGTAATAAGCAAAGGCTTTAGAAAAATGGCCTGACTTTCCGAAACTCAGATTTCAAAATAATGTAATATTGAGTGTGTGCCACATTAAAAACATAAATCCAAAACTCAAAAGTATAATTATCATCTGTTTCAGAGATTTAGGACGAGATGTCACGCATCGAGAGGAACGAGTTCATGAATAAGTATTTGTTTCTATAATAGAAATGAAAATCAAATTAAAATCTTGACACATTCACCAGGTGATGCAATTTTATCATCTCAGATTGACTTTAAATCATGAGCAGAAAGAGTTTTGACTTGTGGCACTTTTACATTTTACACGTTTATACTTCTACACTTTTACTTTTCTGCTGCTGGGTGTGACGTTAACGTTTGAGCACACACACCTTATTAACCAGGGCAAAACACAGACATTCCCGAATCAGCCTGAACTGAGATTCTGACTGGAATGAAGAGGAAGCGACTAAATTCTCCACAATGTGGCAAATGAAGTTTTCAGTGCCGCTGCTGCTTCATTTACACACCGATTATGAGTGTGATGACACTCACACACTTTTACACACACCCTTACGTTCCTGTAAATACACACTCATACACACACAGACACAAACACACACACACACACACACTTACGTAAGAGTCTGAGAGTCACTGATGAGACAGGAAGCAGCAGGGGAAGTTAAAGCAATAATTTAGATAATGAAAACAATAAAAACAGCCAAACCATGACAATAGAGCTCAGAGAACGAAAGCTTAGACAGCCATGAATAGAGCAGCTACTCTGAGAGCGGAAATTAAAAAAATAATTGCTCAACATTTGGACTCTTTCATTGTAATTATGACTCATAAAGTTAAATATATAAACATGCTTTCACTCTTTAAATTGTGTAGTTTATTGTTCATGAAGAATGTGAGTCAGAAGGAGGAAAGAAAGAGGTGTTTAAGAAAGTCATTTTGAATTTCAAACACTGATTCGGTTCTTCTGCACTAATCAGTTTGTCAAGACTACATTTCATCATAATTCATTTCTGCAATAAAATCTGAATATGCAATTTTTCATTTAGAGGCTTTACCTAAAAGAAAACTAGAGTAAACAAACTCCATCAACAAACTGTTTAACTGAAAGAGTAATGATAAGATGCACTGCCGCACTTTTCAACACGGAAACCTGCAACGGTTTGGCAAATTTGCCCCCAGTGTATATTCAGTCTCATATTGATTAGTCATGATTACAATAATCTGATAGTCATTATATTTTCATGCTTGGTAATGGAGAGGAAGCATGTTGATCAATATGGTCTCTGAAAACATTCATATGGACACCATGGAAACCGTGCAGCGACACTCATCGAAATGCAAATCAGCTGAGAAACACCAGCCCTCCTTTACCACTGTTACCATGAACAACACCGTCACCATGAACAACACCGTCACCATGAACAACACCGTCACCATGAACAACACCGTCACCATGAACAACACCGTCACCATGAACAACACCGTCACCATGAACAACACCGTCACCATGAACAACACCGTCACCATGAACAACAGCGTCATCATGAACAACACCGTCACCATGAACAACACCGTCACCATGAACAACACCGTCACCATGAACAACAGCGTCATCATGAACAACACCGTCACCATGAACAACACCGTCAACACCGTCACCATGAACAACACCGTCACCATGAACAACACCGTCACCATGAACAACAGCGTCAACACCGTCACCATGAACAACACCGTCACCATGAACAACACCGTCACCATGAACAACACCGTCACCATGAACAACACCGTCACCATGAACAACACCGTCACCATGAACAACAGCGTCATCATGAACAACACCGTCACCATGAACAACACCGTCACCATGAATAACACCGTCACCATGAACAACACCGTCACCATGAACAACACCGTCACCATGAACAACACCGTCACCATGAACAACACCGTCACCATGAACAACACCGTCAACACCGTCACCATGAACAACACCGTCACCATGAACAACACCGTCAACACCGTCACCATGAACAACACCGTCACCATGAACAACACCGTCACCATGAACAACACCGTCACCATGAACAACACCGTCACCATGAACAACACCGTCACCATGAACAACACCGTCACCATGAATAACACGTAATTTGTTTTGAAAGCTGCAATCTAAGCCAGAGAGTGGATCATGAAAGATAATAAGATTGTGAAAGCATGCACTGTAAATAAACAGATCTGGACAAACACACGAATGTGAAACAGCTGAAAGATGAGAGGCTTTTGTCTGAAGAAACACTGGCTTCAGTAACATACACACCACATTAAAATCACTTCAGAAAGATGATTACATTTGGATTAAATAAATTCACAAAAATGATTGATCAAATTGTCCAACTGGACATGTTGGCTAAATATGCATGATATTATTGCCAGCATTAAATACAGTAGGATTTCAATTTCTAGTATTAGAAAGCTGGATTACACGTGACTTATCGAGTCGGTCGAGACACTGTTAGATGAGGAGTGTTTCCCGTACAGCGCCCTAACTCGCGGCTTCACTACCATAGTTGACGCATCGTTGAAGAATCGTTTATGTGAAACAATCTGTACTGTATTAAGCGCTGTAGAAATAAAGACTTTCAGGAAGGTGGAATAAGAGTCTGTAGATCCCAGTTAGACATCGTCCTTTAGAACTCGGTTGGCTTCATTCAAACTGCATGGAGAAACTTCATTAGAATAGATTAGAGACCACTCTCATTTATTGGGTGAAGATAAACAGAAGTCTTGTTTTTGTTATAAACTGGAGCGGATTGTTAAACCACAGATCCAGTGTTTGGAATAAAGTTCTCTGGGAAGTGTGTTTGTGTATCCGCTCCTCCATCGGCCTGCTGTCCCTCGGGCTCCTGGTCACCCATGTGTGAGTGACTTCACTGGCTTTAATTAAATGTTTTCATGCTTGCCTACACTGCTGTATCTCTAACAGAATCTGGCTTGGAGAAACTGGAGGATTCTGATGAAGAGACGGCATGATCTCGAGCTGTGAGCCGTTCATCAGAAGGTTAATGTAATTACACTAAATGATAATTACACTTGTACTGTTCCGTCTCCAGGAGATGACTTCCAGATACGTGTTCGGCATTCACACTTAAACCAGATCATGTGTTGTGCTTAATGTGCGAATAATAAAATCGACAGTGGATGGGTTAATATTCTTCCTACTCTTGTATTCATTAATTGTGCTTTACTAATTCCTCATTGTTATTACCTGTTTTGTCATTATTCATAATAAGTCTGGCCTGGAGCTGCGAAGCGGTGTGAAAAACAGAAGAAGGGTTTGACAGCATCGTGGCGTGTGTACCTGTGATTACACACCCTGGATGAGCTGTTGCTCGCGGAGGGGGGCCGGATCTGTTCCAGAGGGCTTACAGGAGCCAGACTCAATATTAATAACTCTCAGGAAGCTCATCAGATCAAGCCGAGACGACAGCCATTACACACACCGTCCAGTGAAGAGGACCCACAACTCTTTCAACTCACTGAGGCTGAAATGAACTGTGGCGATCTCTGACGGTCACCATGAAATCAAAACGGACTTTTTCTTATGGAATATAATAGTGTGAATTCTAAACGATTTATCTGTGATTGAGTTTTTGATGATCCTGGTAATGTTGAATCAGAATCAGTTCCTCTTGCAGCATCTCTTCTCTGATGACGAGGGCGGGGCTATAACCTGTCACTCACATGAGATCAGCTAATAGCAAACCACAACCATCCAATCAGTTCCCCACAGACACAATCAAGCCCCGCCCACACGTGTTCTCATTCCAGAAACGTTTCACTCGATATACGGCACAATAGGGGAACAGCGCGACTTCCCTTCCATGACGACTTGAAACAGATGATTTAAAAACAAATTAAACGTTCTATAATGTTAAACATGTTTAAGTGCTAATAAATTACATTGTGCCTTCTCAATATAAAAAAATAATATTAATATACAACATACACTCCAAAAAACTAGTATTGCTGAATTAAATATTAAAATTATTGAATATTGTAATATTTTAATTTAAATAATTTATTTCAATTTATATAATTTTAATAATTTATTAATATGTTATTTTATAATTTTAATTTCTCTCTCTCTCACACACTCACACACACACTCTCTCTCTCCGTCTTTCTCTCTCTCTCTCTCTCTCTCTCTCTCTCACACACACTCTCTCTCTCTCTCTCTCTCTCTCTCTCTCTCTGCGCATGTGCGGGTGTGGTAGGGCGAGTGAGCGTAGTGTGTAGAGCGAGCGTGGACTTTGACAAATTTGAAAGTATTTTCTTATTTTTCTTCTTCCCACTATGGTCTTTACTTTTTCTTTGGTTTGAGGTTGCAGAGTTTTAAAGCCGCTCGCCGGTATGGCAGGGAGTCTCACACCTGTCGATGTGTAATGGTTGCAGGTGTGTGCCTGATATTGGCGTGCGCGTGGAGGATGTTCTCGTGGTGGTGGGAGGAATTATAGGTTTTGAAAATATTCTCTCAGCATCGCGTATGAACAAAGCCGTTATTGTGTTTTTAAAAACTGAACAGTTAGTTAATCAAGTGAGTGAGAATGGATTATGGATTAAGGAAACCTTTGTGCCCGTTACTCCTTTAACGGCTCCGGCAACTAAAGTCACTGTTTCTAACGTACCGCCGTTTGTCTCAAATGACGCGATTGTTAAAGAGTTATCCCGATATGGTAAAGTCGCAAGTCCTGTAAGGAACATTCCATTGGGATGTAAAAATGCTGACCTCAAACACGTTTTGTCTTTTAGGAGACACGTGTTAATGTTTCTGACCTCAACAGAGCGCACATTAGAGATCTCGTTTCGTGTGAGTCATGGAGATGGATCATATATGCTGTATGCAAGTACAGATAACCTAAAGTGCTTTGAATGTGGTAATATAGGCCACAAACGTTTCACCTGTCCCGATGTTGAGCAGCAGCTGCCTGTTGATCTTACTGAAAACGGATTAGTGCATCACAATGATACCAGTGATGTTGAGGATAATACGGAAAAAACACAGGATGAACGAGTATCTGAGAAACCAAACAAAAGGCCGCTGGAGGAGGTACACGGACACAAAGAGGTGAGTAAAAGCGATGATGGTATGGATGTGGAGAGAAGTGAGAAGGCTGAATGTAGTTCTGCGCTTGTCATAAATGATGATGTTGAAGAAGTAAAAGAAAATGAGTTTGTAACACAGACTGCGATAGAAAGGGCTGAGAAATGCTCGGTGGGTGAGCTAGATGGGCTATCTCAGTGTACAGATGACAGTATGAAAGATGATGGACACTGGTCTGAAGGGTCTAGATACAGAAGATCTGTACACTGTGGCACAAATCAATTATTTTCTGGATGAGACAAAAGGTAAAAGTATAGAAGTGAGTGATTTTTTCCCAGATCTGGAAAAGTTTATCTCATCTGTAACATGGGCAAGGAAAAATTGCAGTACTGATGAGTTGTCACAACAGAAACGTTTTAGGTTAAAGAAACATATAACTGAAATTAGGGAAAGGGAAAAGGGGAAAATATACCTCATCGCTATGGCTAATACACATCTCTGTCTGATTGTTTTTTTCTAATCTTCTTCTTTCTCATGGAAACCCTATACGTGTGGGATCCTTAAATGTCAACGGAATGAGGGATAAGAGTAAAGCTGATACAGTGATTAATTTTATCAAGCTAAAGAAATTAGATGTTATTTTCTTACAAGAGACTCATAGTGATGCAAACAATGAGGTTGACTGGCGATTGTGGTGTAAGAATGAGTGTGTGCTCACACATGGTACTGCCATTCTCTTCTCACCTTCTATAAAAGCCAACATTTTGGAAAAAAGTGAAATTGAACCAGGAAGAGTTTTAGCAGTTAAGGTTGATTTAAATGGTCTTGTTTTTATGTTTATAAGTGTATATATGCACCTAACATAGGAGCTGAGAGAATAATTCTTTTTGATAAATTAAAAGGTTTTTTAGGAAAGCAGAAGGGTAATTTTTTTTACTATTTTAGCTGGGGATTGGAATTGTACAATTAATGCTTTGCTTGATAGAAATGGAGAGGAACCTCATTTTCAGTCATCTACATTACTTGCTAATGTCATTAAAACATCTAATCTCACTGATATATGGAGAGAAAATAATCCTTCTGTTAAGCAATATACATGGGTAAAGGTTAGTGACGGGAGGATTTCAGCAGCACGACTAGATAGACTGTACATATCAAATAGTATGAAAAGTAGAATTTTTAATACATCTATTGTCCCCACATCCTTCACTGATCACAAATTAATCACTATTGATTGCAACTTGAACTCTAAGAAAAATAGAAGTGTTTATTGGCACTTTAATGTCAAGTTGCTACAAGATAAGAGCTTTTGTGATTCTTTTGGGAGACATGGAGAAAAGAAAAAACAAGATTTGAAAATGTTATTCTTTGGTGGGAAATTGGTAAAGCTCACATAAGGGATTTTTGTCAGCAGTATAAATCTTGCTCTAATTTTAGTTTGAAACAATCTCTGGAACAGCTTGAAAGAGAAATCCTTGCCATTGAGAAAAACATGATGGGTGATCTTTCTCCCAATGTGCATGAGTGGTCTGAGAAGAAAATAAAACTAAGCTCCATTTTAAATGAAAACGCTAAAGGAGCTCTTGTGAGAAATAGATTCTTATCTATAAAGGATATGGACAGTCCCACCTCTTTTTTTTTCAATCTACAACGCAAGAGTGTACAAGTTAACCAAACGCATAACCTGAAGGATGACAATGGACAATGTACATCTGACCCTTTGGAAATGCGCAGACTAGCAGTGAATTTTTATTCACATTTATACTCACCTGAGGATATAGACATCCCGATACAAAATGGATTTTTACAAGATCTTCCTCGGCTAAATGAAGAAGATAAACAAGCATTGGAGTCTGGATTAACTTTTGAGGAATTAAGTGATGCTGTAACAGGTCTTTCGTTGGGTCGTACCCCTGGTATAGATGGACTTCCTGGTGAATTTTATAAACATTTCTGGACAACAGTTGGATCTGATTTATTTGAGGTGCTTAAGGAATGTGATCGTACTGGCTTTCTACCCAAGAGCTGCCAACGGGCTGTTTTAACATTGCTTCTAAAAAAAGGTGATCTTACCATACTTAAGAACTGGAGACCTTTGGCAATTCTTTGCACTGATTATAACATTTTGTCAAAGTGCCTTGCCAATAGATTGAACAAAATATTGTTAAAAATAATACACAAAGATCAATCATACTGTATAAAAGATAGATGTATTGCTGACAATTTACACTTGGTACGTGATGTTATTGATTATGCAATGTGTTATAATATTGATGTAGGAATATTGTCGCTCGATCAGGAAAAAGCTTTTGATCAAGTTGATCATCAATATCTTTTTAAAGTATTAGAAGCTTTTGGGTTTGGAGAGAAATTTAGGAAAATGATAAAGTTGTTGTACAATAATGCAGTATGTATGGTAAAGATAGCAGGAGGTTTGAGTGTCCCTGTTAAGGTGCAGAGGGGTATCAGACAGGGATGCCCACTTTCTGGTCAGCTTTATAGTTTGGCTATAGAACCTCTTCTATGTAAATTAATGAGTCTAATGGGTTTGAAGGTGAAAGGTGATCTTGTTAATGAGTATGTAAAGGTTTCAGCTTACGCTGATGATATCACTGTTGTTTTAAGGGATGTTAAAGATGTTCAGGTTTTAAAAGAGATTTTATTAAGTTATGGTAAAGCTTCATCTGCAAAAGTTAACTGGGAAAAAAGTGATGCTTTGTGGTGTTTGTTTTATTTGGATCCCCATTAGCTTCAGCATAAGCTAAAAGCTATTCTTCCTGGGGTCCTTCAATCTTCCATGTGACAATACAATTCATTACATCACATTACACACTATATACACAGAACATTTATACAACATTCATACATATTTTACAATTAACGCCATAATTTACAAAAATAATAATAAAAATGAAAAATAAATAATAAAAAACAATTTAAATAAAATGTCGATACTCCAAGTAAATCTATATCAAAAATAATAAGAACTACAACAGTATCTCCTTAATTAAATTAACATTAACTATCTAAATTTCTTTGAAGGTAATATTTCTTAAGTGAAGTTTTGAACCCATACAAGGTATTTTGTTGTTTTATAGTATTTGGGAGCGAATTCCATTCACACATTGCTCTGTACCCAACTGAACGTTGAATTGATGTAGTTTTAACTCTAGGTAAAATAAAACTTCCTCCTACTGCATGTCTCGTTGGATAATGTGTATCAATACTAAAGGATAGTTTTGTATATAAAGTAAGAGGTGTTTTATGTGTTATGACATTATATAAAAATACCATTAATGAATACACCAATCTATTTTTAACTTTAAACCATAAAAGGATTTCATACATTTTATCAACATTTGATCTAAACCCACATGAGAGAGCAACACGTACAGCTTTATTTTCAATTACTTGTAATTTTTTTATGTTTGTTGATGAAGTATTCAACCAAACCACAGAGCAATAATCAAGGTGTGAAAAAAACAAAGCATGAAGTACTTGTTTAACAATCTGCGGTGTAAAATACTTTGCACACCTTTTAATAACTGACAAAGTATTACCCATAACAATTTCTGAACATGTCTGTCCCAACACAATGTATTATCAATTATCACTCCCAAAAGTTTAGCCTCTTCTCTTTGATCAATAGAATTTAGCTCTATGGTGAGTTCAAGTTTCGGTTTGGAAAGTAACGAAAAAGGCGTTGCAACCACTAAACAGGTAGTTTTAGATACATTGAGAACCAGTTTGTTACTCCTTATCCAATCCACCACTAACTGTAGTTCTCTTTGTAGTTTTATATTTAAATCACTAATATCAGTTGCCGTTAAATATATAGTGGAATCGTCTGCAAACATTGAGATACTTGCCTTATCTAAAACAGATGGAAGATCATTGGTAAAGATTGTGTAGAGGAGCGGCCCAAGACCACTTCCCTGAGGCACGCCATGCTCCACAACCCTTACCTTTGAAAAACTTCCATTAAAATAAACTAGTTGTCTTCTATCTGACAAATAACTTTTCATCCATAATAATGCTGTTTGTGCAAAACCATAACACTCCAATTTTTTTAACAGTAAGTCGTGGTCAATAATATCTAATGCTGCAGTGAAATCAAGCATTACAACACCTATTATTTTCCATATACTTGTACCAGTCATCAACCATCTGAGTCAATGCAGTTGCTGTTGAATGTTTTTCTCTATATGCATGCTGAAACGTTGTAATCAAATCATTATCCATAAAATAAGACTGAATCTGTTCGTAAACAATTCTTTCCATTATTTTAGCCAAAATTGGTAATAAACTTATTGGTCTACTGTTTGAACCCGAAAAAGGCAGTTTCTTATTTTTAGGTATGGGCACTACTTTACATATTTTCCAGTCTTGCAAACATATATTATGCATAAAACACAAATTAATTATATGAGCAATAATAGGAGCAATGATTGCAACTATTGGTTTAAGCAACTTGTGGTCAAGATAGTCAACACCAGGTGGTTTGTTTTTACAATTCATCAGAAGTAATTCCACTTTAGAAACACTGACACTCTTGAATTTAAAGCTACATGTTTTAACTTCCATCATCTTATTTATTAGTGTATTTGATAAATCTGTCTTATATTGCTGTGTAGTATCTTTAAATTTAATTATTTTATTTATGAAATAATCATTGAGATGATTTGCTATATCACTTGGTCTAGTAAAAAATTCACCTTCATGTTCTAAATAAGCTGGAGTTGAATTATTATTTCCTCTTAATATATTATTCAATGTATTCCATAATTGTTTACTGTCATGTTTTATCTCTATAATTTTCTTAGTATAATGCAATTTCTTTTTCCTCTTATTTACCTTGGTTACATAATTTCTGAGTTTACGATATACTTGCCAGTCCGATTTAATTTTAGATGTAATTGCTGCTTGTTTAGTTTCATAAGATCTTTTAATTCTTGATCCAACCACGGGGTGTTAACATTTCGAACAGTAAACTTTTTTATTGGTGCATGGTTTTCTACAATTCTCATTAAGGTTCGATCAAAAAGCTGAAATGCCTTCTCTGGATCCTTTTGTAGAATTACCTCTGACCAATTTGTATTTCTAACATCATCTTCATATTGTGAATAATTAAATCTTCTATATGACCTTTTCATAATTATTTTTGGACCTGATTTAGGAACTTTTGTTTTCCTTACAATTGCAATAAGATTGTGGTCACTAAAACCAACTGGCACTGATAAGCAATTTGAGCAAACTTGTAGTCTATTTATAAACATGTGGTCAATACAGGAAGCTGATTGAGTGCCATCCTTTTTTATACATATTCTAGTCGGTTTATTAATCACCTGAGATAATCATTAATTTGATTTTCCTAGGACAGTCAGAAGAATTCCAATCTATATTGAAATCACCCATAAAGTAAGTTTCCAAATTCATACAACTATAGCATGATCTAACATCTCACATATTTTGTCCAGATATTCGCTATTCGCATTTGGAGGTCTGTAACAGCACCCTATAAGTATTGGTTTTAGATGTTTCAGTATAACTTTTAACCAAATTACTTCAATACCAAAATACATTAAGTCTGGCATCATTTGAACAGGTATATGATTTTGTATATAGATAGCAACTCCTCCTCCATATATATTTCTATCATTCCTAAAAATGCTGTATCCATCAATCCTTAAAGTTGCATCATCAATTGTAGAGTCCACACGAGTTTCAGACACTGCCAATATGTGTAAATTATTTAGTTGCAATATATCTGTTAAATCAGTTAATTTATTTCTAAGACTGCATATATTAATATGGGCAATTTTAAGACCTTTCTTTGGTAAATTATGTAACATATTGAAGACCATGTTTTTTTGGATTCATACTGTTAGATTCTATATTGGAGCAAAACAATCGGTATTCATTACAAAAAACAACTAAATTAAACCACACATATACATTCATACACAAAGATTCAGACAAACAGTTTTGTATTGCCACTCTAGTTGTCAAGGTTGCACTAAGTGAGCTGAACTCCTCTTAACTTCCATTTCCATCACATAGTTCTCAGCCTTTTACCTACAATGTACTGTATAATTTCTCACTATAATACTCACAATTAGGCAACACATTAACAGTCCTGAACGAAGAACACAACTGTATTTTAGTTTCCACTTTCTTTATATTTAGTAGAATGTTGTTTCAATAATTACTCTGGAGTCGATAATTATGTCCTTAAGTTTATGTCCAAATATCAATTCCCCACTCGAAATGTATGTCAGACAGTTCTCAGTTCGGTTCAATTAATCATACCTGCATTCGTTGTGCTTATTTCAGATGCAAATCCAGTCATTAGCTTACTTAATTCCAGACAGCGATGGTCCGATCACTTGATAAATCTCTCCAGATTTCTGATCATGGAAGTATTTTATATCTCCATTAAATCTTACAATCAGTGTCGCCGGATGAATCAAACCGTGTTTTATTCCTGCCTGATGTAGTTTCATTCTCAAATCTTTAAACTGCGCTCTTCTCTTGGACACTTCTGCGGTTAAATCTGGAAAGATTTTAACATTCATCCCTTTGAAATGTAAGACTTTTTCTTGCTTCGCTATTTGTAAAATAGCCTCTTTCGCCGCATACCTCTGCATCCTGACGATCATCGGTCTCGAACCGTGTTTAGTAACAGGCCCCACTCTATGCGCAATTTCCACTTCAGGTGTACAAGGCAGTTTATCTTTAAATACCTCATTGAAAAGGGACTCCATGAATTCGGTAGGTTTTCCTTTTTCCACATCCTTATCGAGACCAAATACTCGGAGGTTAAATCTTCGGCTATGATTCTCCAACTTTTAAATTTTATCTCTCAGATCTTTACTTTCTTTCTGGAGAGCTTTACACACCCGCTCCGCTTCATCCATTCTGTCATGCATTCCGGACAAGCCCGACTCCACATCAACGAGTTTGTCTTTACAATCTTTCAGTCCGAGTTTTAGTACGTCAAACTGCGGTTGTAGATTATTCATTGCCTCTTTTATTTCTTCCTTTATTATTGCACGGATCAAGGCAGCTAATTCAACTTTATTCACCTGCACAGCGTCGCTCTCCATTTCACTCTCAGCTGATTCTCTCCTCGCTGAAACAGGTGAGGTAATAGGGTCGGAGATACTGTGCGGTGCTTTTTTTTTCGGCATTAGTGATCTTTTCTTCGTATTTACTTGAGTTGGTCATCTTTACATCAATCGTTCCTAATCAAGAGGAAACTTTGGAACTTTAATTAATTTAGGAGTTCAGCGTCCTAGGTTTTCCATGTGCTCACTCTCTACAACCGGACATGACGTTGCTCCGAGGAGTGTGTGGTTTAGACCACAACACTCCAGCTCTCCCAAGTAATCAAAAATGGGGAAAATCTGGGTTAAAATATTTGGGGGTGTTTTTGGGAAAGGAGGATTACAAGACACAGAATTGGGAGGGCCTGGTGGAGAAGGTGTGTGCTCGGTTGTCTTGCTGGCGTTGGTTGCTACCACAGTTATCCTATAGGGGAAGAGCCCTGGTCTGCAACAACCTTGTAGCCTCAACGTTATGCCACAAAATGAACATTCTGGATCCTCCTGAAGATCTGGTTGGGAAAATTCAAAAATGCTTAACAGACTTTTTTTGGTCCGGTAACCACTGGATAAAAGCATCAGTTTTGTTTCTGCCCAGACAAGAAGGTGGACAAGGACTGGTGGATATAAAAAGCAGAATTAAGACTTTCAGACAGTAAAAAGATATCTTTACGGAGTGGATGTTAGCTGGTCTGGAGTAGCTGGTGCCCTCCTTAGAAGAGCAGGAGGAATGAGGCTGGATAAACACTTGTTTCTCCTGGATATTCAAAATGTTGATTTGACTGGACTAACTTCCTTTTACCACTCAGTGTTCAAAGCCTGGAGGACTTTTAACATCTCAAGAGATGCAACGGATGAGGGAGGTCACTGGTCAAGGGAGGAACCTCTGATGCACAATTCTATAGTGGACTCGCCATCGACGAGGAATCTTCTAAAAGCTGCAGGAGTTGTACAGATTGGACATTTGATAACTTCAGATGGATGGATGTCTCCTGAAATGTTAGCTTCCAAGATTGGAGTAAGATCAACTCGTTGGACACAAAGACTGTTAAATGAAAATCTTGAGAGCCTACCGACGGAATCTAAATGCAGTGTGGAAGCAACTAATGAAGACATGGTGATAACTTTTCCTGAACTTAGAATAATTCCGGCTGCGGGTATTTTTGAAGAAAAGGAGGGGTCTTTGTTGACCTTCAAGATACCTGTATTGGACTGTTTTAGTAAAACTGAGAAGAAAGCACTGTATGTTACCTGTGTAAAAGTTTCACACTCTCCCTCTTTGGGAGGAGTTAAAGACTCAAAATGGCAAGAGTTTTTTGGATCAGGCTCTTCCCCGAAGGGATGCTGGAGGGCCTTGTACAAGCCTCCCATCGAAAAAAGGTCTGGAGACCTGCAGTGGAGAGTTGTGCATGGGTTAATAGCTACAAACAGACACAGAGCACACCTCGATCCCCAGGTTGAGGAGGGGTGTCCTTTTTGTGGGATTACTGAAACTGTCTTTCATTTATTTTTCCAATGTGGAAGGCTTGTGCCTTTGTTTTCTAAATTGGAAGAATGGTGTATAGTTTTGGGAGAAGTGTTTTCACCTATGTTATTTATATGGACCAAAATATAGTAGAAACAGAAAACAGAAATCCATGTTTTGCAAAAAATTTTTGTTTGGGCAAGCAAAAATGGGAATTTGGATTTCACGAAAAAGCAAAATAAATAATGCAGGGTCAACTGATGTAATGTCAATTTTAAAAGGATTAGTTAAAACTAGATTAAAGGTGGAATATGCATACTATGACTTGGTTAACGATCTGGAGACTTTCAATCATATTTGGGGAGTAAACCAGTGCGTATGTGAATCTGATTTTGATGGTGCTTTGCAAATCTATATTTAACTATGCTGTTTGTTTTTTTTGTGATATTTATTATTATATGTTTGTATTTTAAATAATTCTTTTTAAAAAACCTATGTAAGGTTTAATTAACGTTGGATTATTTGTAATAAAGTGGGGTTAAAAGTAAAAAAAAAGTCTCTCTCACACACACACTCTTACTCTCTCTCTCTCACACACACACACACACTCTCTCTCTCTCTCTCTCTCTCTCTCTCTAGGACTCGAGGGATGTGATCTCTGCACACACACCCACAGATGCTCTCAGATGTCTGCATTCTTCTCCATTTTGTTTAGAAGATTTCTGCCCAAGTTTAGCTTTAATCTGTGTGTAGGAACAGAGCCTCGGGATCAAGGTGATATGTAAGTTTGCAGAAGGGATCCATCACGGATCAGGAAGCATCAATGTGCTTAAAAGATTAGGATCATAAAAACTGCATCATTACGCTTTTCATTCTGCCATCGTTTGCTAACACACACAAACTGAATGCAGAAACATTCCCATCGACCGTAAAAAAAAAAAAAATGTGCGTAGTGTGTGCGTCGCCATCTTACCAGCAAAAAGCGAAATAAGCAAAAATGAGCCTGTTGCTGAGACCACGCCCCCTAGCTCGACGTGATGGAGTTAGCTCAGGCTAAGAAGCTAATGCTATATGCTACTGGCTCCCGCAGGGCCTCGCGCTAAAGTCACAGCTGACTCGATGATGATACCTGACTAATAGTTAAAGTTCATGTTTTTGCCCTCAGAAAAATTATAATAATAAAAGACAATATTGATCAACATTGAATAATAAAAAGACACAGTCTTACAATATTGATCTGAATTTCACTTTCATTGGAAAGATCATTAGTTATTAACTCAGGGCTCAGGTACTTTTTATGTAACGCTAAAAAGATAGATAAGCATATCTAGTCCATCTGTTCAGTGAGAGCAACGGTACCGCAGAACGAGTGTGGTCTCTATATCTATTGATGTTTTTAAGTCTGAAAACTCCAAAAAGTAACAAAATTGTCACACATCCATTAGTGTATGTGCGCAGAGGAAAACAGCCGTAATACAGCGCCGGATGTTCTCTTGAATCCAATGGCGTGGACGAAGGTATAGTGCGAAAAAAGCACAAACACAGCAGAGATGGCAAGTTCAGCGGCAGGATTAGCTGAGGTAGTAACGTGATGCTAATGCTAGCAGACAAACGCCTGTCACTCAAGTGGCCACGCCCTTAATTATGCAGAACTTTAAGGCTTAATATAGTATAAACAGATGAGTTAATTAAAAAAACACTTTTTGTTCCGGGCTGTAAACATTTTTATTTCTGCTGTAAAGGTATTTTAAAGGGTTAGTTCACCCAAAAATGAAAATTATGTCAGTATTTCCTCACCCTCATGTTGTTCCAACCCCGTAAGACCTTCGTTCATCTTCGGAAAACGAATTAAGATATTTAAGATATTAAAATCGCTCCTGCATACAGTCCATAGGCTTCTTGAGGGACTGGCTCTTGCCGTCCCCGAAAAGTCATAAAAGACATCGTTAAAATAGTCCAAGTAACTACAGGGGCTCAATCTTAACTTTATCAAACGACGAGAACACTTTTGTGCGCAAAAAAACAACAAAAATAACGACTTTATTTCAACTATTGGTTTATTTCTCCCTCTGCGCGAGTCAGCTAACTAGTTTAATAGCGTAAGCTTCTGTTATTGTACGTCACACGCATCACACACACATGACCAGCGTCGACCAATAGTGAGCCTACGTGTGACGTAGCTCTACGCAATCACACTACGTTAACGGACTATAGGCTTATGGAGAAGGAAGTGAATAGTTGAAATAAAGTCGTTATTTTTGTTGTTGTTTTTTGCACAAAAGTGTTCTCGTCGTTTGATAAACTTAAGATTGAGCCCCTGTAGTCACTTGGACTATTTTACCGATGTCTTCAATTACTTTTCGAGGACAGCAAGAGCCAGTCCCTCAAGAAGCCTATGGACTGTATGCAGGAGCGATTTTAATATCCTAAATATCTTAATTTGTGTTCCGAAGATGAACGAAAATACTGACAGAATTTTCATTTTTGGGTGAACTAACCCTTTAACATCCCTATGGGACTGAGGGCCCTATTTTAACGATCTGAAAGTGTCAAAGCGCAAAGCGCAAGTAACTTTGTGGGCGGATCCCGGAGCTGTTGCTTTTTCCCGGCGGGATAAATGCCTCTTGCGCCTGGCGCAAATCTAAACGGGGTTGGTCTGAAATAGCTTCATTATTCATAGGTGTGGTTTGGGCGTAACGGGAAATAAACCAATCAGAGCGTCATCTCACATTCCCTTTAAGAGCGTGATGAACGAGGTGCGCTTGTTCCAATACTATTATAACGGCGCATTTACCAGACGCGCTTCAATCGGTTCACAGCCGAGGAGATCGATGTTCTCATCAGGGCCGTAAAAGAAAGAGAAGGGACATCGGGGACGGGACAAACATGCTTTGCGCTGGTGCAAAATAGGAATGATAAATGCATTTGTGTATAAAGTCATTTGCGACGGGTGCAAGATAGAGCCCTGAGTCTCTTTTGGAGCCTGTCTCTAGTGGCCAGTCGATGAACTGCAGTTTGATTCACTTGCGTGTTGGCTTCACAACAGAGACTGGAAGGTTGCCGCTCGATACTGACACACAGGGACCTCCGTCAGGATTTACAACATCACCTCAGATCTGCTAAGTATTTTTAACCTGTGCCATCACCAAATCTTAACATATGAATATTGCAGATTAGATCAGATTCGAGTGAAAGCTTCAATGGTTCACTCTTGTCTTGTACAACATTCAGTTCTGCTCCTCAAATATGTTTGGTTGAGCAGCTAATATTCACTGTTTATATCAGTTTGCTCATCTGTGTAATATGTGAGAATGAAAACCCGGATCTGGATCGGACTGATCATAAAACGCTGTCATATGACGCACAAACCCAGATGCTGGGCTTCTTTCTGAAATATTTTTGTCGGTGGAGAAAAGAATACACAAACTAACTTATAAGGTTAGACAAACTAACTTATAAAATCAGTGTCATTCTTACAAAGGTCAGAGGCTTATAATTGTTTGCACATATAAGATTATCAAAATTAAAAGGCATTAAAACCTTTCCTTTAGGAGTGATTGTGCTGATTCATCTAATTGCACTCCAGATCTGGCTATTGTACGAATCCTGTCTGAAGCATTTATTCTGCTGGAGAATGACATAAAGGGCCTCCATCCATTAGCTCTCAGTGGGAGTCTGAACTCACATGTGCGACTCAATGAGTTACACAACGTGCTCTTCAGAACCGGCCCATGCACACAGAACACATGAAGAACACATCTCCTGCAACACCTTTAATAACACATAAACAAAAACAAGCATGCTGATGTTGCCTTGACATTTTGGCTTGCTTAGCTGGCGACATTTAATATTCAACAATATTATTGATCTGCCTTACTTAAGGTGGGCATTGAGGCAATTTTATTCTAGAAACAAACTTGTTGTATTATGTTCATGTTATCACTGTGAAGTTGCTTTGATACAAGTCAATCTGTATTGTAAAAAGCACTATATAAATAACGGTGACTTGACTTGACACGCGCAACCTGGACACCCGAATACCAGAACACCCCAATAACTGAACACCCAAAGACATGAACACCTGAACCTGCACAACCTGAACACCTAGACACCCGAAGACCTGAACACCCAAAGAACTGAACACCCAAACACCCGATAACCTGAATACCTGAACACCCGAAGAACTGAACACCCAAAGACTGGAATACCTGAACCAGCACAACCTGAACACCCGAAGACCTGAACACCTGAAGACATAAAGACCTGAACACCTGAAGACATGAAGACCTGCAGACCTGAACCCAAATGTTGCAAAGAAAACATTGCTATTTTAGCGTAGAGTAAACAGGATCTATCGCTATAGTTCAGTTCAGTTCAGTCAACTTTATTAATCCCACAAGGGGCAATTCATTTAGAGCAGCATGAATACATAGAACAATCAGACACAATATTCACAACATACTAAAAAACCTCAAAAACCCTACCTAGAGTTTAATAGTTTAATCGCACAAGGAATGAAAGATTTGGAGTAGCGGTTCGTCTTACATACGGGAAGCGCATAACGACGCCCTGAGGGCAACAGAGAAAATTCGCCTGCCACAGCGCGTCCCGGAGCGCCTAGGATACTCGCTGCCATCGCATTATAATAAATGAAGATGTCTTTAAATTATAAAAAAAAAAAGCCTGAATAATAAAAGGCAAATGACTTGACAAACAACTTGGTTGTAGTTCATTAATGATCTCTGTTTAAAGACACTGATTATTGCAGAAGTTAAAAACATGAAAATGTTAAAAGGTTGTAGAAATTTAAGTTTACTGTAATGCAAATGTTCAGTTCAGTTTATTGCAGTATTTGGGTGTTCAGGCTTTCTTCTTCTTCATTATGATATCAGGAGAGTTATACTCTACATTTTTGACTGAAAAAAAAAAGATCAGTTAATAAAAAACAATCAGTTAATAGAGCCCGATGCAATGATATTACCATCATAACTGTATTCCACCAAACACACAGAAACGCACCGCTCTTGCTTCGGTCTTATATGAATAACAGATCACAACCCTAAAGCAGTGTTCGCCTCGCAGGAGTCCAGTTCGAGATCTACATTATTATCTATATTTTGTTTCCTGAGAAACATTGGACATGATGAGGTTAACGCCTCCTACAATAAATAGGTCAGCTTGTGTGTCTGCGGTTTATTCAATCGTGATGTGTGTAATCCATCTATAGGAGCTTCATGTGAAAGTCAAGGGTTCAGAAGCAGGACTGACGTCAAATGAGAACAACACACACACACACACACACACACACACACACACACACACACACGTCTCCTCCTGTGCTTCGCCCTTCATCTGCTAATGCATTCATGAACGCACTGCTGGTTTGAGATGATTTCTGCTAATCTCAGATGTTGCCTGCTCTCAGAAGATCCTGCAGACAATGAGATGCAAGTCCATTTCATTTCCACCCAACGCAGAGAGAGAGAGAGAGAGAAAGAGAAAGAGAGAGAGAGAGAGAGAGAGGGAGAGAGAGAGAGAGAGAGAGAGAGAGGGAGTCATCTTTCAATATGAACTGACACAATTTATAATTCAGTTTGTAGCGTCGGGAAGTGAGGCCAGTGTTACCGCATTACCATAATAAAATAAAAGAGATGCCATCGTTTACTGTCTGTCATATTGAATACACAGATTCTTCAAATACTATATGTCTCCTTCTGGCCAGGCCGCGACAGCCCTACACACACACACACACACACACATTAATCTGCTGCGAGGATCATATTTCAGCAGAAAGGCACAGTGATATTGTCAATACAGTCACGGATAAAGAGCGTTGAAAGGCTCGACACGCACAACCCTCCGGCCATCACTGCACACACACACACTCACACACACTCACACACACTGCACTGAAACCCTCCGGCCATCACTGCAGAATGTGTGTGTGTTTGTGTGTGTCTGAATGCAGTGATGGCCAGAGGGTTTCAGTGCAGTGTGTGTGTGTGAGTGTGTGTGTGTGTGTGTGTGTGTGTGTGTGTGTGTGTGTGTGTGTTTTCCATTACGTGTGAATAATCTGCTGGTGTGAAGCTCATGAAGAGTGTGGGGAACGCCAACATGATGTTCCCGAACTCGTTCCCCACGTGACGTACGGATTGTTCAAAGCCTACACCTCCTGTAACGAGCTCTGATCAACACTGATTGATGCTGTTCATTAGTGTTCGTCGTCCAGCTCGACGGCTTTCTCTGAGACCTTCACATCAGTGTGAAATAAAGGAATCGTGGAACGAGAAGATGAAAAAGATCAGAAATATTTAAGAAGCATCTCCATCACGTGGGAAATATAACCTAAACTAGTGTTTCTCGCTCTGACTAAAGGTGTATGATCAAACGTTCTCTTGCATTATAAATCATCCGTTCAAGACATTTCACCTCCCTGAACGAGCTGTCAATCACATCAAGCCCTTCAGCGAATGAAGGAGGAGGATCTGCATGAAAGTTCTCTAAAGTCGGCCAATATTATTTCTCTTCACGTCGTCCCATCGTGAAGAAAACTTGATTTTAATATCGTTTTCGCATGAGCTCGGCTTCCACAGCAGCAAACGATAAGAAACATACTAAATCGAGATAAACATAAAAATCTAAACAAAGGATAAAATATTAGATAAGAATAAAGGATAAAAAGCCTTGTGTTTCATTTCTCTCTCTCCCTCGGAAATGAAAACACTTTCCAAAGTGTGTAATCTGAAAAGGCTGAACTGGAGAACTGGCGTATCTGAGAACGATGACGTAAGCTTGGTCACGTGACTCATATTGCACCAATAGATATGCGTGTTTACAGCGGTACTGTGCCTGTCGTGTGTCTTTCACACACTCTTCACATCACAGTGACCCAAACTGTCCTGACAACAGTTTCACGTCAGACGGACACGCAACAGTGAGCGAGAGCGACCCGGACGAGATATCTGCTGAATAGAATGATCCAGAAGAATCGAGCGATAACTTCATGATTTATTCCCCGTCTGCATCATCGGTGAGCTTCTGTGAGGGTTTAAGCGCTGGATCTCTCGGAGAACGCCTGGTGTGGACGGAGAGCGACTGAAAGGAAAATGGCGCTTTCACGAGTCTCCGGATTCAACATGACATCATGACTTTTGCGTAAACGTATACGCCACTTTCGAGTCAGGTGGCGTGATATCTCTATGCATTTCGAGCTATCCGCGTGTATCTGCGTGTATGTCTATGCCATTAACGTCCGCGTCATTCTGCGTCAAATCTCCAGTCATAAATGCCATTAACCCCAGTGACGGTTAGGTTTAGGGACGGGGTTGAGGTAAGTCATATATTTATATAACGGTAAGTCAACGGCGTTCATAAACACGCTGAAAGGCGATTATGCGTCTTGATAGCACGCCAAAAATGGAAATACGAATTGGCGTGTCATACACACTACTACTTCATGAGATCAGCCTGCCGGATTAGTGTAGACGTAGCCTGGGTTCAACATGCGTCACATGACTACACTCACATCATCGTTTTCAAATACCCCAGTTTTCCCAGTCCACACTACATCACGAAAGCAGCGTTTCCAAATGTATCCACTTTGGAAAGTGTTTTAAAAGGCTCGTCTTCATCAATGAGAGCGTCGTCTCAGTGTGACGGAAGGCCAGCTGCGTTTTCAAACACACACACACACACACATTAGTGCGGACGAGGAAAATGAAGCACAGTCTCTTGCTTGAGCCGGAAGGGTTTCAGACTTGCTTTCTCTCGGGGTTTGGGTCCTGGAGCGAGAGCACGACGGGCTGACATTTACAGATCCGCTGTTCTGGACGCAGCGGGAGGATTCTCCTGATTGTCGTCACACTGATGAGTTTGCGGTTCTCGTGTGTTTGATTAGGACTCTGCAGGACTCTGTCGATGTGACGGATCGTTTATCTGTCCACACTGAAGGAGAAACCGTGACTCAATCACAGCCAATCAGAAAAGTGTGTGCAGAAGGCCAATCAGGCTCTCGTGGGCGGAGCTATCCCAGCAGAAGAGCTGCGGACGGACTGGATTTCACACGAGGAACGGAGAAAACGCCAGTAAAACACACGATCATCAGATTAAACTAACACCCAGCCATGGTGGATCCTGACATCGGGTTTCGTGACGTTTATATGAGCCTGATTTCCACACCGGGAAATACAATATAGGTCTAACTCCAGGTGGTCACTAACATCAACGTGATATACGTCATCATATCGTCCAGCCCTTAAACTTGGTTAGTTTTTTGTCAGTGTTGATTTAAAAACATTCAATTATGCAGAATACACAATGGTAAATATTTAATTGATGAGTTGTCAATACAATATATAACAATACAATACATAGAGTGTGGTTTTACTCTGTAATTTAGGATATTGACACAAACTGATACATTTCTTGTAAAATCGAGTGGTTCAGTCAATCTCGAAGCTCTTTCCCGTTTTACTGTGTTTGTGTTTTGGCGGCTGCTGCCACTCGGTGTTTCTGCCACTCGGACGTCACGCGCATACACGACTGAAGCCGAGCCGGATCGACGGCATCTGCTTCCTCTTACTTTTATTTTCACAGCTAATGTGTTTACTTGTGTTTGCATAATTGCACATTCCTCAACGCTGTTAAAAAGGCATTGGTGTTGCGGCTTACACTCCTAATCAGTTTCCAAACACCGGCGATAGTGCTTTACAAATCTACTCGTTTAAGGACAAGCCTTTCCAAACCCGAGACCCGCACCGCGTCTCCATAACATCAGAAACTGCAATCAGGCATCAGTCAGGATGATTTAATGTTGCTTATGTCAGAAGAAGGTGTGTGTTAATAACTTTTCAGCCACGGATAATATCCCTTAAAATCCAATCCCTCACCCACCAGTTGTTCTGTCAATCAAAGCGAAGCATGTGTTGTGCTATAATCATTCCCTTTATCAGAATAATGAAGGAACCGATCGAGCCTGGTGGGGTTAGACCAGACTAAACGATCAATGTCGGTTTAAAAACTCAAACCTTGATCTGTTAAACCTGTCTGATCTGGAGGCCGTCAATCAAAGCGGCCGTCTGAAAGATATTCCAGATCTTATATGCAAATCAACAATATTTAACATATCATGGGAGAAATGCCAATGAGTTCTCAGCTCAAGAATAATAAGAGAATTTCCGAGCATTTCAATATCTGTCAGACTGGCGTTTATTATTGGAATGGATATTTCAAAAGATTGCTTTCAAACGAGTGGGAAAAGGACTGAATATGAAGATTACTTGAACATTTATGGATGGCCAAAATGAGAGAGAAACACACACTCAGGAATAGCCCAGAACGGTCCCTTTTTACACATTCTGTTGACTTTACGTATAAGATCATCAGAAGTCACGCCGTCAGATATATACAGTAAAGTCTTGAAGGCAAAATGTTCCCCAGATGAGGTTAAGTTAGTCCCTCACTCTAATGCACGTTAGACCTGTTCTGGCGGAGGGATGCGGCTGAAGATAAACCCACCGAGCGCTCCTGGGTCAGTGTGCTCTCCTGAAGACGACACCAGGACTCGCATATTAACACGTTTATGTGAAAGATTCGTCTCCATGTCTTCGGGGAAGTGCTCTTTATTCCAGCCGAGCAGAACCAAAGGTCAGAGCTCATATCTGTCCCTGTCCAGAACCAGCCGTGTGAGAGAACGGTGACTTTGGGACACATACGGATATGAATAATGATGAGTTCTGCTTTGATTGAGTAAGCTTTATGTCTAATATACAGCACAGAGTGTTTCAGATAACAGGACAATCCTGCAGAAGAGAAGAGCGAGTGATGCTTCAGTTCTGTCCTAAAAAATGTTACTATTTAAGAACAAGAACTAAAGGCATTAAGATGTAATAAATAAGGTTCGTTACGTGATGATGCAAACACGCATGACTGAACGTTTGTTTTCTTGATCAGCCGCATGAGAAACGCGTTCATGGCCGTCAGAGAACAACACACCATTCACATGATTACGAGCACTCCACGCTTCAGCACTCCTCAACGACCCTCTAATCACCATGGAGAATCCTGGAGACCGGCCTATTCTGGAGCTCAAGAAGAGGAAGAGGAAGACGAGAGGAAGAGGAGAGCGGTGGCATGGCAACATCAGACCACAGGACCGCCAGAAACTGCAATTTATCAGCAGGGAAACAGTCCACGACATGTCGGCTTTAGTTACGGAGAGAACGGCCATCCGACACACACACACTCAGAGCCAGAGAACCGCCATCCGACACACACACACACACACACTCTGAGAGTCAGAGACACACACTCTCACTGCATCACTATCAGGAAGAGAGTGTGTGTGTTCGAAAAATATTGGTTTCACTGGAATGAATCAAACATACGTGTGTGTGTGTGTGTGTGTGTGTGTGTGTGTGTGTGTGTTTGGGTGTGTGTGTGACACCTAACCCCCGCTGCTCCCAACGAGCTGAATGGCCTTGCATGGCTGACAACGCCGTCGGTGTGTGTGTGTGTGTGTGTGTGTGTGTGTGTGTGTGTGTGTGTGTGTGTGTGTGTGTGTGTTTGGGTGTGTGTGTGACACCTAACCCCCGCTGCTCCCAACGAGCTGAATGGCCTTGCATGGCTGACAACGCCGTCGGTGTGTGTGTGTGTGTGTAAATGTGAGGCAATATCTAAAGCGCTTTGTGCTTATCATTGTCATCAAAGGACTTCCAGTCAAATAAACAAACTAAATGTATTCAGACTCCTTCAACATTTCTCACATCATCAGTTTATCCGCTATTAGTTTATAAATATGAGCAGAACTCAGTTCTCAGATCAGTGTTTGATATGTGACTGGTTTTGTCCGTCCTTCTGTTGGACTCTCACACATGAGTTATGTTGAATATCTGTCAGCTGGTAAATTTAACTACACAATTAGATAAGACCAAAAAAGTGCATTAGAAATTAAAGAAAAAACACATGGTCAGGTCAAAGTGTCGGAATAATTTTTGGTCTCAAATTTGTATATATTTTACAGGTATTTCACAGTCTGAAGAATGTCTGGGTATAATATATCACAGTATCTCAGTTTACTAATTTGCTCTCCTCACTTACACAGTAAAAAACACATTTATAATAATATCTGGTGTCTGAATAAATTTCGGTTTGACTGTATTTGATAAAGCTAAAGACGCTCAACACTGATTGTTAAATCGATGAACACTGGAGATGTGTCTTTCCAAAGTTAAACACACTGACTTCAGCCAATCCTGTGATTGTTGTCAATGTAGAAACTGCAGACATATTCCCCGTCAGCAGTCTAACCCGTATCTAAACAGTTTTATAGTTAGAGCGTATGTTACATAGTCCAGGCATTATCTTTAGAACAATCTATACGCAAGTGCACGTCTCAAATGATGAACTTATAGAAGATATATGCATTAAACATTAGTCATGAAAATCCCCAGGAAACGAAAGTAAGGTCCCTAAGCAAGATTCACAGGGTGAAAACAAAATGTCGATAACAAAGCATCGCAGGCCGGGCTGTAGATATAGTCGGAGAAATGAAGGGTGTTTTATCATGTTGAAACGCATCAGTCTGGAAAGCTTTCATTCCCCCTGCAGCGTCCAGATCCTTTCTCTCGTGTTTCATGACCAACAAAAATAGCCGTCCCTTCCACCGCCAGATGCTGAATAGGCCATTGTGAAAAGGGCACTAAAGACACATAACCCAAAAAAACACCGTCTCCGGCAGGTTGCTGCAGACAGACGGGGAAATAAATGGATTTTAGGTCAATGCTTTGTACTGGAGGAAATGAAATTGCAGTCCTAATGGAGATTGTCTTGTCCTCTCATGGTTATTTCGGTACGAGTTCCCCTGTTCTACGCTGTGTGTGTTACTGAGCCTCGACACACTGACGCACGTCACTCCTCGCTCGTTTCCTTGCCCTTACAGAAATGCCATTAATGTTGTCAGGTTTTCATGAGCGATTCTTTTGCACGGCGAGTAGATTCATTGTTGCCAGTCTGAGTCAGCAGAGAGCGCATGAATATTAATTTCTGCATAACCAGTGAGAGCTGACACATGTGCACGGCGTGTACGCGAGTGGGATGAAGAACGGCACCTTACCGAAGGCTATTAGATGAAGCTTGATGTGTTCATGTACGTGTTAGAAATCAGCTTCCACATCTTACAGAACGTCCGCATTACTCGAGTCAGACTGCAGACCCACGATACACACTTTCTGTAGAAATATTCAAAATAACATGCAGTCCAACCAAACATTATTCAGACAGCAGATATCAGTTTTGATATTTCTTCACTAGTGTGATCAGGACACTATAGATCATTTCTGTAAGAGAGGAGAGCAGAATAAAGTAAACTGTGACATATTACACCCACAACATATTCTTCATACAGTGAGTACCAGAGACATTTATACACATTTGGGGCCAATAATGAGTCCTCCACTTTGAGCTGTAATTGCTGATGCTCTTTTTACACACACACTGAACAACATGAAGCATTGCTTGGTCACTGGTTGAGCTAAACTGGTCTTATCTAATTGTGTAGTTAAATTTACCAGCTGACAGATATTCAACATAACTCATGTGTGAGAGTCCAACAGAAGGACGGACAAAACCAGTCACATATCAAACACTGATCTGAGAACTGAGTTCTGCTCATATTTATTACCATTTTATAAACTAATAGCGGATAAACTGATAATGTGAGAAATGTTGAAGGAGTCTGAATAAAACAGTATTTTAGGTTTTATCTGATTTTCAGTGAAGTTTATTTGTAATCCCTGACATTAACCACTGGGACTCTTTAACTGTTTACTGTCTCAAATCCACTTCATCCACTGTGTTTAGAATTCAGAATTTCTAAAGAAATAAAAATCAAATTCAATTTAAAGTTAACGCTGGAAAAATATAAATATTTAGGGTTTTAAATGTGCATTTAATCTTCTACCAAATTTGGATAACATATATCTCATAAAAAAATGAATAGAAAATAAACCAGCTTTGTTGTGAACTCTATTGTGGGAAGTGAAGATAGAAAACCCGGAACAATGGAGCGGACTGATGTCTGAAAGCTGTGAGCAGTGTGTGGAAATCTCTGTTTGTTTCTTGTACATGTTAAACTCAAGCTTTGGCTTCTTTGGGAACAACTTCAGTCACACAAACTAACAAACCTCTCAACATTAAAGGGTCATGAACTGAGAAATTGACATGTAAGAGGCCATCGAATCATACTGTACGTACTGTACTGTACGTTTCAGAACTTAAAACTTCCTTGTTAATCTTTTATCGAAACCGAGCTGCGACTCCGAGTTTCACTTCCGCGTTTCATTAGCTAATAGATGTGCACAATACAGCATGAGACTCGTTGAGTCAGAAGAGCCTCAAGAACAGGATCGCAGATCAAGCCAGATTCTGTGCACTGAGAATCTCCGGCTGAGAAATAAAACGTTTGTTATGGAAAAATGTTTTCATTCATTAAGCAGCGAAATACAATCACGTTACCTTTGACGTGACTTCGGCCCAGTGTCACAAAGCCGGAGGAGATGAAGTTGTGCAGGTCGTGTCCGCCTCCTCGAGTGCTCTCCTTCGAGTAATGAGCTCCTGTGAAAGACATGTAGAAGATCATCATCACATGTAGAAGATCATCACATCATCACACGTAGAAGATCATCACATCATCACATGTAGAAGATCATCATCACATGTAGAAGACCATCATCACATGTAGAAGACCATCATCACATGTAGAAGATCATCACATCATCACATGTAGAAGATCATCATCACATGTAGAAGATCATCACATCATCACATGTAGAAGATCATCACATCGTCACATGTAGAAGATCATCACATCATCACATGTAGAAGACCATCATCACATGTAGAAGATCATCACATCGTCACATGTAGAAGATCATCACATCATCACATGTAGAAGACCATCATCACATGTAGAAGATCATCACATCATCACATGTAGAAGAACATCGTCACATGTAGAAGATCATCACATCATCACATGTAGAAGACCATCATCACATGTAGAAGATCATCACATCATCACATGTAGAAGATCATCACATCATCACATGTAGAATATCTCTGCAGTTCTTCCTTCCAGAGTAAACACCCGTCTGAAGCAGAACAGGACTAATCCCCAGTGCATTTCAAGATTTATGACTTTCCATAACTCATGGGTAAAGTCACCTTGTCCACACAACAGAATATTATACCAATATGCTGGCACTGTCCGAGGTCTTATATTAATTCCTGACGTTCTAATTATCAATGAAATAGCAGCATAACGCTAACCTTGAGCACCATCTGGGAGTTTGGTGACGTGTTCACTCAAACATGAGCATCACGTCTACATGTTTCTGGCCTTCAGTGCCAGCAGATCTCTGAAGAATCCAAACGCTCGTCATGTTCACATGTCCACCCAAACATGAGTATTCTGACATAAATGATGTCCTCACCATTATGTTGTTTCAAACCTGTATGCACTTCTTTTTCTTCTGAACACAAAAGAAGGTATTTTGAAGAATGTCGGTAACCAAACAGTTGATTGACCCCATTGACTTCCATTGAAAGAAAACAATACTCAACTCATTGGTTACAGACATTCTGAAAAATATCTTCTTTTGTGTTCAGCAGCGAAAAGAAACTCGTACAGCTTTGAAACCACTTTCGGGTGAGTAAATGATTCATTTTGAAGTGAACTATTCCTTTAAGCTCTGAAACTTGCAGGATATTTTAATGGTACAACGTCCTCGTACAGTAAATGTCTCAAGAACAAAGCAAATTTAATGACCCCTTTCATTAATCTATCCATCCATTAAATCCACCACTGTTTAAGATCAATAAGATGTGCTTTTCACAGCTAAACAAAAAGCACAGCAGGAAGTACAAGGCTGAAGAATCAAAAGGTTGAGCAGTAGAAAACACTGAGTTAAAATGTTGTTTACAGAGTCTGTCAGATTCTCATACTGAGAGCCAGCTTGTTCAAAGATGCTTTTGCTTCGGATCACTAGGAACAGTTGGAGAAACAGAAAACAACACAGTCCTCTGAATCAAATAACTCAACATGAGGCAGGAGATCCAGAACGCAATAAACTTCTCTCACTCCAAAGCCCAAGCATCCCCTGCTCAGGTGAGCCGCTTGCCGAGAGTTCATTACGACTATGGCGCTGAACACTGTCTGTGTGTGAGGATGATGCCGAGGCCTTGCTGCACACCACAGGGAGAAATACACACACACTTTATGGCCCGTCCAACTTTGATATTAATTGCTAAGTGTAGCGATGAGGAGGCTATAAGTTAAAAAATGTGTAGAGCCGTATCGTTATGAAATTGCCCATTGGCACTCCACATCTTAATTAAACTAATTACATCATAGTTTAATAAGCCAGACATTTTTTATGCATGCAATGCTGATCTCTTAAAGCAATATTTGAGCAAATACACACAAACGCCTAGAGAAATGCATTCACTTCTTTCTTTCTTTCTTTCTTTCTTTCTTTGCCTTATTTTGGGAGAAAGGCTGTGTTATGATTTGTTCAGGGATATTTCTAATCTAATATATTATGCATACATCATCAAATCATTCTTTAGTCATTTTCACATTCAGTGTGAATCCCTCTATAAGCAAAGCATTTTTTACACTTCGTCACGGCTGCCATTTTAAAACAATATTCTGTATGATTTGATAAAGAGAGTCCAATTGTGTTTCATAGCATAACAACTCTAATTATTCACAGATGGTGAAAACCAAGATCATGTTGTAAACATCATTTTGGACTAAAGTCTTTCCTTGCAGTAAACACTCTTGTGCATCAGTGCATGTGAGATTATTCAGTTCACATCACTGCAATTACACACACTTCAGGAAAATACTGGTGAACACTGGCCCACTGACCGACCCGCTCCCTGAGGAAAACACTGGCCCTTAACATCGACCCGGGACCGGCCCGATCACTGAGGAAAACACCTTAACATCGACCCGGGACCGACCCGATCACTGAGGAAAACACTGGCCCTTAAACTCGACCCGGGACCGGCCCGATCACTGAGGAAAACACCTTAACATCGACCCGGGACCGACCCGATCACTGAGGAAAACACTGGCCCTTAAACTCGACCCGGGACCGGCCCGATCACTGAGGAAAGCTGACCAGGAATGAGATGTCTGACAAGACAAAGTCACCCAGAACACGAATGCCACACAAACAGCTGCGTACATGTGAAGGGTTTCATACAAACTCAGCTCAACATATACTTCTGCAATAATGCTGATTACCACAAAAGGAATTTAGAGTAAAAACAGAATAATTCTGAAAAAGCACAAATCTGTCTTACACTGAGCCACTTTTGAAGGGTCAAAATATAAACTCTGTTTCAATAGTATAGCCACAACACATAAACAATATACCTGCTTCCATGAGGGTGGGAGAAAAAGAAAAAGCTTATTATCCTTGTGTAACAAATAATTCCAATTATACCTTCACTGCCATGACAACATAATGACCAAAACCCCAAAACCACCATGAAAACGATGAGAACAAATTTGCAGCTCAGATAATACACACTCTTCAACAGAAGAAATGCTGTTTTATAATTATAAGCATCACATTTTTGTGTTTAAATCCTCCAAAACTGGCCTCACTGTAACCCAACATTTGGAGGAACAACTAATTTTTGCTTTTGTGGTTGTCATCATCCTCCTCATCATCATCATCATCATCATCATGCCACAAATGCTGTCAAACTGGTATTGCAACAACTAATGAATGGAGAAAAGAGCCCGATCTCGAACGTTTCATGACCTCCACTGCCATATCGACCCTGATCCCAGGTCAGGGGTCAAGTGCTCTCATTTACGTCATCCTGCACTTCAAGGGCACTTTGTAATGAGGCTAAGGAAAATATACAGTATAAATCTCCCTTAAAGTGCTTTATAAGGGGCTTCAGGAGCAATAGATCAGCAGGAGAGATTGGTGTTCAACCTAAATCTCCTTCAGTTTGTGGTTGTTGCCATATGACTGACATTTATCTCCCTTAAGTCAAAGCTGCCATTTGCGTGATCATAACTCATGAGAACGTCCAACAAAGTCCCTCCGTGACCTTGGCAATAATGAAATTCAGCACAGCCTTCAATCAAAACACGGCAGAGAGGGTGCGGATCAAAACGGCTCATCCGTGATGGACTCCTATGTAAATATGGCATGAGAAGTAGAGTTAACCTGGCGGATCACATGACAAGAAGAGATGCTGCAATGAGATCAACATGATATCTAACCCATCAATAGCCATCCAAACTCAGCCCAGACGTCTAAAACAAGACAAAATTTGGGCTGTCAGAGAAAATTTAATAGATATCTAAACCAGAGCCTATGAATAGACTAATAGACTAATAGACTAAGATATTTTGGCAAAAATTCATGTAACCAAATTCAAGTTTATTTTGGCTAGATGTGTGTTACTCAAAGCCGGACTATATCGGGTCAATAGTTAACCTACTCATAGCCGGACTAGCCGACTGCTTATAAACATATTAATGGCACAGGTGAAATTACACTATATTTAGCAGAAACAGGGCAACCATGATATATGGGCAACATGTTTGTACATGTTTGTGTTTTTGAGAGAATATTGTTTATGCTTGGTTATTGTAAAAACTAAAAAAGAAAGTTTCTTAAATAAGGCCCCAAAACACATACTAAATATGCGTTCACAAGACTTTTGACCAATGGATGTTGTTGTCTAGGGTTTTTTCTTCACAATGATCAGAAAATCATCCTCCTAATCGTTCACATAAAACTGTGAATTTGGTTATATTGAGAAAAACATTTTTTTTGTTTGCCAAGGCAATATGCGAATGGGTATGAACAGGCCAGCCCCATCATGAATAATCAGGTGATTCTCACCTGAGAGACAAAGACACGCATAATAATGAGCCTTTCATTCAGGTGAGTCAGACAAGAAAAAAATGAAAGGACAACACACACACACACACACACACATATATATATATATATATATATATATATATATATATATATATATATATATATATATATATATATGAGAAGTTCAGATGCAAAAGCCTGTAAGTGCCATTTGAAATTCTTCTAGAATGATCATTTTTATCACGTTGATTGATACACTTAAACACTTCACGTTGATTCACTTAAATGACAATTAATAGGCAGTCTTCATTGCAACTTAAGTGAAATTACTGAACTTATATATACAAGCTTGATAAAATTATCACTCTAGAAGAATTTCAAATGGCACTTAGAGGCTTTTGCATCTGAACTCTTCATATATATATATATATATATATATATATATATATACATATTTCCCTTTCTTCGAGCTGCGTTGTCAAACGCGATGGGAACGCTCTGCGTGATTGCGTCGTGAAGCGTCTGTACAATCAGTCCAATGAGAGAGTAGGACGTCAGGTGACGTCATCGACCAGGAAACTATAAAGCACCCTTGAGATCAGACCGCGACAGCTTCTGTAGCCTTCAGCAAGCGATCTCTGTACTCTGTCCTTGTCTATTTATTGTTGTTTGTCAAACCCAAGAAAATAAATATTTATCACTATCTATATTTATGGCAAGCAAGATTATAGACGCTGTGTGGTTCCCTGCCCTCGTTACATCACGGGTGGGGACACACATCAGCTATTTGTTTGGGAGTGGAGCATGTCAGCGGTCAGTTCTCGAGGGAGCTGAGCTGACTGTGGGCATTGCGAGAAGCTGTCCGCGAGGACGCTCCACTCCCGCCGGGCGTTCTCCGAGGAGGACGGTTCGGTTCGCGGTCCCCGCGCGGGTCTCTGTTGCCGAGGCACGGAGACGACTCGCATTTCGGGGTTCGCAAATGGATCTGACAGCAGGGGTTGGGATGGGCTCAGCTCTATCTCAGCTTTCACATGCCAGATCTGGACTGCGATTTCTAGTTCCGAGGAATTGGTATCATTAGTGTTTTGTTTTAAAAAGAAACAGTACAAAACAAATGTTAAGAGAAAGGCAGATGTTTGACTTTTAAATGAATGAATAAATAAGTCAGCTCATATCTGCTGAATAAAGAGGAGCTTTTAAAAGGAGGTTTTATTTATGATTTTGCCAAATTTTGCTGGCTAGCTGAATATTATGAGATTGAAAAATAAATAAGAGTTTTTAGATTAAATTTATCTTAAAAACTAGAAAACTCTGTATCTCAGCCTCCTCGTCGGGGTTTATATTTTATGTGTTTAATCCCCATGATGTCTAATTATAGCAATATTTGGGTATTTCAGTGCCTCTGCAAGCTTTCTCTCTCCCGAGTCAGTGTCATCGTTTTTAACCCCGATGTTACCCACCCATCATAAATAATGAATACATTTTTATTAGGCAGCCTGGTGGGTATGAGTGTGAGCAGGGCCGGCTCTGTAAATCTGGGGGCCCTAAGCAGGATAATTTTGAGGCCCTGCCTTGCACTTAACAATGGAGTATTTCCACCGCAAACCGGCAACTGTATACAATCTAACCCAAATATAAAAAAAATCTTCAATAAAGTTGTTGCATATAGGCTACAGGTGTTGCTGGAGTATTGATCTTTGAACTTGTTTTCCCTTTTCCACACTTTAAAAAGAGGGAGAAGTTAGACCAGTAATTTCTTTGCTTCTTTATAAAGTGATTTTTTTCAACAGTTTTTTCTTTTTTTTTTCTGCACCCGATGGATAGACTCGTTTCATATACAAACTATCGACTACATCAAATAACATACCAGCAAGTAGCCTAGTGTTTTCACGATACTAGAATTTCTAACTTCGATATGATACCTTGAAAAATATCGATATTCGATACCATTTTCAATACCACAGAGAAAAAAAACTGACACAATATTAAGGGGGAAGTTTTTTTTCTATAAAGCTAAATATAACTAGAACATGACAATGAGGTATTTACATGAACAAAAATGTCCTGAGGTCTATTTTTTAATTGGACCAGAGGTAACATGACCCGTTGTATTTTTATTACTGTTATCAAAGATTAAAATATACTGTAACATAAAAGCAGTATCAAATTGGAGGATAGAGAGTCAGTAATGTATAATAGATTAAACATTCAATTTTTAGTTAAAGGCATTTCATAATTGAATTCAGAGATGCCATTGTCTATTTAGTTTAATTATATCTGCAATCAAATTGATGATAATCGCTAATAAAGGCAAAGTGCAGAATTAAATAATGAAGTTAAATAGGCACAAGCTAATTTATATTTGACCACTACAATATTTACTTGTCTAAGATTCCTCAGTCAGATTATGTTAACTTTAAGAAAACGGTGAAAAAACGAGACAACACAGACTCATATCAACAACAACAATACTAGGCCATCTTGGTTAATGTTTCAGAAAAGTTCAAATGAAAAGAGTTAGTGTTTCCTTTAGGATTTGGGGGCAAGTCTGTCCAAACAACAAACACCTGATGCTGATGCTGAGCATATATGCTGCCCTGGAACCTGTTCCTTAAGTCTGTTTTCACCTCTAAAATAATTGTAAAAAAAAAAAAAAAAAACAGGTTATGAGCAAATGGATAGTCGAGGCTATATCATTAGCTTATGAAGCGGCTGAACAGCTTTCACCTATGGCTGTTCGGGCCCGTTCTACTAGAAGTATGGCGGCCTCTACGGCCTTTATTCCGAGTGTTTCCCTTCTCGATATTTGTAATGCGGTAGGATGTCCTCTCTGCATACATTTGTCATTCCACTCCTGGGGCTAGTTTGCTTGCTTCTTAGTGTGCGCAAGGACTTCACACAGAACAGGCATTTCTCAGCATGGCGTAGTGGGTATGGGGTTCCCATCGCGTTTGACAACGCAGCTCGAAGTTCCCTCTCAGGGAAACAGGGTTACATACGTAACCTGAGACAATATATATATATATACATGTATGTATAAAATCAAAGTATAAATGAAAATCAAAACCCATTTTTAGTCATACCTGGGGAAAAAATCCTGGTCAAATGGGCCATGTAGAATTGGTTCAGAGTTAGACTTTAAAACATCTTGAAAAGAAAATAATATGAGCAGAAACTCTAGTCTAACTAAATGAACGTTCGTTTGTACGTCTGTTCAAACACCCGAATCATATTTAAACACTCTTTTTGGTTATACAGATAACTAATGTTTTTTATCGCTGTGGGCGTTTTTTTATGGCTTGCCTCAACATTAGCGTTTGAATAGCACGTGCTCTCAGTGGGCGGGGTCACATTAGCACATCATTCGCTGTAATGAGGTGAAAGGGAAAATACTGACATTTCTCTCTTTTCATACAGATTACACCAACTGAGAATAGTTGTTTTTTATATAAATGACTTCATTTAAAAGAAGAGGATTTCAGCTTCATAAAGAGAGATCTTTCGTGTCTCTGTGACAAGTATTTAATGAGTGCGTTTCTCAGTGCCCAGCAGCCAATAGGGCATCTAGTCTCTATATGAAATCTATGATTTACTCACCCCTGTGTCATCCAAGATGTCCATGTCTTTCTTTCTTCATGCAGTTGAAAAGAAATTAAGGTTTTTGATAAAAAACATTCCAGGATTTTCTCCATATAATGGACTTCAATGGGGTCCAAGTTTCAAGTTTCAAGTTTGTGTTTATTTATATAGCACATTTAAAAACAGCAAACAAGGCTGACCAAAGTGCTGAACAATACACATGATGAAGAGAAAAAAGAAAAGACAGAAAATACAAGGACAAACCACACATTCATAACAAAAACTCACAATGAGCTAAAAGCTAAAGAAAAAAAATATATGTTTTAAGAGAGGATTTAAAAACAGTTAAAGATTGAGAAGCTCTGATTTAAACTGGAAGGCTGTTCCAGAGCCTAGGGCCAGCAACAGCGAAGGCTCTGTCCCCTCTGTTCTTTAGCCGGTCCAAACGGTTCAAGGTCCAAATGAGAGTTTCAGTGCAGCTTCAAAGAGCTTTAAACGACACCAGACGATGAATAAGGGTCTTATCAAGGACTCTTCGAGTCATGACTCGAAAAAATATTTGTTCATTTTAAAGAACGAGTTTGAACAGGAGAGTCACGAACGCGCATCACAGAACAGAGCAAGGCGAGCATTTGAGCTTATAAAACTTACACTTTTTTAGTTATTTTTTATTTTTCTTGTTTCACTAGATAAGACCCCTATTCATCGTCTGGAATCGTTTAAAGCCCTTTGAACAGTTTGTAGTTTGCACTGAAACTGTCTTTTGGACCTTGAACCGTTTGGTTCCCATTGAAGTCCATTATATGGAGAAAATCCTGGAATGTTTTCATCAAAAACCTTCATTTCTTTTCAACTGAAGCAAGAAAGACATGGACATCTTGGATGACACGGGGGTGAGTAAATTATCAGCAAAAGTTTTTTTTAAAGTGACCTACTCATCGCTGGACTATATCAGGTCTATAGTTAACCTAGAAGAAGAAATGATGGCTATTGGTTGCTGGGAGGCGTTGGGCACACGGCCTGCAGCAAAACACACGCAGTCCAACACGAGCCCCTGATTCTCATGCTCACATTAGCCAATATCATAACTGTGACTGAAGCTTGTCCAAAGCCTATCCAGAGTCCCACAGAGGCATCATAGGAGGTGCAGATGCAAACACTCTTCCAAACGTGGCTTGATTAGTTAAGATGCCAACTCTGATGTCTCACTTTGGCAAAATACTCCGACTGCAATCCCAGAGTACATGCATGCAAGGAAGAAAAAAATCAAGAAATGGTTTACAAATAATAATTAAAAAAAGTGTAGTTCAGTGTAATTAAAAACAGATTGTTATTTGTTCATGCTATGTGTTTTTATGATTATATCGATTGTTCCAAACCATATGACACTTGGGGACATTTAATTTAATATCCAACAATATTATTGATCTCCTGCATTGACATGAGAACTGAACTGTTTCTCCAGACCCACTATATATAAATTAACTAAATCAATAACTTTTTTACAACAAAAATGAAGCATCACTGAAGTTACTCAAACTGGACTGTGACGCTATTCTCTGTGTTGTCCTGTTATCTCAGTAAACACTCTGTGCTGTAGAAATAAAACTGCCTTGACGTGCGCGAGGTTGTGTGACGGTTAGCATCACTAGCGTTTGGAACAGAGCTCAGGTAAATCAGTCAAGTGTTTCATTAAAGGGACAAACACTACAGCCGTGGGAGAGCCAGGCATGGATGTTAGACTGGCGTCAGGCCACTCACCGTGATTGGATTTGGAGCTGTGGACCGGGGTGTAGTGGTTTTTAGAGCCCGTTCGCTGTGGCGTGTCGTCTTTGGAGGAGCAGTTCATCGCAGCAAAGTTCTCACAGTCGTACTGAGATATAGGAATCGGTCCTTGTTGTCGAAGTATATCTGCCAGGGCTCTGGGGAGAATCGGACACATACATCAGCTTACAGCGTTCAGGTGAAAGATCACCTCTCTACACTACTGCATTTGCAAAGAAAGAGAGAGAGAGAGAGAGAGAGAGAGAGAGAGAGAGAGAGAGAGAGAGAGAGAGAGAGAGAAAGAAAGAAAGAAAGAAAGAAAGAAAGAAAGAAAGAAAGAAAGAAAGAAAGAAAGAAAGAAAGAAAGAAAGAAAGAAAGAAAGAAAGGTTGGTTGGTCTATAAATAAGTGTTAATCATCAGTGAGCGTCGTCTCAATCCTGCACCTGGAAACACTGGAAGCCCCGAGGATCTGAAAGTCACAGTTCGCTCTGCTCATGTTTACCATTACCTGAGAAATTCAATTATTTTTGCATTAGTTGCCCTGCAGTGGCTGAGCAGACAGATGAGTCAACAGCACACTTTCATATTACATACATTTTCTGTTTGTTTGTTTGCTTGTTTGTTTGGGCGTTCCAGTGTAGACTATAGTTTTTAGCAGATATCGTTTCCAGAGCAAGAGCAAGACGTCCGACTGCATAACGTTTTATACGTTCACCTGGGAACATGTAGTGTGTTCAACCCAGCCATTCACACGGATGATGGAAGAAACGTTTGCATTATATATAAGTACATCATTCTACACTCTCCAAAATAACAGTGGATTTGCAGCAATGCACCAAAAGGACCAAAAAAACAAACAAAAAACATGCGAGATAATACACATCATGAAACCACAGATTGAGGAAATTGATTTTACATTCACATCTAATGTATCCAAAACTTTGCAATTAAAATGATCTGAAGCCCTCCTCGCTGATGCTGTGGATACACACTCCTGAATCTGTGTGTTATGAACCCTAAACACTCTCCCTCCAACACTAGATGGGCTAGATGAGATGGTGCATATTAAAACACATCACACAAGAGATGGCCAGACCAGTCCACAAGAATATGAGCATGTGTCGCAGCAGAACTACAGTTTTAGGAGACGGGAGGTGCGCCGCTCACCTGTGAATGTTCATTTCCTGAGGAGGTTGGGTTGCTTTGTCATAAGCGACTTTAGTGGAAACCCCGAGGACTATAATAAAAGCGATGACCCCACAGGTGATGTAGACCGCGGTGTTGGTTTGGTCCATGCTGGGGTCGTACGTATCACCTGTTGGGGTTGGTGAAGGGGGCACAGTTTTCACCCAGTCCGGCTTGTTGTAGTTCTTGCATGTTCTCTGGTCCAACCGGTTGCCTTTGAACTGGCAGCAGAAGCGCAGGTAACAGGACCCGCAACAGTAGCGGTGATCGGTGTTATTGCACTCGAACTCCTTGTCGAACTGGCCGCTCACGTCGTAGTACCCGAGGCAGGTCTCGTGCGCGCGCGCCTGGATGACGCGCTGCGTGGACGCGGGCGTCGCGACGGTGGTTCCGTTCAGTTCCTTCGGTTTCTGCGCTCTTTTGGGTGCGGGTTTGGCTCGTTTGGCAGTCAGGGTGCAGAACACGTTGAGCGGGTCCAGATAGATGAGCAGCAGCAGAATGTGTCGAATCCCCATGGCGCGGCGCGTCGGGAACGCTCGCGGTGGCTTCGGCTTCAGGCGCGTTGATCCTCTGCGGTCCGCATGCCTGATGATGTGCAGATTCCGATGAAAGGCGCCATTCATTCACTGAGATCTCCTTCCCTCATCCTGGTTTTAGTCAGTCACTGGGAGTCTCCTGTCAGACCAGCCTTTACACGTCACTATCCATCTCGCGCTGGAAGAAGTGGAGACGAACTTAATTGTTGGCTAATTAAATGATTAGACACTAACTCTGACAAATGTATCAGACTAAAACGAGCTCACTCGCATCATTGACAGATTTCTTTCTATTAACCATTGTTGTTTTACACATGAGTAATATTTTATCTATCATCGCATTTTTTGTGGTATACATTCCCGGTTTCTCGGTAGGCTGCAATCGGTCTGATGTGGCAAACGATGTGTGCCCGCTTTACAGTTGTGCATTCGATGCATCATTGACAAACTATAGGGACAATAATATCACGTTACATGGGAAACAATAGAATGCATTAAAAGCTATTTCATGTGGATTTTCTGTCTATGAAATGCTTATATAGCCTACACATTGCTTTTCTATAATTTCCATACATGCGCTAAAAATCTCGATAACAATGTACAAACAATAAATTCGCGTTCCAAATTGATCAACACGTCTATTACTGTTTCCGTCGCTTTTATGCGGTTACATAATGAGTGCAGTCCTTCCTCAGCACTTACCGTGACTCTCTGCTTCAGTCGGGTGTGTGGAGTGTGTGTGGCAGTCAGTCTCCTGTCCCGAACACACTCACACACTCACTGACGGTCCGCCTACAGTCTCTCGGCCGCTCCTGCATCACACACACACACACACACACACACACACACACACACACACACACACACACTGTCTCTCTCTCTCTGGGTCTTAATTTCCTCCCTACACACATTGCCACACCTATTCATCAGCTTTTATTACGTGCCATTTGATATAGTTGCAAAGCCGTTTTTAAAGCCTTTTAGACATTGCATGGATTTATTTCCTCTGTGTGCGGAAAGTGCTGAATAAAATCTGCAAACAGCACTGAATAGATTTCCTTTAGCAGTCTCTCACTCCTGCACGCGTTCATTGATTTCAGTTCCTGCAGACTTTTGGCCAGTCCTGGGAAACAGCAGTCATATGAAGTCACACGAACCATTAAAGGATGTTGTGTGGAAGACTGAAGGAATACATGTGTGTGTTCAGGACTCTCTGTATATTCAGTCTAGCTGTTCTCTGTCCCATGAATCGCTCCCATATGCGCCTTAATGGTGACAAGCCCATTTTGTGATATAAATCTATGGTGTCCCCAAAATCTGTCTGTGAAATTTCAGCTCAAAATACCAGGTCACATTTTACAGCTCGTCAAATTTGCCCCGTTTTGTGTGTGAGCAAAAACGCGTGGTTTATGTGTGTGTCACTTTAAATGCAAATGAGCTTTAGTCCCACCCCCGTTCTGGAGATGGCGAAGTATGACGATAATATGATGCCATAAAAAATTGCATGCACAGGGTGAGATCTGTGAAATTGTACACAAGTGTTAATTAAAATTGCATGTGCAAGAGAAGATATATATATATTTTTTTTAATTGTTAGGGTTATGTGTTGTACAGTGCGGCCCAGAGACGGTCACGTGTTGTACAGTACGGCCCAGAGACGGTCACGTGTTGTACAGTACGGCCCAGAGACGGTCACGTGTTGTACAGTACGGCCCAGAGACGGTCACGTGTTGTACAGTACGGCACAGAGACGGTCACGTGTTGTACAGTACGGCACAGAGACGGTCACGTGTTGTACAGTACGGCACAGAGACGGTCACGTGTTGTACAGTACGGCACAGAGACGGTCACGTGTTGTACAGTACGGCCCAGAGACGGTCACGTGTTGTACAGTACGGCCCAGAGAGCATCAGGAGATGGTTGGGTTTGTGGAGTGCCTGTGTTGTGTTTTAAGAGATGTTCAACTCTGTTATGTAACCCTGTTTTGAAGAGAGCTCTTACAAATTCGCCCAAAGTGTTCTTTAAATTTTGCAGTAGATTGATTCTCTTCTGTGGTTCAGGACTGAGCAAATGAAAAAAAGATAATTAAAAAAACAGCATTGTTGTTAAGTTGTCATAGATTAATTAGCAGAAATGACATATAAGAAATGAGAATATTTTTACTATTTAGATATTTTTAAGTTCATCCTACACAATCCTCTCATTATGGAGACTGAAAGCAGTTGCTAAGTTACAGCTTCTTAGTTGTTCTATTTTTTTTTTTCTTATTTTTTTTTTTACGATGCCATCCATAGTTTCTGTAATGAAATATTCAGGCACTTCTTGTGAAATTCTCCCTTGGACTTTAAAGGATATATTGAGCTTTAGGAAATGCATACTTGATTTAAGAAGATTGCATTTACATTACATACCGCATGCTCTGGGACTCAGAACTAAACTACATACAAAAGGAAGTGAACATATTCATGGAAAATAAGATGCACGAGTAGAAAATGCTATTGCATCATAACGGGAAAATATCCACAGGGAAATATTCACATCAGGCATTAAAGAAACACAGGAATGAAGTGTTGTTCAGTTCAAATCAACTGTGAATATAAATATTGTTCAGAAAAATAGTTTTGATTACAACCACTGCAGACTACGTGAAATATATATTTTTAAACTGTTAGCTATATTGGATTGAGGAATTATTCAAAGGGAGCAAAATGGGAATTTGCACACACAAACGCGTGTGCGTGTGTGTGTGTGTGTGTGTTGCTGTGGACAGTGCTTGGTCTTGAGTTTGCAGCTCGTGTCTGAATGCTGGAGGCAGAAGCTCGGCTCGGGAGTGTCGGATTCACTAACATCTTCCTCGAATATAAAGCCTCGTGTTTGAAGAGTGCCGGTTCTGCAGAATTACTCCATGAATAACAACAGCTTAAGACCAAACACGAGCCCAAGATGCTAACATTAATTTCATGCAATCAATTTTAATGTTTAAAACCAAATTTTAAATAATTTGTTTGCACTGGAATGGCATTAATAATTCTGTTGTTGTTATTAAAGCGTTGCTGAAAATGGACTGGGATTTGTAGTTCCCAGCATGCTTTGCACGGGAGTGGATGGGAGAGTAAATGCTGAAGTGAAGTGATCTGTAAAGCGTCTCTGAGCAGGAGGGAAAGGGAAAGACTTGTGAGTGTTTAATGTTCGCTGGAGGAGGTTCAGCAGAGCTTGTGAAATGCGGTCGACGTGCTTTAGCATGCAGTGTGCGCTAGTGCTAGTTGGCTAGTAGTAAACAGCAAGAGATTCAACATCCACTTTTAGTGGGATTTCCTCAATTCTACAGTTTACAGATCGAACCAGTGCTTTCATCCACTCGTGTGTCACTCGTGTGTGAGCTGTCGATGGACAGAGACCCTAAAATAACCTTTAAATCACAAGCAAACAACATCTTTCCTGAAAGGCCCTCCTCGTTTACTCCGGTCTTTACAGCGTACTTTCAGAAGACTAACGCGTGTGAAGGTCGCGACGTGTGTGATTCTCAGTGATGTTCACACACACACACACACACACACACACACACACAGTCACAGGTGTTGTCAAGGCAACTCGGCCTCAGCTGCGGACAGAGTTTCATCACGTTTAGCTTTGAGTTTTGCTTGAGTGACTTAGCAAAGCCCTATTTAAAGACATCTGTGTGTGTGTGAGTGTTTTGTGAGTGTGTTGTGTGTTTATGTGTTTGTGAGTGTGTGTGTGTGTGTGTGTGTGTACGTTAGTATTTTGACAGAAAAAAAGGGTTTTACGACAGTTATTTATATCTTTTGATGTAGCATCAGATTTACATTTCCAAACATTAATGGCCAAACTTTGGAATAATCCAGTGAGATGTTTGAATGGGCGTCTGACGACAATATACTGTATCTACACTCACCTGAAGGATTATTAGGAACACACACTAATACTGTGTTTGACCCGCTTTCTCCTCCAGAACTGCCTTAATTCTGCGTGGCATTGATTCAACAAGGTGCTGAAGGCATTCTTTAGAAATGTTGGCCCATATTGATAGGATAGCATCTTGCAGTTGATGGAGATTTGTGGGATGAAGCTCCCGTTCCACCACATCCCAAAGATGCTCTATTGGGTTGAGATCTGGTGACTGTGGTGGCCATTTTACTACAGTCAACTCATTGACATGATCAAGAAACGATTCGAGCTTTGTGACATGAAGCATCATCCTGCTGGAAGTGGCCATCAGAGGATGGGGACATGGTGGCCATGAAGGGATGGACATGGTCAGAAACAATGCTCAGGTAGGCCGTGGCGTTTAAACGAAGCCCAATTGGCACTAAGGGGCCTAAAGTGCAGTAGCACCTCAATGCAGAACATGAGATCCACGGGGAGGAGTCGGATCACGATCCAAGGGGTGGAGATGGGTAGGATTAGGGTTGGGTTTAGGGATTAGGGGGCGGAGTTGGTTAGGTTTAGGTGTATGTAAGGTGGGAGGAGTTGGATCTGGATCCGACTCCTCCCCGTGGATTTCATGTTCCGCAGTGAGCACCATCTCCTAAAGTGTGCCAAGAAAACATCCCCCACACCATTACACCACCACCACCAGCCTGCACAGTGGGAACAAGGCATGATGGATCCATGTTCTCGTTCTGTTTACGCCAAATCATCTGAATGTCTCAACAGAAATCGAGACTCATCAGACCAGGCAACATTTCTCCAGTCTTCAACTGTCCAGTTTTGGTGAGCTCTTGCAGATTGTGGCCTCTTTTTCCTATGTGTAGTGGAGATGAGTGGTACCCGGTGGGGTCTTCTGCTGTTCAAGGTTGTGTGTGTTGTGTCTTTGCTGCATACCTCGGTTGTAACGAGTGGTTATTTCAGTCAAAGTTGCTCTTCTATCAGCTTGAATCAGTCGGCCCATTCACCTCTGACCTCTCGCATCAACAAGGCATTTTGGCCCATAGGACTGACCCATACTGGATGTTTTTCTATTTTCACTCCATTCTTTGTAAACCCTAGAAATGGTTGTGTGTGAAAATCCCAGTAACTGAGCAGATTGTGAAATACTCTGACACCAATAACCATGCCACGCTCAACATTGTTCAACATTGATAATAATCATAAGTGTTTCTTGATCATCAGATCCTCATATTAGAGTGATTACTGAAGGATCATGTGACACTGAAGACTGGAGTAATGATGATAAATTCAGCTTTGGTCACAGGAATAAATTACACTTTACTGGATATTCACAGAGAAAACGGCTGATTTACACTGGAATAATATTTCACTGTTTTTACTGTATTTTTGATTAATAAATGCAGCTTTGGTGAGCAGAAGAGACTCTTTCCTTTATACATACAAACATTTACATTCTTACAAGCCCCCTAAAAATGTAAAATAATATAAATTATATATTATGTAGATATATAGAATATAAATTAACAATTATAAAGATTAGGCTTGGGTGTAATGTATTCAATAATTGTGATTACACTGAACATATTTAGTTAATCACATTGATTTAAAAAACAACCTGATTTATTGATTATTTTTTTTTAAAACAAACAGGACTAAAGGATTGTTCATATACACACAATAAATGTGTGCTAGAGTCACAACACACACAAATCCCTAAAAACACACAAACATCTGCACTAGTAAAGATGAAGATGAAGAGCTGAAGATGAACTGATGAAGACGAAGAGCTGAAGATGAACTGATGAAGATGAAGAGCTGAAGATGAAGATCTGAAGATGAACTGACTGATGAAGACGAAGAGCTGAAGATGAACTGATGAAGATGAAGAGCTGAAGATGAACTGATGAAGACGAAGAGCTGAAGATGAACTGATGAAGATGAAGATCTGAAGATGAACTGATGAAGATGAAGAGCTGAAGATGAAGATCTGAAGATGAACTGACTGATGAAGACGAAGAGCTGAAGATGAACTGATGAAGATGAAGAGCTGAAGATGAACTGATGAAGACGAAGAGCTGAAGATGAACTGATGAAGATGAAGATCTGAAGATGAACTGATGAAGATGAAGAGCTGAAGATGAAGATCTGAAGATGAACTGACTGATGAAGACGAAGAGCTGAAGATGAACTGATGAAGATGAAGAGCTGAAGATGAACTGATGAAGATGAAGAGCTGAAGATGAACTGATGAAGATGAAGAGCTGAAGATGAACTGATGAAGAGGAAGAGCTGAAGATGAACTGATGAAGAGGAAGACGAAGAGCTGAAGATGAAGAGCTGAAGATGAACTGATGAAGATGAAGAGCTAAGGATGAACTGATGAAGATGAAGAGCTGATCTGCGGATCTCGAACATCAGCCGGTTCCCTTCTGAAGATGAACGGAGAAAGCGCTGCTGAAGGCTCGGCATCAACTCTTCCTCATTTAAAGCCCTTCAAGCCTCCATCATTGGTCCTCCAGCCGAGGAGCGAGCAGCACTGGCGTCGGGGATCGCTGCGGGCTGGCGTGAGTCACGAGTGTCTCGGAGGAATACGGTCCAGCTGCCACTGTTCCCTCTCTCCTGACGATGGGTGAGTGGAGTAAGTGGGTCACAGATGCACATATCTCAGCGTCCCAACCACAGACTCACTGTTCAATCATTCATTCACTCAGTGCTTTCACGACCTCTTCCCATCGTGTGTGTACGCTATCAACTCTGTCATCTACCCCACAAATGCCCCAGCCAGGCCAGACTCTCTGAACAAATGAAATGTACGAGAGTCTGGTGGGACCAGGCTAAGGTGTGCAGCCGTTTTCAGCCCATCTCTCTCACTGAGAATCACATGATGCCATTCCCCCTCTATTTATTAAGGATGCTTTTGATGCAGTCGGCCCCTCCATTCATATCACTGTAAAGTCATGCCTTGCATCAGTCCCTGCATGCATGCGGTTGGCCAACTCTTGCTTAAGAAACACAACAACGCCTAGAAAACTACTGCCTCATTTCTAAGCTTCTGTCACTGTGGTTCCTTTCTGACCACTCTGACCTTTTCAGTCAGGATCCTGACCCTTCATAGCACTGACACAGCCCAGCTCCAACTTACCAATGATCTTCCTCTCACACTAGATCAGGTGATAATGTCCTCCTGATATCATTGGATCTCAGTGCCGCCTTCGACTGCGCTGATTCGGATCCACTCCTATCTCAAACATTGGACTTTCTCAGTGTCTACTGGCCAGTTCTCCTCCTCCTCATCTGCTCCCGTCTCACGGGGTCCCTCAGGGCTCCTCTGCTCTTCAGCCCGTATGTGATATCATATGAAAGCATAACATCTCTTGTCACCTCTGTGCGGATGAGTCGCCGCTGGACCTGCCACTCGAGGGACTCCACAATCTCTCCTGGTCTGGTCGAAGACATCGACATTTGGACGGTTAACAACTTTCTCCAGTTAAATAGTGACAAGACAGAAGTCATCCTTTTTGGTCCTCCCGAGTCAAGATGCACTGTAGTGCCAAATCTAGGTCACCTCACCCCATCTGTCAAACCCTATGCCAGAAAGCTGGGTGTCATCCTCGACTCCGAACTCTGCCTTGACAAACAGATTAGCTCTGTTGTCAAAAACAGTTTTTACCAGCTCAGAACGATCTCATTTCGATCAGTATACATTTATTGAGCATACTGCTTTTCAATTTATCTCCCGAGTCTTTCTGGTGGAACCCCATCAAAACGAATAATCCCTGTCAGCTTCAGCATGAGCGCCATAATCAGCCGGGCACAGATCTACAGGAGGTCAAAAGGAGAGGAAGACAATTGCACCTTCTGTTTCCATCTGAAACCAATCGAGCATAAAACATTTCCAGAGTTGCAGAACTGTGTGTTTCACCAATCTCCATAAAGCTGACGCTGCACTGAAGGATCAATGTCTCTCATGTACAGCAGAGCACATTCATCCATGAGTAGGACTGACACAACTATACTAATCACATCATGTTTGAGGTTGAGGAGGAAACGTTACACACACACTGCTCACACGACCTCGACTGCTGGATCATTTAAATGGGACGGATAACCAGGAAAGCTGCACAAAAACAGTTAATCTGGGAATCATATATTGCTCAAAAATTACAATCGCGCTCACTAATCATTGTTAAAAATGTCAGAGAAACACGTTGACATATATATATATATAGTTTGTATATGTTCTATATATATACTGTCTGTATTGCATATATGTTATAATTTTATATTTACTTTTGTTGCATAATAATGAAAGGGGTTAATGAAATCAAGTCCATTTCTTGTCTTCTTTACTAACCTACACTTCCCCTTTAGGCCTGTAGGAGACAAATGGACTTCATCGATCAACTATGATGTCTTCATCAAGGAATCGATTGCATCTGGATAGATGAGAGCAAACTGAGCACTATCATAAGTGGGAGTCCTGCTAAGGCATGTTAGATGAGAGCTTTGTCATTTGTCTTCACAGTAGATATTAGCAACTTTGTAAAGATGAAGTGTAAAGATTGATACTCTTCTTTTAGCCATTTTCATCTCATCCTCTCGGAAATGGCTAAACAATTTAAACAAAAGTAGTTTTCTACCACTTTAAACTATGAAAACGGGTCGAGTCAGGCTCCAGGATTGGCCCTTTTGAAGATTCTCCATGAAGTTTTTCGCATTAGCTCCATCGGAGTAGCTACAAGAAAATTTTCAGGTAAGAAATGCCTCAGTCAATCTTTCAGCTCCGCATAATTCCCTGTTCCCAAGCATTAACAGCCTGATCCCGATGATCCCATCCAAGCATCCCAGCCCACCTGCTCGGACACCAGACAACCCATAGCATTAGATATTACGTTAGATACACCATGTTTATTCTAGTTTTTCGGTTTTCTCAGATGCTCGTAACTGGGTATCACTTCCAGATTTGACCCAAAAGTCCACCCAAGACCTAAATCCCCTCTCAAACCCTTATTCGTACATGATTCAATAAACCCGCGACACACTTTTGATTCCAAAAGCAGCTAAAATCTGTTCTCCAGAAATCAGGCATCCCAGCCAAAAGCTCCGGCCATTCATTCCGCATCGGGGCAGCAACCTCAGCAGCCCAGCAGCAGATCCAAGCTCTCAGAAGATGGACCTCAGGTGATTTCCAAAGCTACATCAGGACCAACTGATCGGTCTTTAAGCTGGTGGATGTCCTTTGCCCGCTTAGCTTTTGGAGAAGTACCCTGGGTTTGGGCCCAATTTCCGAACTCGGAGCCCTACCCATAATCATACAGGTCATAGAGGAGTCGGCTCACCCATATTCCTCGACGTTTTCAGCATCCCTCCACCACCCCATCTCCTCACACTTGCCTGGTTATCTTCCTAACCAGAAATACGGGGGGAGTGCTCTGGGTTCGGGCCCAATTTCCGAGCCCTCCCCCCGGACAGCACGCCAAATACACATAACCATTTACTCTCTGATCACTCGTGTGTGTGTGTGAACTCGTGAAACGTCATTTATTCATCCTCATGTCATTCCAAATATGTATGAGCTCCATTCTCCCGTGAAATGCAAAAGGAGAGTAAAAGAACATCACAACTTCCCTTTCATGAACTCTTCAGGACATTTGGTCAAAGACAAAGTATTTTCTGGATGCCAGTTGATTGGCACATGAAGTTAGTTCCTCTAGCTATTTTCGTACTTCACTAGAGCCTTGTGATGTAAATAATGCTTTTTCCAACCTTGGGATTTCCTCCCAGGTTCATCTGAACGTGCGTCCGCAACACCTCTAATGGAAACAGATGGCTCAAAACAAATTGCCACCGTAAAGCACAGTTTGGCATTTCCTCCATACGTCTTGGTTCCCCTTCGTATGCTTCTCCGACAATATGTGAAAAACGGTCGAATCAATCGAGGAGTAATTTATTAGCCACCTTACTTAGACTGCCAAATCCGACCATCTGTTTTTATTGGACAAACACACAGAAATCCAATGCTTGGGTTTAATGTCTTGGCACAGAAATGGTGCTGGTTTTTTTCCCTTTTGTTAGTTAGAAGAGTTGCTTCTTGCTTCTCTAACGGATGCGTTTCACAGTGTCGTCTCCTTGTCTGTCACACCAAACTTTTACAAGGTCACAGTCATCAGAAACATCAGGAACTATCCTGCACAATAAAACAGTTCATATCTCTTCATAACACGAGTGTCTCCTGCAATACAGACCTGTTTTAAAAAAGAAGAAAACACAGTGACGGGTTATGGATGTGCAACCATGAGATATTTTTATTTCCTCCTGCAAGTTCTCGCGCTGACTGGCGCCAGGCATGCTAATCTGTTTGGATGTTTGTTAAAGCGTTCAGGAGAGCTCTCTGCACTGTATTATTCATGAACTCTGAATCACTGCCCTTTTTAATATTACATTTATCCAGGCTGTTCAAGTGATAGCAACTTCAACACTGGCTCATTTATACTGCCAGCGTAACTCATCTGAGCTCTCAGACCAATAAATAACGGTAACACATGCAGTTATGCACACTACATGCAAATATCTACTCTAATGCTGCCATATATGAGGATTAAATATGAGAAACACACATTGGCTGAATTCAGAAGAGAATTCTGGCATATGTTGAAAAAAAAAACACTCAAATGTTATTCTGAATTTAGCCAATGTTTGCTTTGCAGAGAGTCTGTAGTGAATTGTTATTGTTTTTTTTGTCTCGCTCACTCGCCATTTATTTCAAAACTGGAGATCCACCCTCCTTTTCTGCATCCTTCCCTCCAGTCTTCAGTGTCACATGATCCCTCAGTAAATAAAAAAAACAGCTTTATTTGAAATTTGAAGATTTTTCTTATATATATATATATATATATAAACGTACTGACCCCAAGCCTTTGAACGGTAGTGTAATATATGACGCAGATACTTGAATAATGTAATTTTGAAAATGATTTTGTCCAAAATTGAGCATAAAGGAGCCAACAATGTTAGTGAAGTTAAAAAACTGCAGTAAAAACCAGCTTTCTTTCTTATTTTGAATTTGCAATTTTGTCCTCTTGAGAAACTAGTTTTATTGGAGAAAAACATGATGAAAATCGCTTTTTAGTGTTTTGTTGAATAATTAAAAGTGACTCTCTTCATTATTGAACCAAGAGGACGACATTGATCAGTTATTTTTCATAAAAAAGTTAATTATAATTGAAAGATTGTTCAGAATAATTCCCACTTACAGTGATCGCTGTGGGATTAGTTAAAATAAGCAATAAAATAAGGTTTATAACACAAAGGCCTCGCTGTTGTTGTAGTTCTTGTTGTTTCAGTGAGAAATATGATGCAACCGAGACATTTTATATAATGTGGAAGTGATGAAATGATGAAACCTTTAGCTTAAGCAGATCTGGTGTTTTCTCCAGTGGAGGACGAGCAAACACTGCCTACACACACGACGCCTGCAAGCAGGTGCTGATATGATACACACTTTAATTGGCCATGATGTATAAACCTCTCTATCTCTCCTCCAAAGAATATACATGCTAACAACAATTAAAACCCCATTCTCTCATGTTGTCCTCAACCCCCACTGTTAGCGTCCCGAGCTCGGGATTAGTGTTTCAGTCTCATCTCTCGCTCCTCTGGGTTTGATGTCAGTCATCTATGAGTCTCTGAATCTGTCAGTCTGTGAATCTCTGAATCTGTGAGTCTGTGAGTCTCTGAATCTGTGAGTCTCTGAATCTGTCAGTCTGTGAATCTCTGAGTCTGTGAGTCTCTGAATCTGTCAGTCTGTGAATCTCTGAGTCTGTGAGTCTCTGAATCTGTCAGTCTGTGAATCTCTGAATCTGTGAGTCTGTGAGTCTCTGAATCTGTGAGTCTCTGAATCTGTCAGTCTGTGAATCTCTGAGTCTGTGAGTCTCTGAATCTGTCAGTCTGTGAATCTCTGAGTCTGTGAGTCTCTGAATCTCTGAGTCTGTGAGTCTCTGAGTCTGTGAGTCTCTGAATCTCTGAGTATCTGAATCTCTGAGTCTGTGAGTCTCTGAATCTCTGAGTCTGTGAATCTCTGAATCTCTGAATCTCTGAGTCTGTGGTGTTGTGAATCTTCTGGCCTGTCAGGATCTGGGAAGCATCCGGGTAATTTCTCCTCCTCCTATTCTCCACATACTCGAGCTGTCAGGAGGAAAGGAGGAAGGTTTCCTCGTCTCGGGCCGATGGATCTGGAGGAAAGGAGAGCCCTGGAGATTCGGGGAATCTTCTGCACGCTTGGCGGAGCTCTTTAATTTCAGCTTCTGACTAACTTCAGTGTTTTCTACGGCTGATTGGCTTTTCTTCTCATTACTAGCGTAGTCGCACTCCAGAGAATCCCCTCCAAATATGATTTATTAAAACACACTAAAACATATTCATTAACAAAACTCAGGTTTGGCGAAAAATCTGTGAAATGTCAAACAAGTCTTGATGGAAACGAATGCTGTGGCATTTAATAAATTACAATCATGCTGAAATTTAATTGGAGCAACGTTAAGGTTAAGATAGCTTTAAGATGAGGGGCGATGAAAAATGTGCATTAACTTACATTATAACATATTTAGATATAAGAGTAAACAGTGATGATGCGTCAGCAAACAGCTTGTGTTTTTCAGGGAAATTAATATAGCATTTGCTAATTGGGCTGTTATAACACAATATGTAATGTGTGTGTGTGGAAAGGGTGAAAAAAGAAAGATAAAAAAGACACAATATGGAAACTTTCTGAAGTACCTTATAAAACTGTATATTTTTTTCTTTAAAACACTAACTTAAAACAGTAATGTCCTTCCGTTCTTAAACGAGAGCAGAATTCTGCCGAATAAGCCGATGACTGATGTTCCTCTCTGTGGAAAAGCAGCGAGTGTGTCTTTAACGCCGTGTGAACCACCGAGTGTGTGACGATGATAGATTAGGCTGTTCTTCGAGAAATAAACATGAATCATGACCAAAGAGTGTCTAAATAAACCTTAAGGAGTTAATCTGAGCATGAGAAGCATTTGCAGGTTATATAGCCTTATGAATACTGACATAAGCAATACCATATCTTATATTTTCCTCATTTTCCTCTTCCACATCTCATCCGGTTCAGCCGCTGGGACTCAGGAGAGAAACAGACATAACATTTCCAGACTCTCAACATTTATTTTCATGATTTGTTATCACAAATTCTTCTCTTTTGTCACATCAACTTTGATAATAAATGTGGTTAAGAATAGATAACATTATATTTTGAGTTTCTATTTATTAAACCAATTTTTTTTTATTTAATTAATTAATTAAACAAAAAAAAAAAATTCCATGAGAGTCTTGATCTGACCTGATAGTTTGACGAGGGTTTGGAGGGAATGCTGAATTACTCTTGCGGGTCGTTCACGAGACGCTTCGCTGTAAAGCCTGAGCTGTGAGCGAGACTAACTCATCTGAGTGTGTTTCAGGGGTTTGTGTTTTTCAGGGGTTTGTGTGAGTGTGTTTCGGGAGTTTGTGTGAGTGTGTTTCAGGGGTTTGTGTGTTTCAGGGGTTTGTGTGAGTGTGATTTGCTAGCCTGGGATACCCCAGACAACTTCCGGCAAATTTAGATTGGCTCTGAAAGTTAGTCTGGCGAAGAGCTCATTCAAGCCCATTTCCAGTCCGCAGTAATCGCGGCACCAGTCAGAAGCGTTGGGGCGGGCTTTACACGATGACGACAGCGCTGGGATTTTGAAGCAGATTTTGTAGCCTACATTACAAAGATGGACGCTGCCGTCGAACATCACTCGTTCGAATCAGCGATCGCGTCTGTTTTTAAGCGATTTGAACGTTTCCTTTTTGTTAAACCGAGCAAAGAACAACACTCGGAGACGTTTCTCCGCCGCTCTGCAAACGTCATCTCCATCATCGCTCTGATTGGTTTTAGGTCTACCCATTGGTGACGCCCCGCTGGAAATGATTTGTCTATGACACTTTGCCAGACCATATCTCACTTACAACTGAGAATGGTCTGGGTTTAACCAGGCTAGTGTGGTCTAGTTTCCCTGTAATGACTTTAGCGAGGCTCTGAACAGCTTGAGGAGACTCGCAGCGATCGCTCATGACATGTGAACGGCAGTTCTCATTCTCACCTTGAGCCAACTTATGGATGATTTCTCAGTCGTGAATCCGGTCGGCTGCCGAACTCTCGACTCCTGAAAGTCAAGTCAATGATCAGGATGTAGCAGAGCATATTTCCATAGCAATGAAGCTTATTAATTAAAGCAGTGCTTTTAAACTCTTCTGAAGACGAACTGTGGTCTTCAAACACCCCCATCTGCTGGAACCCAGTCAGTGGATTTACTCATTATATATTCCTAGGATTCAGTAATTGTTGATGGTCTAAATACAGAACTATAGGCCTCTTCAAAGCGACTGTATCATCATGTAGTGAAGAATAACTGATGCCTTATGTTGTATAAATACATGAAGTCCTAATTAAGCCCCAGCAGGAGATATTACTAGCATTACTAACATGTCTAACTTACTGTTTTCCACTCATTCAAAGTCAACTGCAATTTTGCTTGGTTCAAAAAAAAAATTGGATGTTTCGTGCTGGGAACAAATCGACAGGAACCCAGAGCAGAAAACCATCCAAATTCATTCGTTTAGAATGTCACTTTTTTTTACACATATTTACATAAAATATGCATGTTATGTGTACATGACCAGTATAAAGGGAAAGAACGGCATCAGTCTAACACACAGTACCACAGAAGCAAACCCACTGGGGAGAGATGGCCGCTCACGTCTGACATACGAGAAGAGGAAGAACAACGTTAGTGTGATTGAAATCAGATAAACGTCCATGATGTTAGATGTAAACCTCTCAGAAAGAGGTGCACCGTGGCTGTTCAGTCAGACAACATCTCCAAGACGTTACACACCAGCTGACTAGTACGTCAAAGTCCAAATCACAGTCTTTGCTGTCCCAACTTAACTAATATGCATAGTGTGGAACATTATATATAAACTGTGTCTTTTCCTCGTTTAGTGAAGCCAAACAATAAATCTGGAGTGGCGTGAGAGCGTGAGAGTCGGCAGCCCTGGGTGTCGCTTGATCAAGACCGGTTTGCGCTGCACTGTTGTTGATGGTCCAAACTGATAAAGGTCCATGAAGCACAAAATGAGTTTCATTCCACATTCATTACGTTTGCCATTTGATGTTGCACAACGTTAGGTGGTCGCGGTCGGCAGGAAAAATGGTCCAACTGTAATGGTTCGGTTTGTAATGCGAGTCCGAGTCCAAGTACGAGTCATCAGTCCACGAGTCCAAGTCGAGTCTCGAGTCCAGAGAATGGATTCTGAAGTCGGACTCGAGTCCAGAGAATAAGGACTCCATCACTGCCTTGAGCCTTTGCGATGATCCTGTCCCCCTCCATGGCCTCCACGGGTCCCTGGGAATATCACCTGAAAGATTGCGACCCAGCTGGAGTTGCGGACGAGCTGCCAGTAGCAGTTCGGTGGACTCTTCCTCTCCAAATAGGGAACAAACACAGAAAGCTAATGATCAGTGGCCTGGTAATACCAGACTCTGCTACTTCACTTTGCTTCATAGACAGAGTCAGGAATGGCATAATAGAGAAGTGTTTTCTCTATCATTGGTTACCTGTAAGCCAATCAGATAAGTTTATTTATGACGTTATGCGCCGACACAGCCGCATCGAACCACAGACATCATGCATCGAACTCGAATCTATGATCGAACTTCCACTGTAAACCTGCTGTAAACACTTGATGATGCGAACGAATTATTGGAGTGAACATGGCAGTAAACGACTTTTGCAGATTATGCAAAGTTAATCGACGCATCCACGGTACAATCACGGCCTCAAACTTATTTTTGCCAGAGTGAAACAAGAAAATATTTGTAGCCAACTCTCAAACTTAGGATTAGATCTTTTAAACACGGCTCTTTGTTCCTCACGAGTCTGTCGGAAACGCTGCAACTTAATTTCAAGATTACAGCATGACATGGAAATATTTAAGGACTGGAAAAGAAAGGTGCATGCATGCATCCCGTGTCTCGTTTCCCATTTCCACGGCCATTTTGGTTTTCGATTTCTCTAACCTGCGATGTAAAACTCGGCGCTTAGCGTCTACGTCTGCTCTATCGTTGATTGGCCGGCCGTCCGATGGCCGCTGGAAAACTGAAAGATCGGCTGCTATCTCAGACTGACTACAGGAGCGAAATGAAATTAGCGGAAGTAGGAAGTCTGACGTAGTCCGGCTAAATGAACATGAACCAATGATCAGATAACGAGGGGGAGGGAGCAGACAATGACAAGAGCACATGGCCCAAAATAACAAAACACCCATGAGCATCACAAGACAGGACAGACATGTGACCGAATTAGATCCAATGCATTAATGTTATGAACAGCAGCTATGCTGATTATTCCCCATTTCCTTTTCTGCTGTTATCGTGTTACCTTCGACTCGACTGTGAAGAGACGACTCGATATGTTATGCCTAAATTAATACATGATTAACTAAATGTGTTTTTCCATGTACAATTCTGAAATGCACTTTCTGTAAAGCTGCTATGAAACGATGTGTATTGTGGAAAGCGCTATACAAATAAACTTGAATTGAATTGAATTCCGTGGGTCTAGATGTCGGTTCTATGATATATTATATGATATATCGCACACTTTCATCCGCACATGATGCGACGCAGGGAAAGAGGAACAATTGCAGAGATTGAGTGATTAATGGAGGCCAAGCGGACCGAAATCTGCTGAAAGACATCAGCCCAGACCACTCCAGCTTCCGGATCCTGCAGGAGCTTTATTAGAGAAAAGGAGGATTCATTTACAAATCCAAAAACATAGTGTGCTGGCTTAAAAGTGTCCTTGTACTCCATTTTATTCTTGAAAGGATGAGATTGCCTTCCCAGTGCCTGAGATTTGTCTTTGGCCTCGGGTTCAGGTTGAAGAAGCTTCACACAGTCTTTCTGCAGAGCGAGTTAGCTTACTTCTGTCCCGAAGACACGCGAGTGGAAATCCTCCATGAGGATCTGCAAGATAACTTAATCCTTCAAACAATTTGTCCTGATCTTTCATACAAAGATTGTCTTTGAACCTTTAACAAACCCTTGCGTCCTGACAGAGCAATGACTTCATCTCTGGGTCAAGACGGGTTTATCAGCTCTGAGAACCGCTTAAAGGGATAGTTCACCCGAAACTGTAAACTCTGTCAGTAATGACATGTTTTTCTAACCCGTAAGACTTTTGTTCATCTTCAGAACACAAATTAAGATATTTTAATTAAATCTGAGAGCTGGATCACTCCTCCATAGGCTTCTAAGGGATTGAAACTTGCCGGCCCAGAAAAGTTATTAAAGACATCGAGTGACTAAAGTGGCTCAACCTTAAGTTTATCAAGCGAGAATACTTGAAAATACTAAAAACAAAAAAACAACAATTCAACTGTTCATTTCCTTCTCTGTGGGCCTCGAGTGAGTTCACGTAGTGTAACAGCGCAGCGCTTCTGTGCTGTACGTCACACACGCACACACACGCACACACTCACATTCGCACATGTGAACACGCATGCACAGACACACACTCACATTCGCACATACGCACATGGGAACACACACACACACACACACTGGTATCACTTCCGACTTGCTGATAAGATGTTTAGTTCGATAACGATCAGATCTTGGGATAATCTTCACGAGATAATTCAGTGCTTTTAAAGTCAGAAATCACATTTACCTCCGAAGTTCTTCACAAATGAATCTGAACACGTTCATGCATGTTTATACATCGAATGAGAGGCACGGTCAAAGTAAATGTCTTCCATTTCTTAATAATTGTGTGAATGTGAAGGCGGTGTGTTCCTCGACTGCCGATATCCCTGCAGTATAACTATCACTTACTGTATATTCTGGATAAATATCCATTCAAAAATAATAAAGAACAATGGGTTACACTTTACGTTCAGGTGTCCATGCTACAGTGCAATTATACATTTAATAACTTAATAATAATAATAATTCAGTACATGTACACTTATGTGTTGGGGTGAGGGTGTGATTTAATGTACACTGCATGCAATTATGCATAATTTCATAGTTATTACTACAGTAAGTCCATGTATAACACTGTAAAATAAAGTGTCCCAAACAAATGTATTACCATCATGACCATAGTTTGAGTGAGTTATTATGAACACGGCTGGGATGTTGCTGTGGAGGTTAAGCTGTCTTGAGGATATTTACCATAGAAGATAATTATGATGATTATCATTTGAATGTGGAAGGCCTTGCCAATCAAAGTCAAAAATAGCATTATATTGCGTCACAGAAAGAACGACGAGTTTACGCAGTGCTATAAAATACAATAATGATGATAAATGATGATTATTGTCTTCCATGCAACAGTAAATAGGAGAAAACAGCCGTGACACACAGCGAACGAGTGTTGATCTTCGCCAGATGAGGAAGCGGTGCAGATGGACACACATCAGAGAGTGTGTGTGTGTGTGTGTGTGTGTGTGTGTGTGTGTCTCATTATTACACACGGACATCCAGCGCTTATGATTTTACAGATTCCAACACATGGTGTTTAGTGTTGCTGAAGGAGGAGCAAAACCTTGAATCCTGGCCACACACACACACACACACTGCGAATCTGCATTCATCTCATTGCACATTTATTTTCTGATTCATATTAATGGCAGCTGATGAATTATTCAGTCAGCTTTTCCTTTATTTCTCGAGGGTCGTGAAGGCACTTCTCTCCATGATCTGTTCGGGATAAATGGCCCGTGTCGCTCCGGTCTGCTCTGACCTTGCCGACCGCAGCCCTTCATCTTACATCTAGAGAACTTCTCCAAGACTTTATCAACTCAAAACTGCCAAGATGGATGGAAAAACTATAGCCGACTTCTTCTTTTCAGCTCATGTCATCATGTTAATATTACGGTCAGGATTATGCGGGTCAAACTAATAATTCTGCACTGCAATTAGACTCTGTTTGGTTCCCAATTTAAAATATGTTTTGGTCCTGAAATCCACTGAGATGAGCCGATACTGGCAGAGAATGAGCCGTACAGTCACCGGAGCCACGTTTGCTGGTGTGAAGGCTTTACACACTCTCTCTCTCTCTCTCTCTCTCTCACACACACACACACACACACACACACTCTCTCTCTCCGTGGCTGCTGTGGAAAGCTTAGGTCGGCTGTTTGCGGCACTCACAGGGAAAGTGCTCGGACTCAGACTAAGTGTTTCATTATTGCTGTAATTAATGGAGACATTTACTGGATCTGTTTTATTTAAGTGAATGATTTTTCACATGCTCTGTCACCAACTACAGTTTCTACTTCCACATCTCTCTGATAGGAAGAGCTTCTCCTGTGGATGTTGTCATATATCTCGGGAGCACATTTACTGCAGCTGGAAGCGGTGATTACCCTTAATGTGGATCCTGTGGAAGAAAGAATCAGTAATTATGGGCACTGAAGTGTACAGCATCAGTTATGATAACCAAAGCGCATAAAATGGAGTTCACACTGCAAATCAATGGATGACCTGCTAATAAAAACGTTTCAGCACATTGTAAACGCTCATATATAATGCACAAGATGGCAGTGCGTTAACATAGATTGTCTGACCCATGGTGAGATACAGAGAGCGATGTAAAAGTCCCCATGAAAAAATATTAAAGGTGACATATTATGCCCTAGTCTGGATGCCAGCCCGAACTCCGCCCACAACGTTTTTTGGTCGGGAAGTTCGGTCTGGACTCGATCCATTGAGGAGTAATTATGATCAGGCGAAAAATGAACGAGCCAATCAAATTGCCAGGGCGGGTTTTATACGATGATGGACAGATGATCTGCAGGGATGTAATTATCACGTTATTAAAGAGCGCTTGTCAGAGACGACTGCAGCTGCAGAATTGAGATGTATAGATTCCGCTGTCGCGTCTGTTGTAAAATAAATCGACAGCGCATTAATTTTAATAGACGAACAGAGAACTGCAATCAAGGCATTTGTCGATCGGAAAGATATTTTTTTCGTCCTTCCTACATGATTCGGGAAAATAATGTAATTTATCGGCTGGCTCTGACGGCCGTTAAGAAGATGGGACGTAATGAACAGCCTGTGGTCGCTGTGGTTTCTTCTTACTTATGGAGGATCAAGGAAAAGAAGCAACACTCGTTATTTCACTTCTAAAATAAGTAAGTTCTGTAGTTGACTGCTGTGCTATGCAAAATATTTGACTTACTGCGTTGCTCTGATTGGTCGTAGGTCTACTGACTATCTAGTTGAGTGCAGATTTTTTTTTCTTGGTTCAGTTAAGAGACGCCTCATAATCAAAGCCCAACGGAGGAGTTTCAGACTCATATTCTAACTAGAATATTAGTATGACGAAGTCAGGCTAATTATGTCCATTTTTTTTACAAGATGTAATATAAACCTATGGTCTCCCCAGAATGTGTGTGTTTGAAATTTCAGTTCAAAATACCAGATCATTTATTATAACAAGACAAATTTGCCCCTTTTTGGGTGTGAGCAAAAACTTAAAAGAAAAACTTGTCGTTTTTGTGTGTCCCTTTAAATGCAAATGAGCTTTAGCTCCGCCTCCGTTCAGAAGAGGGCGGAGCCTTCATAAGAGCTTCAGAGACTCCGGCAATAACAGCACAGGCCAATCTGACTGATCCAGGATCAGGAGTAACAGCAGCTTTAGCTCCGCCTTCCGGAGAGACTCAGGGAGAGCTTCACTTTTACACGGTTCTGAATGTTAGCGGAGACGTTTGTGTAGTTGTTGTGGAGTTACACTGATCATCTCATCATCATGTTGAACTCTTCCTCAAGTGTCCACAGTTCCTGAGACAGTGTTTATAAGACAGCGGTCACATGTTCTGCTCAATAGTGTTCAGTGTCGTCTGTGCTGACCTCAGAACAGTTTCAGGCTCAGCTGGATCTTCTCCAGTGCGTTACAACTGGGCTCTGTTGGCGTCGCCCAACCCAATGTCGCTGGTGTGTGTGTGTGTGTGTGAACCATAGACTGTAAAAAAAGATGGACGACGCTCCTCAACTCTTGTCTCGATATGAAGCCGCCAATGTCTCGATATGACGCTGACGGACTTGAGTCTGCGCACTTTGCGTTTTCGGGCCCAGTCATGTGCAGTCGTGAGCAGGAAGTAAAGCCGCGAAATCAAGGCCGCGCCCTCACTCTCGCTGAATCGAACGCAAGCACACGCCCCGCACTTTCATTAAGTGGCCTCTGTCTCTATGATGTCCGCTGATTGCAGTACCTCATTAATAAGGTAAATACAACTACTACCACATAGTCAACATTATGAAAAAAAGTCCGCTGACTACTTCACACAGAGAACCTGTCAATCACAGCTGTCAATCATTTTAATAGCATTAAATAATGAACTAAATACAAACTTATTTTAAAAACAAACACTTGAAATTACATCAGCGATATATAAACTACAGTAAATGACAGAAACGTTCTTTGGAAAAAGGATATGTGAAGTATATTTTAATTGTTTAGTGGTCTCACGTCCTGTTGAATGACATGGGGAGGCGGGGGTTATGACCTATACTAGGACCGGCCACAGGGGGGCGATCGAGACGTTTTGGCTTCACTTCTGTGGGCTTGTGCGGCACGCTTGGTGTGAACGCGCAGATTAAGGGCCGGGGATATTATAATAAGACCCTCTTCATACGCCAGAAGGAGCAAAATCTGATCGTAAATCTGTCATCAGAGAAACACTCACCAGAACTGGGTTTCACTGTTCACGGGTTCTGTCGGTAGAGGCGCCCGATTACAGCACACACACAGGCAGATTTTCATATGTTCCCTTTAAATATTAAAATTGTTATTCTTATAATTATTGTGATTAAGAAAACAATTCAGATTTATAATTAGAAATGCATTGTATCATTATACACACACACACACACACACACACATTTAATGGGACTAAACAGGGAATGACATAAATCTGCAGTGCAAACAAATGTTCACAGTCTGGACGTCAGTCGGCGACTGGCCTGAAGACAACAGCAGCATAAACTCATCACTTTCAGCATCTTTCTCTCATTTGTCCATTAAAACCCTCCGAACAGCCAGCAGATCCTCAGACCCGCCGCGTGTGTCAGCTGAGGTTCAGTGCGAATGCTGTCGGTCAGCGGGAGATCAGGCCTTCATCGCTCCCGTGGGACACGGACTCGTTCCTCCTGTTCCTGGACCACAGAGAGATGCTGCGCTCAGAAGAGAAGCAATGCATCAAACGCCGGCACAGGCCTGCAGATAACAGCTCAGCCGGAGGAATAATACACTTGATTGAATTAGCCATCCATTTCTCGGCATGCTCATAAATCTGGGATGCCTTGATCTCGCTGGCAGCCGAAGGGGGCCTGGACTGAAAAGAGAGACGGCAATCGCAATGAGCCTGAGCCCAGAGAGAGTTAATGCACGGCTGTGTCTGAAAGCTTATCCCTTTAATCTGGGAGAGGGGGACAGGGACCTTCGATTGGGACAGACTCCATCCCTGAGCCTCTGGATGTCAGAGGACACGTCATTATTATGCCGTATATGCCTTCAGAGGAACACAAATACAATGAATGAATGTGCTGGAAAAACATCGAATGCATATGTAGTGTCATCAGCGACTTTCAAAACAGTCTAAACCCGCCATTTTACTACAGCAACCATTCATTTGTAATGGAGATTCAGATCTGATTTCTGCTTCGGATGAACAGACACAACCATCGGATGTGGTGAATCCAGCCCAAACTATGAGTGTGAAGTACTGGTCTGAACAATGGACTGTTATGGATATGGCATGGCATAGACACCTGTGCGTAACTGTGATCATGAGTAGGTTCCATCGGGGAAAGCCCTGGTCTTGAGCCTCCACTGCAGGAGTCTCGTGTACAGCAGGCCAACAGGTATCAATGCCATCTGACACAACAGTCTCTGAAAATGTTTGACAGTGAGTGACTGGCCTCTCTTTATCTGGTTTCCGACGCCCCCGAGAGCCAGACCGAAGCGAAGAACCCGATATTAGAGCGCTTCTCCCCCGAGAGCGAACCTCAGGAACCTGTGGCACTGTGTCCAGTGTCCTGAGTCACAAACTGCTTTACGGTCAATATTTTGATACTTGAGTTTCCTGACCAAGAGATTTAGATGCTGCAGATCTAAAATGGGATGCAACCGCCCATTCTTCTTTGGAACGATGAAGTACCGGCTGTAAAACCGATCTCTGTCTCGGGTGGAGAAACACATTTTATGGCCACCGAACCCAAGAGAGTCTTTACTTACTGTTCCATTACCAGACCAGAGGTTATAAGCCTAACGAAATCACACACACACACACACACACACACACACACACACACACACACACAGTCCATCTAACTTGCATGTCTTTGGACTGTGGGGGAAACCAGAGCCCAGGCAAATTATGGATTGAAATGTCTGGAGAATTGTGCCAAAAGCTAAATGCTCCATTTTAAAGTAACGTACACCTACACTTAAGCATAAATCTACTCGATAGTGGTAACAAAAGCAAATGTGACTAAAACGCAATTGTAACCATACCATTTTGCTTGTTTTTTTTTAACTCTTTTATTGTGATTGGTCTTTCACAGGATCGCACCTGAACTCTCCGCATCACAAGTACACTTCTGTACCAGCTGAGCTACCGAGTGAGTCCTACTGGTACATCAGTAAAACTGAACATGTGGAGCTGGTTAATGAAGAAAACTCTAAAATATATTCGTTTACAAATAATACACTATGGTAAAAAGTGTTTTGAGGTCATAACATAATTGTGCAAAGTGCCACATCAAAACATTAATCTTTATTAATCAATATGCCCCTGTAAATATAAATGCCTGTGAAAATGATTAAAAGTGCTTGCTGTTTTACTGCTTCTAGTGTTCATTTCTGTGAGGAACTGCAGTGATACGTACGTATTGATTTTGCAAAAATGTTGCCATAGGTATGTTTTTCCAATGAGTCTGTTTTGAGAGAGAACATCTAAACTCCACACACACTCCCAAACACTCCTGTCTCTGGCGGACTGCCCCGCATGCCCGAAGAAACAAATGTTTTATATGAACAACAACATTGTGTGTGTTAAAGCACAGAGGCATGGAGGGCTAAAGAAAGTAGAAAAAAACATGGCTTTTTTAACACAGCATCTCAATCCTGACGGACCCTTCAGACTCAGACCGAACGCTTTGCAGGACTATCAATATCTGTGTCTTTCGATGCCCTTGTGTGTGTGTGTGTGTGTTTCTCGAAGGCCACACTGGGCTGGGCGAGAAAACTCAGGTACATGCTGGAGGAGTTTCTGAGACCTGACCAGCAAGCTAAGCCACACACACACACACACACACACACACAGCGCAGTCTGCTGCAGGGCTTTATATATCATACACACACGCGCAGCGCTGAGTCTGGAAACATTAAATCATTGTGTTCTGCTATGTCTTAATAATTCAAGTCACTGAATTGTCATCCGTTTTGTTGGCTCAAACCCGAGACGGTGGTTATATTGCGAGTTTGCCCCACACTGTGAGCTGGATCAGGGAAACGGATAATGACGGGTCGTGCGATGACAATGACTCAGTTAATTGCTCTAACCTTTTCTTGCCAAGCTGGAGGGGAATGTGGCTCATTGTTCAGCTTCATTGATTGCTGGATTTGCTGATTTATGTCATGACAGACCCAAAGTAAGACATGACAATCACTAACAATATCACAAAACAAACAGAAGAAATCATAAGAGGGGGAATTTAAAGAAGAGCACATATAGATATACTGAAAATGACAAATTTAGCATCACTAAGCCAACCTAACACATCAATTTATACCAACAAAACTAATGCTGATAAATCAGGTAGAAATATGTGTATTAAAAATAATTCCATGAATTCAACATTCTAGGAACCTAAAATGATCAGAAAACATATAAATGTCCCTATAGTTGTTCACAGACAGGGATTAGATTTAGCCAAGGTTAAACCTTAGTTAATTTAAGCAGCTTGTATAGTTGTGAGTTATACATATAAAACATAAAATAAGTAAATACCTATTACGCAAATACATATTTATATTTATTCAGTATAGAATGTGCATAACTACATAAGTCTGCTTCTTAATCCATAGATGCATATTACTTTATTGTTATATTTATTCATAATCCTCCTTATTTGCATTTCTATTTCTCTTTTTCCTCTGGTGGACGTGCCGGTTTTACTCCTGAGGCGCTGTGGTTTTTCCTCTGGTGTCCTATTCTCAATGAGACCAAATCCACAATTCCGTCTTGGCATGCAAGTCCCTCTCACCCACCCGGCCGAATCCCACAGTCAGAGGACAGATGTGAGAGATGGTCTTCTGAGCTGTCAGACGGCTTGTTTTACACTGAGATGTCTCCAGGTGGTGTGTGTCCCTCGTGGATGAGTGACGAAGACCTGAACCCTGTGTGTGTGTGTGTGTGTCAGAGCCGGTGAAGATCTGACACTCGGGTCTCTCATACATCTCATTAAGCCAGACCTTCGGCCCAGGCCTGATGGGTTCAGACACATGTCCTTGCACTCAGATACAAGCGCTGATATTTCTCACAGTGGCGTATGGAGAATCGTCATTGGTGGCGTGTGCTTCAAAACACAATGATAAACTAGAGTATTTGTGGGGGTGTCAATACAAATGCCTTTTGCTACTATCGTATTTATGAAGTGATTATTCATGCTCAGATCCCTTAGTCCACAAATAAATGAAAAGAGCTTATTTCTGCAGACTCATGAAACTCATAATAGATCAATGAAGCACTATCTGATCGCTCTGATGTTTTCAGACCAGAGCCGCAGTGAAGCGTCACATTATCATCTGCTTTCCAGGCAGAATATGTTGCTGCTCATTGTTTGTTTTTCTGAATGTGAAGAATCTGATAAATTGCAGGTGATGTGCGGCTCGAGAGAAACTCCAGCGGACTGAAAACACACTCTTCAGCAGAAGCACATATGGATCTAAAGGCCGCGTGTTCGACAGCGGATTCCTGTTTTCATTACACATGCGAATATTGCTCTTACGTTCTTGATCGGCCGAGACAGTTTGTCAGGACTTCATCCCGATATCAAATGCCTTCAGGTCAGCAATAAAATCTGACAACAACGCTAGATGCTGCTTTTATAGCTCAAAGAATACTAAAATGATTATATATATTTTTCATACTGGTCCAGCTATTAAAAAGGTTTCTGGCTCTCTTAACTGCCCATTGATCATTGCATTATCTACAGATGCTCCATCTCTCTCTAGAGGGATGCACTGATATTAAAATTCTGCCCGATACCAATAAATAGATAAATGATATGGTATTAATATATCATGCATCCCTAACCAGAGATTCTGCCCTTACCTGAAGGAAAAGATGAATCCTGAAACTTTAACTACATCCTCACAGGGTTCAGGTTATTGAGCCCCGGCACATGAAATGGAGACGTATAAACTCTATTATAGCGAATGACCTGTTTTGTTCTGATATTGTCATGTTTGTCCCTCAGCACGAGCACAGAGCTCAGTGTGTGTGTTCAGAGACTCGTATACCACCCGAAAGGAGAAAACTCAAAGAAATAAAAGATGACACAAGAGAATAAACCTGCAATACCCAAAATTACAAATCATCTAAAGTCAGGAGAGAAATTGGCTTCTGACAACTGGAAAATGAATCTCTGATGGAAGACGTTTTGAGATTATAAAGATTATAATAAAGACCGTAAAGCCATTTCAACAACAGAGGTCTCATGGGAACCCGTGCGGTGTCGAGCGCCTGAAGAAACATTAGCTGGAAACGAGCAAAGCGGCTCCTTTACTTCGGAGATGTAAGATGAGGAGGCAATGATGGAGCAGTCTTTAATAACGGAAGAAGCCATTGAAGATTTACAGCTTTTATTCCACATCTATATGCTGGTTTGAACTGGAAGACCGCAGGGAGAAGCAAGAAAGTTTGACAACAATATTTTCATATAAAATAAAAAACACATATTAAAAATAAATGCATAAAAAAAAAAATCGCAGCCTTTGCCAAATCGAGTGCGGTTTCATTGCCATTAATTGTGCAGCGTATATAAAATTAACTTTTAGTACACATACATGCGCATTTAAAATGTATCACATCACACATCACATATGACCAAAAATACCGATGACTCATCCTGCACAACTCAGATTTCTGTCCAATCAAACACTCTATGAGACAAGAATGTCCCACCCCTTAATGCACCCTGCAGCCAATCAGCACACTCGTTAACCGGCAGCTTACTTTGGAGAATGCCTCTTGTCCTCTTGTACCAAACTTGGCTTGCAACTCAATTAAGCCATTTGTCACTTAAGAGTTCAGGACACACACAAGGCATGAATGAATTAGGGGGAAACTCTATCAATGCTTGAAATCAGACAAAGAATGGCATAAACAGATTACCCAACAAAGTATATTGAAAACACAGCAGTCAAATCAAGAAAAATAACACGTATCCCAGAGTCCTTGATCAAATAGTCCATGTGTCAGGAGGATTGTCCTGATGTATGAGTCCTTATTCCTTGCGCCCTAACCCTAACCCTAACCATAAATGTCCAGAAAAACGATAATAGTCCTCCAAATGTGAAGCACTGGCAAAAATACCAAAACCCAGGTCTTCTCTTTGACCTTGATGGGTAATTAGTCCATAAATGACTCCTAAGGAGAAGACTAAAAAGCACCCATCTGTTTGGTTCAAAACATGGGCTGCGTCCGAAACCGCATACTCCCCTACTATATAGTATGGAAAAAGCAGTAGGCGAGCGAATAAGTATGTCCAAATCCTTAGTATCCATAAAAGAGTAGGCGAGAATTACCAGAGTGACGTACTAATTATCGCGAGATTCGGGCATACGTATACTTATAGTACGTCCGAATATTCCTACTTTCGTACTATATAGTAGGGGGAAACAGTATTTGAAAGGAGTAGTATGTCCGAAACCTCAGTACTCATAAAAGAGTAGGCGAGAAGTTCCCGGATGATCTCCTGCTTTCGCCCCGATTTTTGAGTGTTCATCCGATTGATACTCTTCTATCCCAGGAGGCCACGGGAGAGCATACGTAATTATCAACATCGGAGATCAGCAGGGGTTTTCAAATGTGAGTAAACACGGTTTCTTGTGTTTAAATCGTATGTGTTAAACTACTATAGAGTAAACGTTTTAACTGTTGAAGGTCTAAAGGACTTAGACAGTATAGTATAGTTGTGATTTTGCTGTAAACACATGTTTTATTAGTTAGTTAAACTGGGGAGCTCCAGTAAGTACGCTACACGTAAGTTTCTAAAATGGATTTACATAACCATATAACGTTACATCTTAAATACGCTTATTTAAAATGTCTATTTACATCTGAAATGAAAATATTGTTTAAGTATTGCAGATGAGCACATCCCAACATGAAAAATACATCTGAGTGATGTAACGTTATGTGTGCTATTAATATGAAGGATAATTCACTGTTGTCAACACTACTTACATTACACAAATGTAGGCCTACTGTAAATAAGGTAAATAAACAAATCTATAAAGTAACTAAATATGTTATATTTAATTTGTCCCTTATTAGTGTTGATATATTGAGGAACATTTAAGTTGGATTAAAAGTGAGTTAACACATCAACCTCAGCATGTAAATTCAGTGTTGAACTCGTAATGTGAATCTTGTCTGTATGTTACAGGGACAGAAGAACACGCGTGTGTTTATCTGCTGGAGAGAGGCTCATGATGCTGAATGCTGTCATGAAAGGCTCTGAGTGAGTATACTACAGAAATGGATAACAAAATCTATTCAATCTTAAATTGTAGTTTATTTGAATTATTGTACAAATTTCAAGTCGAGAAATTACAACACTTTTCTGATTCTTGATTTCTGTGCATTTGCTGCATAGCTTTTGTGGTGGAGCAGGACCTGCAAGGAAAGATGATGGCAGCATTTGTTTTAGGGATTTTACTCAAATATAAAGTAAGGTTATTTTTAATACATAAATCAAATGACATTGTGTTAAAATTACTGCTTTTGTATAATGTTTGTGCATTTTTGTAGGATCTGAAATGTCTGCAGACTGGTGTGAGCACTGAGGATGAGGAGCCTAGAGCTGCATCCTGGAAGTGGTGCCATGGATGAGTCCCTCCATCTCTCCACCTGCCCTTACAAGACCCTCTATCTTTCCACCTGCCCTTATTGCCTCAGATTGTGAAGCGCAGCGCAGCAACAAGCTCCGGGACGAAGGCACAGTCCCCTCTGGTGAATTCATCAGAATAAAGCCGCAGAATGGGAACCGCTGTGTTGAGACGGCATTAGGATGTGGTGTTCAGCCCTGTAAATACATGCTTGTAGTTTGAATAAAGCTTTGTTTCATGTGTTGTTGACTTGTATAATGCATTTGTTTATTGTGATGGTTACTTTTATTTGTTCTTTTACTCATTTATTCATTTTTATTATTGTTGTCAGTATATAAAATTGAATTATTTAATTAATGTATCCATTAATTCATCGATTGACTGATAATTGAGATGTTTCACTGCATTTATGAATATAAATGTATTCATGCATAACTGTCATATGACAAAACAAATTACATTTTGCTTGTTATATTAAATTATATTTTTAGTATATAAAAAAGTTATATAATTAAGTATTGGTCAGCATTTAATATTATTATTTTGTTTAAGTTTTGGGGTGGGCTAACAATGCAATTCATTCTGAGGTAATATTAATTTTTAAGGAGTGATACTTACATTTTTCGAGTATAAAATCAACAGTTTTCTCCAAAAGAGATCTTCGAGCAGCTGCCCGTCTCCTTTGTGCAGACATTACAAACGCAGAGGAAAACTGTTCTAGGTTGTGCTGTCGAGTTACTGATGTTATGAAGTGTTAGTACACCTGTCACTCATAATTTAAACTTATAAACGTATTACATACAAGATCATGGAAAGATACCATAATAGTCATAATGACAAAACAGAAAACATAAAGATCATTGGTTTGTTTACATCATAATACAGGAAAAAGGAACAATAACAAGGCTAAATATCTTTAAATAGTTCTTCATAATACATGAAAAATGTTGTTGTTTTGTTGTTATAGGTCTGAGGGATGAAACGAGGTAAATTCATCAAGAAAAGGAGGAAAACTTAAAGGAGAAACGTTTTGGGTATAAAATAAAGAAATTAACAACATATATTCAAGAGGTGACGATTTGGGGGTTTCTTAATAAAAAAAAATATCAGCTGTTTCTTCAACAATACCACAACAAAATGAGAAAGTTTCATCAATGTCAAGATATTTATAGATAGAAGAATTAAACGTGTCGCTGTTCATTTCTTTGCGCTTGTGATATGATGATAACGCGTCGTAGTAGGTCACATGATAACGTCAACATGGCAGATGTCCGGTTCTCATTCATACTCAACGAGATTTGGCTATAAAGTACCTACTCTTTTAGCGCTCGTTGAGTAAGTACTTATTGAAATTAAGTACCTACTCATTGAGTATGCGGTTTTGGACGCAGCCATGCATTTTTTCTTTCCCATCTGGCTTGGCTTCCCTTTCACCAAAGAAGGCCTTCCTCTTACAAGGTGCCTATCAAAGTATCAAAGTAAAAGTCCCCTTTTCCCACTACAGGATATTTCTGCACCAAACATAAAAGTCCCACATACAAAAGACAGATATTCAACTAGGACCTGAAACCACTTAAATCATGCCTTTACTTATTTTACAATGTTTTATCCACCTTCACATTTGTAAAAGAAAGTATTACTAATATTGTGTATTTTTCTTAGCCCTAATATAGAAGTGGCACACTCTACACACAGACCCTCACTCTGTTCTTCTTCTCAGAGTGTTAAAGGTCGACTCCATCAGTTACAACAGAACACACACTCGCCGGAGACGTGCCGCACGCAAGGGCTTTATCAACTCCTCATGTGGGCTTCAGTTCTCAGACAGCATTACGAGAACAGCCAGGAATGACAACAAAATCATAATCATAATCAGCACAGATGGATGGATCAACTGTGTGTAGATGAAGCTGGTGTGTGAGATAAGACTGATCTGTGTGTGTCCTCAAGCTTTAGGCCTCGTGTTCATCACTGCTGAACCAACACTTGTGTGACCCACACACACACACACACACACAGAGCTTGATTAAACACGTGACATTCATCATTCATCAGATAACACGGCTCTGGCGTCCACACGTACAGCACTTAAACTAGATATTATTTAAAGGATTTTTCAACAACCACACAAACCCGACCCAGGACAACAAACACAACAGGATCCCCTGAATGATAGAGCAGCTGAAACTGGAGTCTGATGAAGATGAAGCTCTCGGCCATAACCACGACCTTGAGCACTGACACACACAGACGTGAACTTTGACCCCGGGAGCCACTAAATCTGCCTTCAGCATCAACAGTCTGTCCAGATATGACACTCTTGCAGTCGCACTATCCTCCATGTGGACCCAGACTCACTGGTGTCTAACTGGGAGATACTGACATACGTGTGGTCCAATACCTCCAGGTTTGGGAGAGTTGCAGGTAAGAGGCAGAGAGAGAGAGAGAGAGAGAGAGAGAGAGAGAGAGAGAGAGAGAGAGAGAGAGAGAGAGAGAGAGAGAGAGAGAGAGAGAGAGAGAGAGAGAGAGAGAGAGAGAGAGAGAGAGAGAGAGAGAGAGAGAGAGAGAGAGAGAGAGAGAGAGAGAGAGAGAGAGAGAGAGAGAGAGAGAGAGAGAGAGAGAGAGAGAGAGAGAGAGAGAGAGAGAGAGAGAGAGAGAGAGAGAGAGAGAGAGAGAGAGAGAGAGAGAGAGAGAAGAAAAAAAGCAGTAAACCCCCCTTTAAATATTCCATGTGACCACAGCGGCTCAACTATAAGTTTATCAAGCGACGAGAATATTTTTTGTGCGAAAAAACAAACAAAAATAGTCAGGCCTGAAATAGTCTCGTCAGGCCTGAGACGAGAGTTCAAGAGATTTACACAACGCATGCCAAGGAAGAAAACGAATAGTTGAATAAAGTCGTTATTTTTGTTTGTTTTTACGCACAAAATGTATTCTCGTTATAAAAATATTCCACTCTTTCCAATTGCACTGATTGCATGTCTATTTAAGTGGTGGTTTGAATGTTGGTTTTAATGTAACAAACATGGAGTCAAAACCAAGACGGACGAGAAAGCCCATCTGGAGATCAGTGTTTACTGTTAGCCCAATGGATGAACACAAGACCATCCAGAACATTCGGGCCGGCGTCGGTCTATAGACCTTATGTAGCCCCGCCCCTTTTCAGCGTTGCGCTCGTTGTCTTTTGACTTCCGGTCTGTATTTTCACAGCGATCTTGCATAGGAATGAATGAACTGCTCGCAAAAAAATTCCCGTTCGACATTTGTTAAGACATCTGCTTTACAATGCTTATGATAAATATTACAATGCTCATGATAACTTTTGTTAACTCTACAATAAGTAAATCCACTTCACCAGCTAATTACTCCTCGACAGCGATGCCATAGAAATATACAGAACCGGAAGTTCAAAGACAATAATCTAAAGATGACGGCGCCCACGTTTCTCTGGTGCATCTTATTAACTCACTGTCATGATCACATGTCTTCTCCCGCTCCGTCTCTCGGCCATTTTCTCCTCTGCTAAAGAAACTCTTAAGCCTCTTAAAGTCCTCGTCTGCACTCCTAACTATTTTGACCTTAATACTTCTTTTAAGGGTTAAGATACTTTCTGAAATACTTATTTCTTTACTAGGATTTTTTCTCTTTTTTTAAGAGTAAACGCCCACATTTCTAAGAATTTTCTCAGGATTTTGTCACTAGGAGCGACTCTTTGATTAAGATTCTGAATACGGGCCCTGGTCTACAGTTAGCCGAGACGGTGAAATGACGGCTATTGCTGGCTGGGATGTGTTTGATAGCGGGTATGGCTGCTGCTAGCATACGTCTGCGTAAATGCTGTGTTAGCTGGAGCGTGTCAGGACTACAGATCCTCTGGGAAATCAAGACTGGGAGGAAGGCAGACTGTCAGGACCAATCCCGACTCTAAACACGAGATCTGACATTCTGAAATGTGAAGTTTTGGACCTGCTGTACACGGCCGGTTCAGAGAATCTGTCCTGTAATGAGATCAACGGCTCGTCTGAAGCCGTTCTTCACCAAAGACGTTCAGGGAAAAAGACTATTTGACCATTTCCAAAAGATTTAAGGGTCTTGTGAAGATGTTGAAGAGAAATCAGGACTGTGCGTGACGAGTGCTCACATGCTGATCACAAACACTCTGTGTTATCCATGCCAGACAAGTCATTTGTTGAGGTCACCTTGTAAAGAAAGACTACACGCCTGCTCACATTGAAACGCGCATATCTGTAGACTAAACACGTAACGTGCATCATGTACGCGTCAGCGTTCTCACAGATTCACGTTATCGAAGTTTACGCAGAGATGATCACATTTTCAACATTTTTCAGCGCTTGCACGTTGGATCCTGTTTCAAGGTGTGTGTTCTCGAGCTCAAACACTGATGTGTGAATGAACGGCCGGGACACATTAAGGGTTTCTGTCTAGAGCGGCGTAGTGTTAGCGGCCGCTAAATTAATAACTAATGATCTTTACGAATCAAACTAACTTTATCTGGACCGTAATTTTATTCTAGATCTGCTGTAAAGACTAAACAATCTCTGTTACTGTAATCTCCTGTTATCACTGTAAAGCTGCTGTGAAATGTAATATATAATTGAAAAAAAAAGCTCTATATAAATGAAGGCGAATTAACTAAACAGAGAAATCTGCAACATTTTTAGATCTTAAATGAGGTTTAGTGCTGGAGAAATGCTGGAAGCTATCGGAGGATTGTTTTTCACAGAATTATCAATTCAAACACGTACAGGCTATAGATTCAGGCTATTAAAAGTACAGCTTTGAGTGATGAATAATTTACCGTCCTTCGCACCACTGATCTCACTGTACAGCCTGATATGAAGCTATTGTGGATCCCACAGTGCGGGAGAGTTTGTCTTAGTTTAACAGCTGAAGAAGAGCACCTTCAGTGAGGAAGAGGAGGAGCCTTTCTTACTTCATTGCTGTATTTATGATCAGTCCATATACATTAAAATTTGTGTTTAATGTCGTCGGGAAAATCTCAACATTTGACTGTCACTTTCTTTTAGACTAAAAAGGTCCCGCTCCGTTCAGCATTCGTTTCTTGGACGTATTCAATGAGCAGTTTACAAAAATACAAGCTTTTCACCGGCTCTTTTCCCTCAGGACACAATTATTTCCAGCAGCTCATTATGTTCGTGCCGGACAGGATCTCTGTGTTTCTGGAGGAATATCTGTGAACACTGACACAAGCTTTCAGACACACACGGGTTACTCTGCAGAAGAGTGTTATATTGTTTAATATTTACTCACACAGTGGAAAAGGACATAAAAATGAATGATTCTGCTCACTTTGGGGTGCCATGTTTGATTGGATTATCTCACACTGCGCATGCCTGCAGTAATCTCGAAGATCACTAGCGCCATCTGCCGGTCACTTCCGGTTCAGGTTTCAGCCACACAGTCCCATGTAACAACATAGGAAATTATTTTTTGGATAAAATAGCCCAGTACTCCATTGTTTCAAAACAGTACAGCTAATTTAGTGGCTCGGATGTTTATAGCGTAGGCTAAAAACAATGTAAAATGAAATGGTAACAGTTTACAATAAGTTAACATGAACTTATACAACATTTATTTATCTTATGTAATGTTAATTTTAACATTTACAAATACATTATTAAAATCAAAAGTCGTATTATTGAATGAACCTGAGCTGACATAATCATCAACACAAGGTTTGTGTGAACCAACATTGACGCACCCCGCCTGGATCAGCCTTACCTCGGTTAGTGCTTCTGACATTTGCCGCTGGCTCTGAAGTCTCGTCTTGTGGTTAAATATGACATATAATTCGTCTTGTGTATATCTAACGGGCGATCTTTGCTCTCATTAATCGTAGCAGCTATCATTTTTTCCTTGGCAAACCGTTTTTGCTGACGGCAAAGTGAAGTTTCATAACTTTGTATTGTGGCTATTTTAATGTTGTATCCTGCTGTGTCTGAATCGTTTACTTTATTTCTTGTCTTTTATAACTCTTCTCATACCTTTTAGGCTACTTATACTGTTATGTCTCTTACTGATCAATAAAACTGAAAAATAGACAGGGTTGTGTCATTCATTTATTTTATACCTACCCTATATTTTATATAGCCTTTTCATTACTATTTTATTTGCTGTACTGTTTTGTGTAATATAGCCTATTGACTAAACTATTTAATATTACTTCTCAATTTATCATATATTTAGCCTACTGTTTGCACTGCACTGTAGTTGTACCATATCGTATTACCATAGATAAAGGATCCATCAGTTATCTTTGTTATTGCTGAAATCAATCGGGTCAATCACAGAAAATGCTTTTTCCACATCAAAAAAACTATCGCAGCAACGCTCCAAAGCGGCCAATAGTATGTATTTATTATGTCTATGCTTTTGCGTTCATTCTGCACTTTCTTTTCTCTTAAGGCAGCGACAACACCGCTGACAGGTAAATCCTGTATAGACTGTAAGGTAAATACATGCGTGAGAGTTCAGTCCGCCTTAACATTGGTCCCGCTATGCCACGATGCCATCAAGCGGTGTCTCTGGTCGTAATCAGTCCTTCACTGACCAATCAGCGTCCATTAGCAGAATGCTAGCGTGTTATAGGCAACAACAACTCAACCTGTAAGAAATCAAAATGACAGAAGTACTCGTTAATTCAACTTTTGACCTATAACCCATGTTGGACTTGCGAAACCTACATTCAAATCTGAGATTTCTCAATGACAATCGGGTGAAAGAGACAAATTTAGCCGTTTAGCCCCATAGACTCCCATTCATTTTGCACTCCGACTATTGCCCCCAGTGGAACTTTGGTGGAACTACAAGCAAAAATTCGTTACAATAGGAGTGAACATGCTTTCCGTAGACTGGCTTTGGTAACACGTGTGATGAAAACATCCGTATGCTTCGAATGGGCGGTCCTTCACAGAGCCGCTATAAAGCTGGAAAAATAAATCCTGTCTAGCTCATATCCATTGATCTGGTTTAAATATAGGATATATTATATCATATCATATCATATTATATTATATTATATTATATTATATTATATTATATTATATAGGCAAAATCTGTTGTCCTTGTTTTTCAAAGACACGTAGCTTTATTTTAGCCAGAAGAACTGAGTAGAATCAATATGTGTATTCAATCGTTAAATTGTTTTTATTTCTATTAGGATTTCAAGGTATTATTATGGTATTATTATTTTTCCTTAATCAATGCGAGTAAACAATAGATAAGGTTCCACCGAGATTTGAACTCGGATCGCTGGATTCAGAGTCCAGAGTGCTAACCATTACACCATGGAACCATTTAAGAGCTGTACTGGCAAAAAAGATATTCTTCATATTTTGCTTCAAGCAGAGTAATATGTATTATTAAATATCCGCCTAGTTTTTTCTCTACGTAGCAATTGAGAACACATTATAAATAATTAACCCATCTTCGTAAGACCTCAGATCAACTGGTTGAATGCGCAGTGGTGTGTAACGTTAAATATGACAGCAAAAGCAATCACCCCAGATGGGACTCGAACCCACAATCCCTGGCTTAGGAGGCCAGTGCCTTATCCATTAGGCCACTGGGGCAGAGGCAATATAGCTTTTGAACAGCTTCATACTTAAACAATGATTAAAGGTGGCGTTTCCTCTTTTTCTTCTTTACTTCGCATTTTGTCATCTACAACATCAGTTACGCTCCTGTATATATAAAACTTTAGCAAAAATCGCCTGTTTCTTGTACCACAGAAATATATACTATAAAGTAACAATAGCGATTGGCAAAACTCTGACAGGCAGACAGACAGGCAGACAGACAGACAGTAGGCACTTTATTTCCTGACAGACAGTCATAATGTTAAACTGTAGCACTGGGTAGCATTAGCATTAGCCTTCAGCTCTAGGAATGCCGTCCTCTAGTTAGGGCTACAGTCTTTTCGTTTTGATTAGACAAATAATATCAAGCACTATGAATTTATTACCATCAAATCCTCACGGTAATGGATTACTTTATGCTGGATTTAACCAGGATCACGGTAAGATGTTTACTATTAGCTAACGCAAGCTAACATCACTCGAGTCTGATACTTATACCGTTCCCGTAATGAATCTGAGGCTAGAGAACTGATATTTACAGTACACATTAAAACACATCAGTGTTTTCATTTAGTTTGTTGCTGCCAATCCAAGCGTCTAGTTTTAAAATGTGTTAAACTTGATGAACATGACTTTTTAAGCTAGCGAACAGCTGGTTAGCCACAAAATCACATGAGTGTTTTCCTTTAGGGCGGCTGTCAGCGTTTTATGTTGGTTTTTTTAATGGACCAACAATTGTAGCTATATTTGAGTATCGACTGTAATGTTGAAAAAAAGTGACCACAAGTTAGGTTATCAAGTAATCAAGGTTATCAGTAAGTTACTTTTCAGTTAAACAAACACTGACCGTTGATGTAGCGGCTAACTGTAATAGCGACAGCTTTAGTTTTTATCAGAGCAATTGGATTTCAATCAACCCAAACAACACACTACAATGTAAAGTGTTTTTAAAGTCTATCTAAATCCTATTACGTGCGTTATGCGATGAGTTAATACCTATGCCACAATATGGGCTCAGATAACGGTATTATAGCCAATTAACATACGCATTTATGCAGGTTCTCTCTGTTGCAGTGACATTTACCGCTAATAATCATAATTGGGTGTGAATAAGCTGTTCTGAAGCTTTAGATCTCGATGTTTAATCTAGTCCTAAAATATTTTTGAGCTGTTTTAACTAAAAACATACCGTAAAATATGTCACTGCCACTGTTTGTCTCAGGATTCACACCAGTAATGTGTTTTTCTAAGACACTATTATAAAAGCTACCTAATTGAGCTAAGGTTTAATCCTGGTTTAATCTAAGCCCTGTCTGTGAAACCAGACCTAAATATCCATCAATCTCTTAGTTGTACTTAACGCTGTAATCGCTTCCCAGGCAGAGGAAAATAAATGGATTCTCATAAATAAACTAGGTTCTGAATCCACACAGAGACACACAGGCTTGATGATCTGATGCTGAAATGTTTCTTTTGCCACCAGGATGTTTTGCGTGTGGAATGGAGAATGGATTCAGGGTTTATAACACAGACCCGCTCAAAGAAAAAGAGAAACAAGGTGAGTCTGTAGTGTTTGTTCACGAGATGCAGATGGACAGAAACACTTCAGATCAGACGGCAATATGTGGAAGTTAGCAACTACCTTAGATTTTTGCCTGTGTGATTTTTAAAATTTGCTTCATATTAATGAATATACATACAGCTGAGGGAAAATATGCATTAGTGTTTAGTTCACTATCGTCTGAAGAAGGCATGATGACTGAGGAGTAATTTCCCAGTGCAGAAAACAGACAGTGGAGATCTGTCACACACACACACACACACACACACACACACACACACACACACACACACACACACACACACACACACACACACACGTTAGCAGCAGTTATTGATTCATTCCAGTGTGAGTTTATGGGATCTAGTGTGAGGTTATGGGATCCAGTGTGAGGTTATGGGATCCAGCGTGAGGTTATCGGATCTAGTGTGAGGTTATGGGATCCAGCGTGAGGTTTATTGGATCTAGTGTGAGGTTATGGGATCCAGCATGAGGTTATGGGATCCAGTGTGAGGTTATGGGATCTAGTGTGAGGTTATGGGATCCAGCATGAGGTTATGGGATCCAGTGTGAGGTTATGGGATCCAGCGTGAGGTTATGGGATCCAGCATGAGGTTATGGGATCCAGTGTGAGGTTATGGGATCCAGTGTGAGGTTATGGGATCCAGCGTGAGGTTATGGGATCCAGTGTGAGGTAATGGGATCCAGCGTGAGGTTATGGGATCTAGTGTGAGGTTATGGGATCCAGCGTGTTGTTATGCGATCTAGTGTGAGGTTATGGGATCCAGCGTGAGGTTTATTGGATCTAGTGTGAGGTTATGGGATCCAGCATGAGGTTATGGGATCCATTGTGAGGTTATGGGATCCAGTGTGAGGTTATGGGATCCAGAGTGAGGTTATGGGATCCAGTGTGAGGTTGTGGGAACTAGTGTGAGGTTATGGGATCCAGTGTGAGGTTATGGGATCCAGCGTGAGGTTATCGGATCTAGTGTGAGGTTATGGGATCCAGCGTGAGGTTTATTAGATCTAGTGTGAGGTTATGGGATCCAGCATGAGGTTATGGGATCCAGCGTGAGGTTATGGGATCCAGTGTGAGGTTATGGGATCCAGTGTGAGGTTGTGGGATCCAGCGTGAGGTTATGGGATCCAGTGTGAGGTAATGGGATCCAGCGTGAGGTTTTGGGATCTAGTGTGAGGTTATGGAATCCAGCGTGTTGTTATGCGATCTAGTGTGAGGTTATGGAATCCAGCGTGTTGTTATGCGATCTAGTGTGAGGTTATGGGATCCAGCATGAGGTTATGGGATCCATTGTGAGGTTATGGGATCCAGTGTGAGGTTATGGGATCCAGTGTGAGGTTATGGGATCCAGAGTGAGGTTATGGGATCCAGTGTGAGGTTGTGGGAACTAGTGTGAGGTTATGGGATCCAGTGTGAGGTTATGGGATCCAGCGTGAGGTAATGGGATCCAGTGTGAGGTAATGGGATCCAGTGTGAGGTTATGGGATCCAGTGTGAGGTAATGTGATCCAGCGTGAGGTTATGGGATCCAGTGTGAGGTTATGGGATCCAGCGTGAGGTTATGGGATCCATTGTAAGGTTATGGGATCCAGCGTGAGGTAGTGGGATCCAGCGTGAGGTTGTGGGATCCAGTGTGAGGTTATGGGATCCAGCGTGAGGTTATGGGATCCAGCGTGAGGTTATGGGATCTAGCGTGAGGTTATCGGATCTAGTGTGAGGTTATGGGATCCAGCGTGAGGTTATTGGATCCAGCGTGAGGTTATGGGGTCCAGTGTGAGGTTATGGGATCCATTGTGAGGTTATGGGATCCAGCGTGAGGTAATGGGATCCAGTGTGAGGTTATGGGATCCATTGTGAGGTTATGGGATCCAGCGTGAGGTAATGGGATCCAGTGTGAGGTTATGGGATCCAGCGTGAGGTTATGGGATCCAGCGTGAGGTAATGGGATCCAGTGTGAGGTTATGGGATCCATTGTGAGGTTATGGGATCCAGCGTGAGGTAATGGGATCCAGTGTAAGGGTTATGGGATCCAGTGTGAGGTAATGTGATCCAGGGTGAGGTTATGGATCTGCTGTGGACTCAGTGCTTCTCTGTTCGCAGAGTTTCTGGAGGGAGGAGTCGGGCACGTGGAGATGCTTTTCCGATGCAATTATCTTGCACTTGTTGGAGGCGGGAAAAAGCCAAAGTATCCTCCCAATAAAGGTATATTTCTCTTTGAGATGGATGCTGGTCGAAGGCTTATGGCATAATTTGCTAAAGTTGTGAACAAGGTAACACACATTTAGTGCATGTTCTACTGAATTATGGGTACTAATCTGTAAAAACATATGTTTGCATGTGTCCTGCATTTGTGTTAGTGATGATATGGGATGATCTGAAGAAAAAGACTGTGATAGAGATCGAGTTTTCCACCGAGGTCAAAGCTGTGAAGCTTCGCCGTGACAGGTATCAAACTCAAGCTCAAGTTCCTCTAAATGCAGTTAATAGCCTAATCCTTGGTAGAATATTTGTTAGATTTTGATGCTGAAAATATCTGACAGCTGATATGAGTTTCAAACCTGTAGAGTTTCTTTGTTCTGATGAATGCAAAATAAGTTATTTTGAAGAATACTCTACGATCCTCTGACTCTAGCTTTGGGGTCGTCCGTCAGCATCGCCTTGCATCAGTTCACTTATTTTCTGAATGTTATAATTCTTAAGTTGTACTGAATTTTTATTTATTTTTTATGTATTCTGCTGGGTGTCGCCCCATCTACCTAATTTCTCACTTTCAGTACTTAAGCTCTCATTTACCTACTGTTGTTTAGTCTGCTGTCTTTGTCCACTGCCTTTAATATTACTTGTTTATTGTAAAGCGTCCTTGAGTTCTGGAAAGGCGCTATATAAATAAAACAAACTATTATTATAATCTGACTTTAGCCGTTGATTTCTATGCTGGGAAAAACTAAAGTCAGATGTCTGATTACCAACATTTTTCAAAATAACTTCTTTTGCGTTAACAACATAAGTGAGAAACTCGTACTGCATTGGAACAGCTTGAGGGCAAGTGAGTGACAGAGTTTTCATTTTTGGGTGAACTGTCCCTTTAAGAAGATTCAACGGTCCAATAGCATCCGATAGCACGAGTGCCGTTTGGCTTCTGTAGCGTCATATTAAATATCTCAGCATTAGAGCCATAATTTCAGGTTACTCACCCATCCTGACACTGACGGACAAATATTGTACAGTAAAACCAATCAAATTTTCATGATTTGATGCCATAACAAAAAATCTGGACTGAAACAGTACTTAAAGTTATCACATAGCGTTAAAATATTTTTCATTAATGTAAATATTGGTTTTGTAAAGTGAAGAAAATGTGAAAAGTCAGTAATAAAATGAATGACAAAGGATCGCATTACAATGAATAAATCAAAAAGTGTTTTTTTTAGAGGCTTATTAAAGCGACCGATGTAATTATTGCTGGTTATCGCTCAACACACGCTTCAAAATCACACACACACACACAAATAAAAAACAGTGCATTAACACTGTTCAGTAGCCTGTGGAAAACATTAACACTCCTCTTCACGTTCCTCCTCGCTGAGTCTGCTTGTGTTTCAGGATCGTGGTGGTCCTGGATTCCATGATTAAAGTCTTCACGTTCACCCATAACCCTCATCAGCTGCACGTGTTCGAGACCTGCTATAACCCCAAAGGTACGCCAGCGCGCTCACACACTTTAGCATGCTAGTCAAGCATAAGATCTGTGTGTTCTCACTCTGATCGTCTCTGCAGGTTTGTGTGTCTTGTGCCCAAACAGCAACAACTCTCTGCTGGCGTTCCCGGCCACACACTCAGGACACGTGCAGATCGTGGATCTGGCCAACACCGAGAAGCCTCCGCTGGACATTCCCGCGCACGAGGGCTCCCTCTGCTGCGTAGCGCTAAACCTGCAGGGCACGCGCATCGCCACCGCGTCCGAGAAGGTGCGCACACTGGAGACTGCTTTCGGGAAACACACCACTGACTGATCATGTGACTAGATGCATCTCTAACTCTGCTTGTGTGTGTGTGTGTGTGTGTTTTCAGGGAACCCTGATCAGGATATTCGACACCTCGGCTGGGCAACTGATCCAGGAGCTGCGGAGAGGATCACAGACCGCCAACATATACTGGTAATCCACACACACACACCTCTCTCTCACACACACACACACACACACACACGCCTCTCTCACACACACACTCACATACACACACCCACCTCTCTCTCTCTCACACACATATACACCTCTGACACACACACTCCTCTCTAGCCCCTTTCACACAGGGAATTGATCCCAGGAAATTGTCGGGAAATTGCCAGAACGCCTTCTGTGTGAACGCAAACACGACCTGGGATTGATTCTGGGATTGATTCTGGGATTGATTCTGGGATTGATTCTGGGATTGATTCTGGGATTGATTCTGGGATTGATTCTGGGATTGATTCTGGGATTGATCCCAGGTTGGGGACCTAGTAACATTGCTAGAATCAGTCCCGGAACGCGCGCTGTGTGAACAAAAGCCAGGACCAATGCCGTAAAGGGTGTGTCATAGTGATGACGCTCGTGCCATCGCGCGACTCTGTTGCTCTAGAAGAAAGTTTGTGTTCGTCATCAACAAAGAAAGGACGAACAAATACCTGCAAACTGGAGCGAAGCAGAGACCAGGAGCTCCTCACTATCCGTACTGAAGCTGAGATCGTTCACCAGCGCGTGTACGGTATGCGCATTTACATGTTTTCGACGCGTCCGTTATACGTTTCATCCTGACGTCATGTGTCTTCCCAGGATTTTTACGGGTTGTGTGTGAACGCACTCACAGATCCCGGCAAATCACTGGCAGTGTGAATGAACCGAAATCAAACAATCCCGGGACAAATGCTGGGTCACATTATCCGTGTATTTTCTGGAATCTCTGTGTGAAAGGGGCTTGTCTCACACACTCCTCTGTCTCACACACACACACACACACACACACACTCCTCTCTCTCTCTCTCACACACACCTCTCTCTCTCACACACACACACACACACACACTCCTCTCTCGCGAGCCGCATTCGGGCTTATAACTGAGTGTGTGTGTGTGTGTTTCAGCATCAATTTCAACCAGGACGCGTCTCTGATCTGCGTTTCCAGTGATCACGGCACAATCCACGTTTTTGCAGCGGAGGATCCCAAGAGGAACAAGCAGTCCAGGTGTGTGTGTGTGTGTGAGTGTGTGCTCGTCAGGCTCTGGTGTTTCTGCTAATGTGTGTGTGCGTTCTCCGTCTCGCTCACGTCTCTCGCCCGTCCTCCTCAGCTTGGCGTCCGCCAGTTTCCTGCCCAAGTATTTCAGCTCCAAGTGGAGTTTCTCCAAGTTCCAGGTGCCGTCCGGTTCTCCCTGCGTCTGTGCCTTCGGGACCGAGCCCAACGCTGTGATCGGTATCAGCACACGTCACACATCAGCTCATATTATTACATGAACGTGCATGTTCCCACTGACCCCATCCCCAACTCTTCCAGCTATCTGCTCCGACGGGAGCTACTACAAGTTCCTGTTTAACCAGAAGGGCGAGTGTTCGAGGGACGTGTACGCGCAGTTCCTGGAGATGACCGACGAGAAGATCTGAACACACACACACACACACACACACTACTTCACTTTACCCGAGTCTGGGAGATTCCCGGATAGGGAAGGACTCCGGTGGGACACGAGCGGAGAGAACTAAACACTGTCCACACTCGAGTCTCTCCTGACTGGAGCAGGACTGCGAGAGTGACTGACGAGGGAAACCTTATTTTGTGACGGGACACTTTTTAAACCGGTCTTCCGTGGGTCCAGCGTCCCGGCGCTGACGGACCTGATGTAGGAGTGCCTCTGCATCATTCACACACTGCATTTGCAAACTGTTTCTTAGTGTTAGATATTGTTTTTCTTGCTGTAAGAACACCAGATTAAAATCACCAAACTACATGTAATATAGGCTAGTATTACAAAACAGACATTTTTTGGTGTAAATATGTGCTCCTCGTTTCATGCTATATTTGCTGGCTTTAAGGAAATCTAATCAGTGTACAGGATATGCTTCGGTAATTATCACACGAGAGACGTGACAGATCTACTCCACATTTACACTTCTAATGGTTTCAAATAAAATGGTCAGCTTTTTCCCAAATTAACCCAGAAGAACTACATTGCTACTTTAAAAAGGGTAAATGTTTGGAGCTTGTAAAGTCTTGCAGTAATTCTCTGAACCAGAAGTGCCCATCTCATCACCCGCTGAAGAACAGTGTCTTCACTCTTATTACTGTTCTTTCAGATGTATCTGAGCTGTTTTGTTACTCATTTGATGCTTTTGTCATTGATTACGTGCAAGTGATGCGCATAATTTCATGAAGATGATGCACACAATTCAGTATCATGACAAATTAAAGACGATTGTAAACAATTAGGAATGGCAAATCGTTCATGGCACTGTTGACGTGTAACTCTAGCAGGGTTTGGGTTAGAGTTGGTTCAGGGTTAGGGTTGGGTTAGCAGACTGGGTGAGGGTTGGGTTAGCAGACTAGGTTTGGGTTAGGGTTGGGTTAGCAGACTGGGTTTGGGTTAGGGTTGGGTTAGCAGACTGGAAGTAACCAGTGTTTGGGGAATAGCTCTTTGATGGACAGATGCATGCGAGTATGATTTCAGGATTCTCTTACAGACACTTTCTTTCTCTATTATCGTTGAGAAACGTGGCAAAATGAATGATGCATATTTTGCTTCCGTGATTTGTTTATCTCGAGTCAAGTCACCATTATTTATATAGCAATTTTTTTTACAGAGTGTTTCAAAGCAGCGTGGGAAATAATGCGACAATAAGTCAATAATGTAACATTGTCTGTAACGTTAGTCCATGAAGCAGCAGCACACCAGAATCATTACAAGGACACACACGCCTTCAACCCACAGCAAACTCTAAGATTAAACGAAGCGTGTTGAATAGTTTATTGGATAATAGTTAGATTCCGAAAAAAAATGTTTACAACACATATTGCCGTGGCCACCAAAGTCATATGGAGATGAGTGGATAGTAATATCTCTTTAATAAAATCATCATTGATTCCATAGTAAAGCGTCTGATGTCCGCTCCGCAGCAGCCGAACTCAGTCCAATACACACACACACACACACACACACTACATGCGTGTCAGCCGCTCACAGTGCAACCAACCGCCGACCCCACACAGCTCACGTCTCGCTGCTGATTGGCGGAGTGCTGTTTTCTCCTCGAGATCTGGAGAGCGATTGGTCGCGGCGGCTGTCAGTCACGGTAGCCCCGCCTCCTCGGTTTGTTTGGAAGGGTTGCTGGTTTTCTCGTTCTCTTGTCGCGGCGGTGGGTTGGAGCCGCTGTGCCCGGGCTGGTGCGTTCCTGCTTATTTATTTTTCATCCTTTGATTCGATCCCCCCACTAAATTCTGCAACCGGGCCTCCCGAGCGACACACGGCCGCCCGCTCCTTCCTTCTACAGTGCCCAGTCCCGGTCCAGAGAGCGAGTAAAGATGGCGGGCTCGGTTGTCGCCCGGCTCGAGGGCCGAGAGTTTGAGTATCTGATGAAGAAGCGCTCGGTCACCGTGGGCCGGAACTCCTCCCAGGGCTCCGTGGACGTCAGCATGGGCCACTCGAGCTTCATCTCCCGCAGGCACCTGGAAGTGTTCTCCGCCGGGGAGGACGGCTCGGGGAACGGGGACTTCTACCTGCGGTGCCTCGGCAAGAACGGCGTGTTCGTGGACGGCGTGTTCCAGAGGCGAGGCGCGCCCCCGCTGCAGCTGCCCCGCATGTAAACGCGTTTGTTGTGTTTCAGCACGTGTTGATTATGACAAGCTCTCTGACTCAGTCTGTTCACACTAAACACTACAGGCGTTCTCCTGCGTGCATCTCCAGCATCTTCCTTTAAAGCGTAGCAGACGCATATAGTGTGTGGTCTGGACATCCACTGTCAGTGTTTCGGGCTTCTTTCAGTCCGGATGACCTTTTAGTTGACCCACATCTGACGTGCACTGGACCCACTCATAACATGACAAAAGGAGTTGTCAGAAATAATAGCCTGGTTAATGTAACTCATATTTTAATACACTCTAATGAATGATTATGAGAATATATTGTGTATATCTAATGTAATCACACTTTATTAACGACATATTTTGACCTTGCTTTTAATGGCATGCATGGAGGTAGGACCGCAATTTGTTTACATTTCAGCAGAGGCGCTGTTTTAAATCAGCTGCACCTCAGGTTAGAGACTATTAATGTCACTGAGTTTATGGTTAGCGGAAGCGTTTAACATGACACAAAGGTGAATGTGCATGTTTATGTTTCTGATAAAATATGAGTCATGTAATAAGGCTGGTGTCCGTATATAAACCGGCTCTACTGTTGCTAACTGCTTCATCAACTAATATGCATTTTATTTTCATGGATATTTATTTTCAAAATGCCACTTGATAAACTTGTGTAATCGGTTGAAATCACTAACTCTCGCTTGCTGTTTTGTAGGTGCACTTTCCGCTTTCCCAGCACAAATATCAAAATTACGTTCACGGCCCTGTCCAGCGACAGGAGGGAGCGCAGGAACGCCCCAGAGTCTCCAGTCAAAGCGGTCCAGCCCCAGATCTCCCCGCTGACCATCAACATTCCCGACAACATCGCACACCTGATGAGTCCACTCCCGTCTCCTACCGGAACCCTCAGGTCAGAACCGTAACCTGTAACCCTTGACCTTTAACCCTGATGAGTCCACTACCGGAACCCTCAGGTCAGAACCGTAACCTGTAACCTTTGACCTTTAACCCTGATGAGTCCACTACCGGAACCCTCAGGTTAGAACCGTAAACTGAATCTGTAACCCTTGACCTTTAACCCTGATGAGTGCACTCCCATCTCCTACCGGAACCCTCAGGTCAGAACCGTAACCTGTAACCCTTGACCTTTAACCCTGATGAGTGCACTCCCATCTCCTACCGGAACCCTCAGGTCAGAACCGTAACCTGTAACCCTTGACCTTTAACCCTGATGAATCCACTACCGGAACCCTCAGGTTAGAACCGTAAACTGAATCTGTAACCCTTGACCTTTAACCCTGATGAGTGCACTCCCATCTCCTACCGGAACCCTCAGGTCAGAACCGTAACCTGAATCTGTAACCCTTGACCTTTAACCCTGATGAGTGCACTCCCATCTCCTACCGGAACCCTCAGGTTGGAACCGTAACCTGAACCCGTAACCATTGACCTTTAACCCTGATGAGTCTACTCCCATCTCCCACCGTAACCCTCAGGACAGAACCGTAACCCGAACCCGTAACCCTTGACCTTTAACCCTGATGAGTTCACTCCCGTCTCACCGGAACCCTCAGGTCAGAACCGTAACCCGAATCCATAACCCTTGACCTTTAACCCTGATGAGTCCAATCCCGTCTCCCACCGGAACCCTCAGGTCAGAACCGTAACCCGAATCCATAACCCTTGACCTTTAACCCTGATGAGTCCAATCCTGTCTCCCACCGGAACCCTCAGGTCAGAACCGTAACCCTTAACCTTTAACCCTGATGAGTCCACTGCCGTCTCCCACCGGTACCCTCAGGTCAGAACTGTAACCGAACCCTAACAAACATCTTCATCGTTTTGGTCAATATTTAAATCTTTATTATTCACAAAGATTGGGCGATATGGTCAAAGTTAAGTTTGACCAGTGTATTGATATGCAGCAAACATTAAGAGTAGGCTAGCTAATGTGAGTGAAATCCCTCAAAACAGAAGACATTCGGCAATACATGAAAACAATTAAACTAATTATGAACAAAATGGGCAAGATATAAAACAGAACAAAAATAAAAATTAAATAAACAGTGTTTTAGGTTTTTCAGGATGATGTACTAACAGTGGAATTCAGAAGCATAATAGCCAACAGCAGTAATTAGATGTAAAATACATCTGCATTCTCTGTATACATTTAATATATATATATATATATTAGGGATGTGCATCTCCATAGCTGTGGCCGATGCAATACGCTTCTTGATGCATAGCCAATGATACGATACGATACATTAAAGATGCATATAAGCAGCTACCAATGAGAGAAGAGAAAGGAGAGATCAATCAAGTCGAACTGGACGTGCAAATGAGGCGAAATTGTGTCCAGTGCACCGCGTTAAATGCATCTCCAGACCCACGTCAACACGCCTTTACATTGACTTAACATGGAAATCACTCGCTACAGGCACTCTATTAGCGTTCGTTCTGTATACCGTGTGTGTGTAGGGTTAGGACATATATTTATATTTTTTTATTATGTATACAATATAGTTTGTTTTGAATTCCACTGTTAGTTTGCCTGTGCGTGTTTGGCTCCGTCTCGCAGAAGCGCTGGGAGAACAGCATCTTATAAAGATCAGGAACATCCTGCAGTTCATCAACAGTGGACTTCATTTCACAACTCTCCTTTAATTGGCTGATTTGGTTGTAAAGTTTGGCTTAGAGAGGAACAAAAGCGCACCAATCGCTTTATCTCGAAATCAAAAATCAGTCATGATCAATTTGCACAGCCCTAGGATATGTTTAAAGCACAGATGTACTGAATTATGCCTATGCCATGTTTCCTCAGCGCTGCTAACTCGTGTCCATCGAGTCCGCGAGGAGCGGGACTCTCCAGCTATAAGATTAGCCGCAGCCTCACAGCGGAGCTCATCAATGAAAACTCCCAGTCCGAGAACGACAAGGAAGCTTCCGGAGGAGACAGTCCGAAAGTAATAACGCATGTTATCTCCCTCCAGTGATGTCTCGTTCATCAGTGCACCTCAGATCTGCCGGTAACGTGTTGTTCTTGTGTTTAACAGGACGACTCTAAGCCGCCGTACTCGTACGCCCAGCTCATCGTTCAGGCCATCACGATGGCAGCAGACAAGCAGCTCACACTGAACGGGATATATACACACATCACGAAGAACTATCCGTATTACAGGACAGCAGACAAGGGCTGGCAGGTGAGTGTCCTTCGTCAGAGTCGGGTCGCGCGCGCTCAGCACCTTGAGTCGGGTCGCAATAGCCTGACAGCAATAGCCTGAATTTAAGACCCAACAACTAACAAATTAATACAACATTTGAGTTGCTTATCATTTGTAAGTGTAAGCTAGCGGGAGAGACAGAGCTCTCAGCAACGGGAAGGGGGAGGGTCGTCTCCGTGCCAACGGTTCTGCCCACATCCCAGAGGCGAATTGCTAATGAGCTACTGCCGCTCTGCTGAAGTCCCATAAAACGGCACAGGTTTTGTGATTTTGGCTAAAAATGGCATAATCATAATTTAAAGACCACTGGGAATGCCTAAAAAATATGATCGGAGTGGGACTTTAATGCCCACAGAACAGATAAATGCTGAACACTCCTGCTCTTCGTGAGGGTTTATAACTGCATATCCTCCTTTAATCTTTATCATGATTCCTGCTGGTTTCACAGCACACAGTTTGTGCGTGAACAGCTGGAGTGAATGTGCAGAGAAAAGGGTGGAGCAACAGACGGAGAAATAAATCTGAAGCGCAGGAGGCAAACAAGCCTCAGTGATGTACTTCATTGGCTTCATCATTACTGCCTCAAATCAGAATCAGATCTTTTGACCCTTAACCTTTTTCTCATGTTTCTCTTCCAGAACTCGATTCGTCACAATCTGTCCTTAAACCGCTATTTCATCAAAGTGCCCCGATCTCAGGAGGAGCCGGGGAAAGGCTCTTTCTGGAGGATAGATCCCTCATCCGAGGGGAAGCTCGTTGAACAGGCGTTTCGCAAGCGCCGGCCTCGTGGCGTTCCCTGCTTCCGGACTCCCCTCGGCCCGCTGTCATCCAGGTGATCTGGGTTTACTGTCAGGCTATTGGGAGAGATCGTTTATTACTGTAACTCTCGTGTGGATCATGTGTTCGGTGGGGCCTATGGAACAGCTGACCAGTGTCTGATACTGAACCAGCAAGACATTATCTTAAATCAGAGTTAAAAGTGCATCTATTATCTTTAATCCCCCTGATGTCTGATGTTCTTTGTCATGCATGACTTTAATCCTTTGCTTGTGATTTTTATTGTATTTGTAACTTATTTAAATCATTGTTCAGAACATTGGTCAACGTCTCTTTTTTTATCTGCTGTATAAATAAACTAAGATAAGTTTTCCTCTCTCTTTATCAGGAGCGCTCCTGCATCTCCGAACCACACTGGGGCGTTGTCGGCCCATTCCAGCGGTGTTCAGACTCCCGACAGCTTATCCAGGGAAGGCTCGCCTGTTCCCATGGACCCCGATCCCGCTCCGGCTCCGGCCATCCAGCCCAAACTAGCGGTCATTAAAGAGGCCTGTTTCACACAGAATACTGCAGGTAACAGCAGAAATAGAGCTGCACCGCTGCTGACACTAGAGCCGGAGAGGAAGTGTGTTTGTTTCAGGACTACAGCTTGGACTCCAGTGATAAAGAATCCAGACTTGACCCGCACTCCGGACTTGACTCGCACTCCAGTGATAAAGACTTTGGATTTGACTCAGACTCTAGACTTGACTCAGGCTCCGGACTTGACTCGGGTTCCAGTGATAGAGACTCAGGATTTGACTCGGACTCCAGTGATAGAGACTCAGGATTTGACTCGGACTCCGGACTTGACTCACATTTCAGTGATAGAGACTCTGGACTTGACTCGGACTCCAGTGATGGAGACTCCGGACTTTACTCGGACTCCAGTGATAGAGACTCCGGATTTGACTCGGACTAAAGACTTGACCAGGACTCTGGACTTGACTTGGACTCCACTGATAGAGACTCCGGACTTGACTCTGACTCTGGACTTGACCTGGACTCCTGACTTGACTTGGACTCCAGTGATAGAGACTCAGGATTTGACTCGGACTCCGGACTTGACTCACATTTCAGTGATGGAGACTCCGGACTTGACTCGGACTCCAGTGATAGAGACTCCGGACTTGACTCGGACTCCAGTGATAGAGACTCCGGATTTGACTCGGACTAAAGACTTGACCAGGACTCTGGACTTGACTTGGACTCCACTGATAGAGACTCCGGACTTGACTCTGACTCTGGACTTGACCTGGACTCCTGACTTGACTTGGACTCCAGTGATAGAGACTCTGGATTTGACTCGGCCTAAAGACTTGACCTGGACTCCGGACTTGACTCGGACTCCAGTGATAGAGACTCCGGACTTGACTCGTACTCCAGTGATAGAGACTCCGGACTTGACTCGCACTCCAGTGATAAAGAATCCAGACTTGACCCGCACTCCGGACTTGACTCGCACTCCAGTGATAAAGACTTTGGATTTGACTCAGACTCTAGACTTGACTCAGGCTCCGGACTTGACTCGGGCTCCAGTGATAGAGACTCAGGATTTGACTCGGACTCCAGTGATAGAGACTCAGGATTTGACTCGGACTAAAGACTTGACCAGGACTCTGGACTTGACTTGGACTCCACTGATAGAGACTCCGGACTTGACTCTGACTCTGGACTTGACCTGGACTCCTGACTTGACTTGGACTCCAGTGATAGAGACTCAGGATTTGACTCGGACTCCGGACTTGACTCACATTTCAGTGATGGAGACTCCGGACTTGACTCGGACTCCAGTGATAGAGACTCCGGACTTGACTCGGACTCCAGTGATAGAGACTCCGGATTTGACTCGGACTAAAGACTTGACCAGGACTCTGGACTTGACTTGGACTCCACTGATAGAGACTCCGGACTTGACTCTGACTCTGGACTTGACCTGGACTCCTGACTTGACTTGGACTCCAGTGATAGAGACTCTGGATTTGACTCGGCCTAAAGACTTGACCTGGACTCCGGACTTGACTCGGACTCCAGTGATAGAGACTCCGGACTTGACTCGTACTCCAGTGATAGAGACTCCGGACTTGACTCGCACTCCAGTGATAAAGAATCCAGACTTGACCCGCACTCCGGACTTGACTCGCACTCCAGTGATAAAGACTTTGGATTTGACTCAGACTCTAGACTTGACTCAGGCTCCGGACTTGACTCGGGCTCCAGTGATAGAGACTCAGGATTTGACTCGGACTCCAGTGATAGAGACTCAGGATTTGACTCGGACTCCGGACTTGACTCACATTTCAGTGATAGAGACTCTGGACTTGACTCGGACTCCAGTGATGGAGACTCCGGACTTGACTCGGACTCCAGTGATAGAGACTCCGGATTTGACTCGGACTAAAGACTTGACCAGGACTCTGGACTTGACTTGGACTCCACTGATAGAGACTCCGGACTTGACTCTGACTCTGGACTTGACCTGGACTCCTGACTTGACTTGGACTCCAGTGATAGAGACTCAGGATTTGACTCGGACTCCAGTGATAGAGACTCAGGATTTGACTCGGACTCCGGACTTGACTCACATTTCAGTGATGGAGACTCCGGACTTGACTCGGACTCCAGTGATAGAGACTCCGGACTTGACTCGGACTCCAGTGATAGAGACTCCGGATTTGACTCGGACTAAAGACTTGACCAGGACTCTGGACTTGACTTGGACTCCACTGATAGAGACTCCGGACTTGACTCTGACTCTGGACTTGACCTGGACTCCTGACTTGACTTGGACTCCAGTGATAGAGACTCTGGATTTGACTCGGCCTAAAGACTTGACCTGGACTCCGGACTTGACTCGGACTCCAGTGATAGAGACTCCGGACTTGACTTGGACTTCAGTGATAAAGACTACGGACTTGACTTGGACTTCAGTGATAAAGACTACGGACTTGACATGGACTTCAGTGATGAAGACTCCGGAATTGACTTGAACTTCAGTGATAAAGACTACGGACATGACATGGACTTCAGTGATAAAGACTCCGGAATTGACTTGAACTTCAGTGATAAAGACTACGGACATGACATGGACTTCAGTGATAAAGACTCCGGAATTGACTTGGACTTCAGTGATAAAGACTACGGACTTGACATGGACTTCAGTGATGAAGACTCCGGAATTGACTTGAACTTCAGTGATAAAGACTACGGACATGACATGGACTTCAGTGATAAAGACTCCGGAATTGACTTGAACTTCAGTGATAAAGACTACGGACATGACATGGACTTCAGTGATAAAGACTCCGGAATTGACTTGGACTTCAGTGATGAAGACTCCGGACTTGACCTGGACTCTGGACTTGACTCGCACTCCAGTGATAAAGGCTCCGGACTTAACTTGGACTTCAGTGATAAATACTACGGACTTGACTTGGACTTCAGTGATAAAGACTCTGGTCTTGGCTTGGATTTCAGTGATAAGGACTCCGGAACTGACTTGGATTTCAGTGATAAAGACTAGGGATGTCCCGATCCGATCCACGGGATCGGTATCGCGCCGATACCGGCCCAGAACGCTAGATCAGAGATCGGAGGGGAGAAAAAAATATGAGCGATATCCAGTTTAGCGGCGCAGCCTGTCACGTGATGATTGTTGTGTTTACGCACACGCGCAGAGAATCTCACTCTCGCTTTGCGCACGGATTCTAATGTAATCGGATTCCACCCACAAAAGCTGCATTTCAGTCTTTTCAGAAATTCATTGGCTATCAGAAAATAGCGTCATTTCATTCTCTATTGCAACTGGATAGATAAACTGTCACTCAAAGAGAGGTAGGTACCGATCTTCACCAGGCACGCTCGTTGGCTGTTGGAGTTTAGAAGACACCCCTAACACTCGCCGATTGGCTAAAATGACCTGTCAATCAATAGTTCATGGGTCAGCGGCCATTTTGACATTCTTTTTTTCTCCAATGTTTACGTTTCAACTGAAGTTAGACGGATCAATAGTGTATTATATGCTACGTTCACATCACACCGGACGCGAATCGCGCGTCAAATTCGCGCCTGACGCGTCTAGTTTGACGCTTGACCACTAGTGTTAATTTGCGTGTCAGAATCGAAATCCGTTGGCGGTCATTGTTTTTATGTCGACCGAGCATTCATCAAGAGAGTTACCGCTCTGTATTTACTCTGGAGAGCAGAACAGCGGCGTGGGGATCATCGTCGCCGTATATTTGTGTCCACCGGACCCTTCGGAGCCGAACCGTTTGGCGAGTTTCACCATTTGCTCGCTCCAGGAGCTGCGCTGGATGACGGCCGCTGTCAGCGGTACTTCCGCCTGTCACGCGCCCAGTTTGATGACTGTTGTCCCGCATCTGAGCGAGGAACACCCTCGCCCGGCCCCTCATCCATCTAATCTAGCTGTCATTTATTTTTGTTTTGATAATAAATAGAGCCAGCCTTCAAAAGTTATTAACCTGTCCTGTGATTTTTTTCTCTCTCTCACGTCCAGACACGAATTTATGCACATATGTTGATTGTCTTTACAACATAATACTATTTCTAGATATGGAATGAATAACATTCAATACAAAATGAACATGTCTCCATATAGAGATAATGTTTTAAGTGATGAAACATTTGCTTTGTTGTGCATAATCCCACCATGCATTTAGTCATATTAACAAAATAATTTATTGAAGCATCCAGACACTTCACCACGTGAGCAAGCAGCTAGGCTCCTGATTGGTTAACGCGGCGCGAATTCACGCCAAAGTTCAGATTTTTCAACTCGGGCGGCAGACGCGAATTCGCGTCAAACGCGTGAATGCACAACGCTCAATTCGCGTCATTCGCGCCAACTTGACGCGCGAATGAGGCGTATTCGCGTCTTCCGCGCCGCGCTCCACGCCTCATTCGCGCCACAGGAATTTTTCACGCGCGTAAAGCGTCTTTGCATTGACTTAACATTGAAATCATTCGCGCCTGACGCCCTATTCGCGTCCGGTGTGAACGTAGCATTAGTGCGTCGAAGTTGTGATAGCGCTGTCGGCTAACGCGAAATGCTACTATTTACATTCCATGGATGTTTATTCATACAATTGTTTTGGACTAAAAACTTCTTCAAATTGGATTGTATGGACGCTTTACAGTGAAACCAAACCATTTTTGTTGGAATGTGGACTAACAGATGGCTAATTGGTGAGTTTCTTCCAGTTTGTGTTGGTTTGTTTTGGCTGTTGGTGGTCTGACAAAGAGACAGATTGTGCCCGCTCTGTTGATTGTATCTTAAAATGGTTTACGTCGTTCGAATCACGAGTTTCTCAGCTTTCCAAAGATATGTATTATGTTTACTTTTGTGTTTGTTTTGTTTTGTCTTTCACAAAGTTAAACCTATAAACCACCCTGTGGGCCGTATACGGCACGTCGGACCACGAAAAAAAAAATATCGGACTAATATCGGTATCGGCAAAAGCCAAAGGTGCAGCATCGGTATCGGAAGTGAAAAAGTGGTATCGGGACATCCCTAATAAAGACTCCGGACTTGACATGGACTTCAGTGATAAAGACTCTGGAATTGACATGGACTTCACCTGGACTCTGGACTTGACTCGCACTCCAGTGATAAAGACTCCGGACTTGACTTGAACTTCAGTGATAAATACTACGGACTTGACATGGACTTCAGTGATGAAGACTCCGGACTTGACCTGGACTCTGGACTTGACTCGCACTCCAGTGATAAAGACTCCGGACTTGACTTGAACTTCAGTGATAAAGACTACGGACTTGACTTGGACTTCAGTGATAAAGACTACGGACATGACATGGACTTCAGTGATAAAGACTCCGGACTTGACTTGGACTTCAGTGATAGACTCCGGACTTGACTTGGACTTCAGTGATAAAGACTCCGGACTTGACTTGGACTTCAGTGATAGACTCCGGACTTGACTTGGACTTCAGTGATAAAGACTCCGGACTTGACTTGGACTTCAGTGATAGACTCCGGACTTCACTTGAACTTCAGTGATAAAGACTACGGACTTGACTTGGACTTCAGTGATAAAGACTCCGGACTTGACTTGGACTTCAGTGATAAAGACTCCGGACTTGACTTGGACTTCAGTGATAGACTCCGGACTTCACTTGAACTTCAGTGATAAAGACTCCGGACTTGACTTGGACTTCAGTGATAAAGACTCCGGACTTGACTTGGACTTCAGTGATAGACTCCGGACTTGACTTGAACTTCAGTGATAAAGACTACGGACTTGACTTGGACTTCAGTGATAAAGACTCCGGACTTGACTTGGACTTCAGTGATAAAGACTACGGACTTGACTTGAACTTCAGTGATAAAGACTCCGGACTTGACTTGGACTTCAGTGATAGACTCCGGACTTCACTTGAACTTCAGTGATAAAGACTACGGACTTGACTTGGACTTCAGTGATAAAGACTCCGGACTTGACTTGGACTTCAGTGATAAAGACTCCGGACTTGACTTGGACTTCAGTGATAGACTCCGGACTTCACTTGAACTTCAGTGATAAAGACTCCGGACTTGACTTGGACTTCAGTGATAAAGACTCCGGACTTGACTTGGACTTCAGTGATAGACTCCGGACTTGACTTGAACTTCAGTGATAAAGACTACGGACTTGACTTGGACTTCAGTGATAAAGACTCCGGACTTGACTTGGACTTCAGTGATAAAGACTACGGACTTGACTTGAACTTCAGTGATAAAGACTACGGACTTGACTTGGACTTCAGTGATAAAGACTACGGACTTGACTTGAACTTCAGTGATAAAGACTCCGGAATTGACATGGACTTCAGTGATAAAGACTCCGGACTTGACATGGACTTCAGTGATAAAGACTCCTGAATTGACATGGACTTCAGTGATGAAGACTCCGGACTTGACCTGGACTCTGGACTTGACTCGCACTCCAGTGATAAAGACTCCCGACTTGACTTGAACTTCAGTGATAAATACTACGGACTTGACTTGGACTTCAGTGATAAAGACTCCGGACTTGACATGGACTTCAGTGATAGACTCCGGACTTGACTTGAACTTCAGTGATAAAGACTACGGACATGACATGGACTTCAGTGATAAAGACTCCGGAATTGACATGGACTTCAATGATGAAGACTCCGGACTTGACCTGGACTCTGGACTTGACTCGCACTCCAGTGATAAAGACTCCGGACTTGACTTGAACTTCAGTGATAAAGACTCCGGACATGACATGGACTTCAGTGATAAAGACTCCGGACTTGACATGGACTTCAGTGATAAAGACTCCGGACTTGACATGGACTTCAGTGATGAAGACTCCGGACTTGACCTGGACTCTGGACTTGACTCGCACTCCAGTGATAAAGACTCCGGACTTGACTTGAACTTCAGTGATAAATACTACGGACTTGACTTGGACTTCAGTGATAAAGACTCCGGACTTGACATGGACTTCAGTGATAGACTCCGGACTTGACTTGAACTTCAGTGATAAAGACTACGGACATGACATGGACTTCAGTGATAAAAACTCCGGACTTGACCTCGACTTCAGTGATAAAGACTGGGGACTTGACTTGGATTCCAGACTTGACTCGCACTCTAGTGATTAAGACTCCAGACTTGACTCGGACTCCAGCTTAAAGACTTGTGAAAAACTGTGGTCAGACCTGGTTAATCCCACAGGTTATCCTCTGAACATATAGCCAGTCATCACAGTCCTTATCACAGTCCTCATCTCATCACGTGTGTGTGTGTGTGTCACGCAGGTTCCCCTCTGAACACGCAGCCGGTCCTCATCACAGTGCAGCGGCAGCTCCCTCAGACCCTGAAGCCCCTGACCTACACCGTTGCTACTCCGGTGTCCTCCGCGTCCCAGCAGCCCCTGCAGACGGTGCATGTGGTGCACCAGATCCCGGCGGTGTCCATGGCGACTGTCACCGGCCTGTCTGTGGCCGAGCCGGTGTTCAGCCAGACCAGCGTTGTGTCGGCGCATGAGAACGGAGAGCACCAGGAGGTCAAAGGTTAGTGTGTGGAAGCTCTGTGATAATAGGGCTGAATATCAGAAGCTTTGTGGAATACTTGATTCTGGTTGGTCGAGGTCTGATTTCCGGGTCGAGACTCGCTCTCTCCTGTTCCATCTTTGTCACTGTCATGTCTTTGACTCTGTAATGGATTATAAGAATAAACCACTAAGAATTTTAAATCTGTTTCAAGTCATCAATTTTTTTGTCCAAATAACTATTTATTTGGTTTCATTTGTGTAATGAATGGGTATGATTATTACTACGTTTTGTTTGAAGCTTGATTGCTGAACCATTTTTAACTCTCATCAATATTTTGTCCAGTTATTATGTGGAAAGTATTTGAGCAATATATATAATATCATTACTGAAATCAGAAAGCCTCTGTAATGTTGTGTTGTCTCAGTGAAAGTGGAGCCAGTTCCCTCCATCACGACTTCTCTGGGCGGGACGGCCCGTGTTCTGCAAACGGTCACTATCGTGGGTCAGCACCAGCTGCCGGTCAAGGCCATCACTCAGAACGGGACGCATGTGGTCTCAGCCGTCCAGGGCTCCGGCAGTACCGGTGAGCATCTCTCACATCACTAACCCTTCAGGGAGGGGTACAGCTTGGGTTATTAGTGTTTAGTGTATATAGTTTATATAGTGCTGTCTTGCCAATTTTATTGTTTTGTTTTAATGTTTTTTTTTTTTTTTTTTTTTTTATCTGCGTTGTACAGTGTCCTTGGGTGTCCTGATAAGGCGCTTTAAATAAAATGTATTATTATTATTATTATTATTACAGCTTGGGTTATTACAGTGTTTACATCTTGGGTTATCACAGTATTTACATCTTGGGTTATTAGTGTTTACATCTTGGGTTATTACAGTATTTACAGCTTGGGTTACTACAGTATTTACAGCCTGGGTTATTACAGTATTTACAGCTTGGGTTATTAGTGTTTACATCTTGGGTTATTACAGTATTTACAGCATGGGTTGTTACAGTATTTACAGCTTGGGTTACTACAGTATTTACAGCTTGGGTTACTACAGTATTTACAGCTTGGGTTACTACAGTATTTACAGCTTGGGTTATTACAGTATTTACAGCTTGGGTTACTACAGTATTTACAGCCTGGGTTATTACAGTATTTACAGCTTGGGTTACTACAGTACAGCTTGGGTTACTACAGTATTTACAGCTTGGGTTATTACAGTATTTACAGCTTGGGTTACTACAGTATTTACAGCCTGGGTTATTACAGTATTTACAGCTTGGGTTATTACAGTATTTACAGCTTGGGTTATTAGTGTTTGCATCTTGGGTTATTACAGTGTTTACAGCATGGGTTACTACAGTATTTACAGCTTGGGTTACTACAGTATTTACAGCTTGGGTTATTACAGTATTTACAGCCTGGGTTATTACAGTATTTACAGCTTGGGTTATTACAGTGTTTACATCTTGGGTTATCACAGTATTTACATCTTGGGTTATTAGTGTTTACATCTTGGGTTATTACAGTATTTACAGCTTGGGTTACTACAGTATTTACAGCCTGGGTTATTACAGTATTTACAGCTTGGGTTATTACAGTATTTACAGCTTGGGTTATTAGTGTTTACATCTTGGGTTATTACAGTATTTACAGCATGGGTTGTTACAGTATTTACAGCTTGGGTTACTACAGTATTTACAGCTTGGGTTACTACAGTATTTACAGCTTGGGTTATTACAGTATTTACAGCTTGGGTTACTACAGTATTTACAGCCTGGGTTATTACAGTATTTACAGCTTGGGTTACTACAGTATTTACAGCTTGGGTTACTACAGTATTTACAGCTTGGGTTATTACAGTATTTACAGCTTGGGTTACTACAGTATTTACAGCCTGGGTTATTACAGTATTTACAGCTTGGGTTATTACAGTATTTACAGCTTGGGTTATTAGTGTTTGCATCTTGGGTTATTACAGTGTTTACAGCATGGGTTACTACAGTATTTACAGCTTGGGTTACTACAGTATTTACAGCTTGGGTTACTACAGTGTTTACAGCATGGGTTACTACAGTATTTACAGCTTGGGTTACTACAGTATTTACAGCTTGGGTTATTACAGTATTTACAGCCTGGGTTATTACAGTATTTACAGCCTGGGTTATTACAGTATTTACAGCTTGGGTTATTAGTGTTTACAGCTTGGGTTATTACAGTATTTACAGCTTGGGTTACTACAGTATTTACAGCTTGGGTTATTACAGTATTTACAGCCTGGGTTATTACAGTATTTACAGCTTGGGTTATTACAGTATTTACAGCTTGGGTTACTACAGTATTTACAGCTTGGGTTATTACAGTATTTACAGCTTGGGTTATTACAGTATTTACAGCTTGGGTTATTACAGTATTTACAGCTTGGGTTATTACAGTATTAGGGCCGTCCGTTCAGTCATTTTTTTTCAGTTATTGTGCAGCAGTCAGGCTCTGTTTACAGCTGATGTAGGGATGTGTTTCCGTTGATCGGATCACCTTGGATGAGGTAAACATTCTCGTTACTCTTGCAGTTTTAATCCGGCTCTTCGGTCCAGTTTCACACACTTTTTTGTCAGACCTTTTGATCTAATGGACAAAATAAGCTCAAGTAATTTACATTTAAACACAATGAGACGACAGAGTCACATGGAGATCAGGAACGCCCGTGAGAGATCAGGAACGCAGAGAGAGATCAGGAACTCCGTGAGAGTGTGTGTGAGAGATCAGGAATCCCGTGTGAGAGATCAGGAACCCTTTGAGAGTGTGTGTGAGAGATCAGGAACCCTGTGAGAGTGTGTGTGAGAGATCAGGAACCCTGTGAGAGTGTGTGTGAGAGATCAGGAATCCTGTGAGAGTGTGTGTGAGAGATCAGGAACTCTGTGAGAGTGTGTGTGAGAGATCTGGGGCCTCATTTATAAACGTTGCGTACGCACAAAAGAAGGCGTACGCCGCTCTCTACGCAATAGTTGGTATTTATACAAAGCAAACTTGACAGTAAAATGTGCGGTCCTTCACGCCAGCTCTGACCCAGGCGTACGCACAAAAACGGGTGAAATGAGAAATGGCGACACCGTCGGCAGTTGGAAAAAACACGTGAAAGTGTGTGAAACTGTAGACGGTTGTGTAAAATAAATTGCAATACGCCTCTCATAAATAACACAAATACTTCACAAAGCAAGTCTTAACAGCATACAATTAACAGCCTACACGAACACCCGTTTGATCGATCTGTAACAGAAATGCAAATTAACACATATTTCCAAAAAGAAAGTGAAATATTTTCTGCTATAATATTGGTATGCAATTCATTCTCATGAATAAGATGGCAGAACGAAATAATGTACAAACTGATATTCTCGCCAATATGTCCGTCTAACGGAGCAGATATAGCAATTAGATAGTCAGTCAGATAGATAGATAATTAGGTAAATATATAGATAGATAGATAGATAGGCCTAAATATTATTTGTCCACTGGGGAAAGTTGTTTTCATAGTAAAAATGTCTTTTTACTTTATTCCATAATCTACGGAATCATGGTATTCATGCATATGCCTTTAGTTTGTTTTATTTTTGATAACGTATGACGTCTCAACCATTCAGAAAGCTGCAAGAAATTACATTTGCGCTGAACTATTTCCCATTTCCTAACCGACATCTGTAGCTTGTCAGATGCAGAATTAAATGGATGTAAATAAAATGCCCCATCACAATGCGTATAATGACGCACAGTGGCTGATCTTGAGCTCTTAGAAGATGTGGCGATTAAATGGAAGGATTCGGAGTGAACGCATCATCTTCACAACAAAAGGTGTGGAAAAATATATTTATTCAAGAATTTCCTCATTATGCAGTTTATTTCAGTTAGAACGGTCTTGATTTTGCCCAACTCCTTGGCCACCTCTTAAATTAATGACTATAGATGCTTTTTTGCCTCGACTTTGATGTCCGACCATTTCTTTTTTATTTCGGCCACAGTCCGGTTGTGAGGCTACAGCATTTACGGCGTCTGCAACCTTTTGCCACTCAAGTGCCTTTTTGGCATTAGTAATGCCCACACTGTGCCCTCCAAACAACATTTTTCTCCTCTTTTCCACCTTGCCAACGATAACTTCTACTTCACATTGAGTGAAGTTACATTTTTTTTTATTTCCTCTCTGTGTTTAACATGATTTCGCAATTCATGAATATTAACTTTTGGGCGTTTCACGGACTATTTATGGGCAACTATGGGCGTGACATGAAGCTGCAAAAGCTGCGCTACATTTAGAACTGATTGTGATTTATGAAGGGAAAAATGCGTAGGATGTGCGTGTGCACGGTTTTATAAATCCGAATATTTCTGTGCGTACGCACGTCCTATGTTTCATCCGTACGCCACTTCTGACGCAAACCCTACGCAAAGTTTTATAAATGAGGCCCCCGGAACCCTGTGAGAGTGTGTGTGAGAGATCAGGAACCCTGTGAGAGTGTGTGTGAGAGATCAGGAACCCTGTGAGAGTGTGTGTGAGAGATCAGGAACCCTGTGAGAGTGTGTGTGAGAGATCAGGAACCCTGTGAGAGTGTGTGAGAGAGATCAGGAACCCTGTGAGAGTGTGTGTGAGAGATCAGGAACCCTGTGAGAGTGTGTGAGAGATCACTAGGAGAGCACTAAGAGAACACTAAGAGAACATTGAGTTTGGGACGTTTTTTATGTTCAAGCCAAACTTGAAGAAATCCACTAGTCATGAATGTTTCCCGAAATTGTATTGTTCTAAATTGGTTGTTCAACCGGGTTGGTTAATGATGTCACGCATATGGTGGAGTAATGACTACTGTTAATGAATCTAATAAAAACTATGCTTTAAATCTAAGTTGACAAACTAAAAGACATAAATTACATTTGTATGTATTCTAGATAAAAGACTCAGATTGTTCTGAATGTCAGCTTGGTTCAGACTCACTCTTCTGTGGTTTTACATCATCTAATATAACTGATAGCTGATAACATATGCAGCTAGGATGGCATGAGGAAGAGTAAATCATGGGCTAATTTAAATATTTGGGTGAACTATCCCTTTAATGCTAATGCTAATGTCTGGTCCTCAGCGAGTCCGCTGCACATGCTAGCGACGCACGCCTCGGCCTCCGCGTCCCTCCCCACCAAACGCCAGAACGGAGAGCCGGACCAGCAGCCCGAACCCAAACGGGTCAAGACCGGCTCCATCCCAGCGGAGAGAGACCAGCAGACCCACGCCGACTAGACCATCGTCTCCTGACCTCTGACCTCGACTCGTTCGCCCCGCCGGCACCTCGTCCCCCGTTCCTGAACCCCAGGTGCCAATACTGAGGTGAGATGAAGAGAGAAGCTGTTCTGGTCCACACTCACAGATATATGCACACTCATATACTCATATAGCCTACTTGAAGTCACAGAATGAAGCGTGTTGTTGTTCCTGTGTGGCGTGACCCCGCGGAGAAGCCCGGGCGGATCCCGGACGAGCCCTGGACAAGCATCCGACGACCGACGACGACCTAGATGTTTATGTAATTGTCACGCATGTGTATCAGACGTGTGTTCTCCGTTCCCAGAGATCCTGAACATTCACATTCAGCTGACCGCCAGAAGCGGACTCGCCAAACCTCGCTAGGCCCGATTAGCTCTTAAAGGGTCCGCCTCACACTCCCACGTGGGACAGTCGAGCGCTCGTCCCTTGGGACAGGGAGCGTGTGCCGGCTCCTCCGATCATGGCAGCTAGCCTCCACGTCCAGCCAATGCAGTCTTGAGTAGATATGCAGTATTTTGTCGTACGTGTACTTTAGGGTCTTATTTGTGTGTTTCACGAGGCACAAATACTCAACAAAAACTGGCTTTTCCCCACTCTGTTTTCTTTTATAGACGTGGACTTGTGGTCATGGAAATGAATGTATTCACTTCATTCTTTTTAATTTTTTTCAGAAAAAAGAAACACTATTGAGGGTTTGAGTTACTCTCGATTACATCAGATCAAAATGATGTTTACTCGCATCCTCTTTATATTTTAACCAATAACCTATGAGATAGATATATTTCCATTTGTACTTTGTTAAAATATATCATCTTGCATGAACGTGTTGAGAAAATGTGCTGTGCCCGATTCGATTCCTGACGAAAGATGGAAGGGAAAAAATGCAAAATAATATTTTATACAATTGGGATCATTACTGCACTTACCTTTCGTTTCTAATATTTCCTTTCCTCCCCGTTGTTTTCCTTTTATATTGGAGATGTCGTTGGCTGTGTGTTATCTTTGTGTTGAAGTTGTCTCTTTGCCTGTTAATAATATTATTTTATTCTGTTCCAACAACTGAAAGAGTCTACACGGATAGAACGTGTTCCACAAGGAAAAATAAGTGGTAGATGTTGTTTAGCTTCAGTGGGTATATGCATTTTTTTATAAATTAAATTAAAGCTCCATAACTTCAGTGGCGTGTGAGTGTGTTTGCTGCTGTGTGTCTCTAGGTGGCGCTGATGATCTAACCTTCCTCACAGGGAACTTGACAGTAATAAGGGAAGAAGTGGTTGGCCACATGTGAACTGTGTAAAGCTTTCCACTCGTGTGCAGTCCCAGAAAAGAAAACTTTGCTCTTGTTTATGAAGGAAATGTATGATTTATTGTGAAACGCACTTGATTTTCTCTCCAGGTTTCTGCTGGAAACAAAGAACTGATTTCTGGATAAAGATTGTGCAATTCATTTGTTGACGAACTACAGTAACTGCAGGCTTGTCTGGTGTGTAATGATGTATTATTCAGTTAACTTTCAGAGCGGCTGTTTGCTGTAAACACTCGCCGCTCCATGAAGAACGAGGGCTGGACACACACATCTTTGCACGCCCTTGAATATGTATGCCAAGGCCTATTCCTTAAAACCAGTACAGTCAACAGATGAAACAGCTGCTTCTGAAACACTACTCCACGGGGATGAACCCTACAAGCTGTAAGCTGCATACCCATACTGGTTTCCCACAGGGTTAGGGGTGAGTCTGGTGCCCGTCCTCCGGGGATCGGGACATGCTTCACCGCAAGAACATCTGTGCTTTTTAATGTGGAAATCTGGTGCACTTTGACAGTGAAATTAAGAAATTAATTCCAACCTATATTTGGTATTAGATTATATTTAACATTAGTTCCACCTAACCTATATAGTGTGCAAATTGAACAAAGAAAAACTAAAACCCCCTTAATATAGTGTGTCAGTGGGTTACATTTACATAATTATAGTTATAAAATGAATCTCATGAAACTAATAGCAATATTGAAAAACAAATGCACTGAAAATACTTTCATAATTAGTTTTGTACTAATGTCAATACTTGGAAGAGAAACATGATCTTTTATTTAGGTGGAAAACATGGTTTACAAACGCGTCTCATTACAATTAGTAAAATGCGTCGAATATGCAGATGAGGGAATAATATTTACCAACTGGGTAATGGGTTCCTACACTCATAGCCTAATGTTGTGATTAGCCCAGTTCTTTCACTCGCTCATCTCTCACACGCTCCGTTTCTTGTTTTTCACGTTATTTCTCTGCACTTGCGTTTCTTCTCCATCTCTGATGTTGACCGTTACACACATGCGCGCTCAGAGCCCAGAGGGGGGAGGAGTTTAAAGGTGTGATTGGACCAGCCCAGTGTCGATCAAGAAAAGAACCAATGGGCCGCTGATCTACGCGTTTCATGGGCCGGTCTGTGAGAAGAAAACCTAGAATCCCCAGCGCCGCAAATGGGCTCTATCAAAGCCAGTCTACGGAAAGCCTGTTCGAATTTTTGCTTGTAGTTCCACCAAAGTTCCACTGGGGGCAATAGTCGGAGTGCAAAATGAATGGGAGTTCAGAACCCGGAAGTTTAATGTGAGTGGGAGTTCTCGTCATATTAGACTTTCTCTGGTGTTCTTTATTTTCAACATGGCGGTGGCATCTATGGTTACAAGTTTCTGTTTCTTGCAGCGGTATAACCTGTCATGCTCGAAGAATATATGCTATCCATTAGTAACTGTATTCAGTAATCAAACGCGATCGAAGCGCTATGCAGACAGCTGTTCTTTCCACGTGAAAAAAGCATCGCATATTACACAGGTGAAACATGTTCTTCTGTATTTACTTTAAATTACAATTTAACGTGTTTAAATGTCAACACGTTTCTGTTTATTGTCAGGACGATCTGCTCTCGCGCATCCCGGTTGGTAAGATTTCCTCATTAACTTATAATTGACTGAGATCATGATGTTAACTGACTGAGATCAGATGATGTTATTATAACTGTCTGAGATCAGATGATGTTATTATAACTGACTGAGATCAGATGATGTTATTATAACTGACTGAGATCAGATGATGTTATTATAACTGTCTGAGATCAGATGATGTTATTATAACTGACTGAGATCAGATGATGTTATTATAACTGACTGAGATCAGATGATGTTATTATAACTGTCTGAGATCAGATGATGTTATTATAACTGACTGAGATCAGATGATGTTATTATAACTGACTGAGATCAGATGATGTTATTATAACTGACTGAGATCAGATGATGTTATTATAACTAACTGACTGAGATCAGATGATGTTATTATAACTGACTGAGATCAGATGATGTCATTATATCTGACTGAGATCAGATGATGTTATTATAACTGATTGAGATAAAACGATATTATTATAACTATCTGACTGAGATCATATGATGTTTTTATAACTGTCTGAGATCAGACGATATTATTATAACTGACTGAGATCAGATGATGTTATTATAACTGATTGAGATCAGACGATGTTATTATAACTGGCTGACTGAGATCAGATGATGTTATAACTGACTGACTGCAGATGATGTTATTATAACTGTCTGAGATCAGATGATGTTATTATAACCGACTGACTGAGATCAGACAATGTTATTATAACTGACTGACTGAGATCAGATGATGTTATTATAACTGATTGAGATCAGATGATGTCATTATATCTGACTTAGATCAGATGATGTTATTATAACTGACTGAGATCAGATGATCTTATTACTGTCTGATTGAGATCAGACAGTGTTATTATATTCAAAATTCAAAATTGCTTTATTGGCATGACTGTACATCATACAATATTGCCAAAGCTTGGAATACATAGAATAATTATAAAGACATCAACATAGTAAAATAATATAGCATTTTAAATTGACTGAGATCAGATGATGTTATTATAACTGACTGAGATCAGATGATGTTATTATAACTGACTGAGATCAGACGATGTTATTATAACTGATTGAGATTATTATGTTACTGGCTGAAGTCTGAATGTCCTGAAACAGTCTTCTTCCCCCAGAGAAACTGAAGATAACATACAGTCGGAGCAGCGGACCAGGCGGTCAACATGTCAACAAGGGTAAACTGTGTCTAGTGTTCGGTGTGAAGGTGTTCTGTCGGTCACTTGTAGTGCTGGGCGGTGAGACCAAAAATCCACATCGGTTTCGTGGTATATGACGGTATTTTTTCTCCAAGTAAGACTGGTTGTTAACCAATGATTAAGAGAGTAAATACTACAGTAGATTGACTTAGAATGCCCTATTTTAATGGCATGCGTGAGTATTGTAGAAAAAATCCACACTAGTATTGTTACAGGTTTGCAAGGCTGTTTATAAAGAGGCGCTGTAGGAGCGGCAGAAATGTTGTTCATAAATGCTGCTTTATCAGGAAAGATCAAGAAAGATTCAATTGAACATCGAAACTTTTGCAAAGACTGTTAGTTCACTTCAGATATGTTCATATAAAAACACCCGCATCACGCTTTGACTTTGAACCATGCATTGCTCATGTTTATTCAACGATTTCAACACCAACCACAAATAGATTTTCCAAAAGGCTGTGTTGATATTGTGAACCAATGTATAGAAAACATTGTAATATAATTTGAACGCTATCATTTATAACCTCTCCATCTTCACCATCAGGCTCAGTAACACACACAGCTGTGTATCACCACAGCGAACAGTGTAAAGAACAGTCTGGCCCTCTCAAACAGGGTCATGACACGTTCCCAACATTGTTAAAGCGACATACTGTACACCAATATTGTGGTATTAAAATTTCATATCATAGCAAAAATAAACACTGGTAATCGGTATGAACCGGTATACTGCCCAGCACAAATCACTAGTGCTGTTTATTTAAGAATCACATTTTGGCACTTAACAGTCTGTAATATTTGTTTGCAGTCAATACGAAAGCAGAGGTGCGTTTCCATGTGCAGACAGCAGAATGGATTACAGAAGAAGTTAGGAGAGAGATTCTTCTGAAGGTGAGAGTAGCACATATAACATACATTTGTGTCGCATGCACTGCTCACGGCAGAAATACCTGTGTCAACAGAATACAACTCGTGTCAACAAAGCAGGAGAGTTAATTGTGACCTCAGAGATGAGCAGAAGCCAGCAGAGGAATCTTGAAGACTGTCTCCAGAAGATCTCCGAGATGATCACTGAAGCCAGTCGACAGAAACCAGAACCGTCAGTGGAGGATCTCGCTCTCAGAGCTCACAGGTTACAGAGATCACATGTTACAGAGATCACAGGTTACACAGATCACAGGTTACAGAGATCACCGGTTACAGAGATCACATGTTACAGAGATCACAGGTTACAGAGATCACAGGTTACAGAGATCACATGTTACAGAGATCACAGGTTACAGAGATCACAGGTTACACAGATCACAGGTTACAGAGATCACATGTTACAGAGATCACAGGTTACAGAGATCACAGATTACAGAGATCACATGTTACAGAGATCACAGGTTACAGAGATCACATGTTACAGAGATCACAGGTTACACAGATCACATGTTACAGAGATCACAGGTTACAGAGATCACATGTTACAGAGATCACATGTTACAGAGATCACAGGTTAGAGAGATCACAGGTTACAGAGATCACATGTTACAGAGATCACAGGTTACAGAGATCACAGATTACAGAGATCACAGGTTACAGAGATCAGGTTACAGAGATCACATGTTACAGAGATCACCGGTTAAAGAGATCACATGTTACAGAGATCACAGGTTACAGAGATCACAGGTTACAGAGATCACCGGTTACAGAGATCACAGATTACAGAGATCACAGATTACAGAGATCACATGTTACAGAGATCAGGTTACAGAGATCACCGGTTACAGAGATCACATGTTACAGAGATCACAGGTTACAGAGATCACAGGTTACAGAGTTCACATGTTACAGAGATCACCGGTTACAGAGATCACCGGTTACAGAGATCACAGGTTACAGAGATCACAGGTTACAGAGATCACATGTTACAGAGATCACAGGTTACAGAGATCACAGGTTACAGAGATCACAGATTACAGAGATCACATGTTCCAGAGATCAGGTTACAGAGATCACATGTTACAGAGATCACAGGTTACAGAGATCACATGTTACAGAGATCACAGGTTACAGAGATCACAGATTACAGAGATCACAGGTTACAGAGATCACAGGTTACAGAGATCACATGTTACAGAGATCACAGGTTAGAGAGATCACAGGTTACAGAGATCACATGTTACAGAGATCACAGGTTAGAGAGATCACAGGTTAGAGAGATCACAGGTTAGAGAGATCACAGGTTACAGAGATCACCGGTTACAGAGATCACCGGTTACAGAGATCACATGTTACAGAGATCACAGGTTACAGAGATCACATGTTACAGAGATCACATGTTACAGAGATCACCGGTTACAGAGATCACCGGTTACAGAGATCACATGTTACAGAGATCACAGGTTACAGAGATCACAGGTTACAGAGATCACATGTTACAGAGATCACAGATTACAGAGATCACATGTTACAGAGATCACAGATTACAGAGATCACATGTTACAGAGATCACAGGTTACAGAAATCACAGGTTACAGAGATCACAGGTTACAGAGATCACAGGTTACAGAGATCACCGGTTACAGAGATCACCGGTTACAGAGATCACATGTTACAGAGATCACCGGTTACAGAGATCACAGGTTACAGAGATCACAGGTTACAGAGATCACAGGTTACAGAGATCACAGGTTACAGAGATCACAGGTTACAGAGATCACAGGTTACAGAGATCACAGGTTACAGAGATCACAGGTTACAGAGATCACAGGTTACAGAGATCACAGGTTACAGAGATCACAGGTTACAGAGATCACCGGTTACAGAGATCACAGGTTACAGAGATAAAAGGTTACAGAGATCACAGGTTACAGAGATCACATGTTACAGAGATCACCGGTTACAGAGATCACAGGTTACAGAGATCACAGGTTACAGAGATCACCGGTTACAGAGATCACAGGTTACAGAGATCACAGGTTACAGAGCTCACCGGTTACAGAGATCACAGATTACAGAGATCACAGGTTACAGAGATCACATGTTACAGAGATCACAGGTTACAGAGATCACAGGTTACAGAGATCACATGTTACAGAGATCACCGGTTACAGAGATCACAGGTTACAGAGATCACATGTTACAGAGATCACAGGTTACAGAGATCACATGTTACAGAGATCACAGGTTACAGAGATCACAGGTTACAGAGATCACAGGTTACAGAAATCACAGGTTACAGAGATCACAGGTTACAGAGATCACAGGTTACAGAGATCACGGGTTACAGAGATCACAGGTTACAGAGATCACAGGTTACAGAAATCACAGGTTACAGAGATCACAGGTTACAGAGATCACAGGTTACAGAAATCACAGGTTACAGAGATCACAGATTACAGAGATCACATGTTACAGAGATCACAGGTTACAGAGATCACAGGTTACAGAGATCACAGGTTACAGAGATCACAGGTTACAGAGATCACATGTTACAGAGATCACGTTACAGCGCATGAAAGCACAATGGTGTCCTTATGCACTTATGCAACACTGTCACAATAATATTTTTGTTGTTTTTTTCCAGATTAGATAAAAGAAATTTGGAAAGACTCAAACAGAAGAAGATAAATGCTGCAACAAAACAAGGGCGACGAGTCGACTATGATTGAGCCCAAAATTCTGTATTATTACATTTGTTCTGTATTCATGTTTTTATTTTAAAAATCACAAAATATCACACTGTAAAGTGGTGTTTCTTTTGCTGTGTGTAATGCATAGCATATACTTAATTATATGTCACATTACTTTATAAAGAAAAATCTGAAAATTAAAGATTTGATAAAATAAATCAAATATTAGATTTGATACTCTGTTAAACTGTTAAAGCAAAGAGCTGGTTTATTATACTATTTGTGTGCATTGACTGTTAATAGAGGGCTAGACTGTTTTAATTAGAGTTCAGTGTATTTGCATGACACTAGAAAAAACCCATTACTCATCAATGTTCGATTGCCATCTATAAATGTGAATGAAACTTAAAATGGAATGACGTTTATAGAACTAAAACATTATTTGTCAAATACAAATTTCAACTTGATACGTAGAGAGACTAGCAGCATTGTTGGGTAAGTAAAGTAAAGGATGGTTTCGATCCATCTGGGTTATGGGTCCAGCACGTGTCTGCTCTGCTGTTGCTGATATGACGAGATATAATAATCAAGACTTATCCATAGTCACTGACATTCAGCATTAGTTCACATCGGAATGAGAATTTATAATTTGTTTTGAATTCAAGGTTTTCAAATTCTTTTCGAATATGGAAAACCAAATTCACGGTTTTCACATTTAAATTATATTGTTTTGCTTCTACATAAACCGAAGTTAAAAAAGAACGACCACGAAGGGACTCGAACCCTCAATCTTCTGATCCGAAGTCAGACGCCTTATCCATTAGGCCACGCGGTCGACGTAAATAAGCTGCAGTCACAACAACGATTTAAACTAACCGATACTAGTAAACCATTTTGTAATTGTTTTTTGCATGTTAAATAAAGCTAGAATTACCAACGAGTACTGTCCATTTAACGACCTTGTTTTGTTTTTAGGCTCGTTTGAGATGCCACACGCCTCGCAGCGAAAGCAGAAGAAAGTGAGCAGTGGAGTCGCTTAATTTAGTGGATCAGGTCCAGAAATGCAATCGACTTCAGCTGGAGATTTACCTTGACCTGTCCGGAATATTATAGACCTTTTTCACAAAAACCGGAAATACGTAATCGTTGTGGAAACGGAGTTCCCGTCAACTGTTAACACATCAGAAAAACCTACTCTGGGAGGAGAAAATTGATCAGAGAGTCTTCAAAACTTCGAAAAAATGTAAACTTGTCATGGTCCAGTTGTTGATGACTTTGTAAAATGCTGTGGTGATGCTTGTCTGCAGCTGATTTATCTAAGACCAAAGATATGATATTGATTTTAGAACTGAAGCTCATTCTTCCCAATATACGTTCATTAAAGGTAAGAAGGTGGAGTGTGTGGAAAGTTATTCATATTTAGGGAGTATTATTTACAATAAACTACATTTTGATGTGAATACCAGAAAGAAGTCTGTCAGTTTTATTCAACAGTTATCCTGAACTTTTTGCACTGCTGTTGCTATAGAACGATCAAAGATGAAGAAAAATTATACAAATATTAATTTATTCCTTGTACACTCAGATTGTTAAATACTCAGAATGGTATTAATATTTTAAATTTATATGTAGCCCAAGTTGTGTGTTCTTATTTATTTTGTTTTATATTGTGGTGTATATTTTATGTGCTTATTCCGCTGGATACAAATATCTTAATAAAGTTGAACATGAACTAACGTTACTTCAAAAATACGCAAATCATGAAACATAAAAAATAAACAAACAAGACGGCTTATTAGTGAATGGTGACATGAGAAGTACAGAAGATCACAGGATCAATAACATCCCGCCAGATTGCCTGAATCCATTTCCGTCGAACTTCATCGACAGGGAACTGACGAGGGAAGGAATGAAAACGACAGGTATGGCTGCTTTTGGGAAAAACAAAAAAGATCGGTATGCAACAACTCTCACTAGTTGCCTTCGGCGCTATCTGTTATGAATGGAGCGGAAGAAGATTACCACGACAATTGCGTATTTCCGGTCACAAATACGGAAGTTGTGAGAAAGGTCTATTGCGTCACCTTGAAATCAGGAGTTTGACCACACTCGACTCAGGCAAGACACATTTAGTTGGTTTTCTCATCGGTTTGGCGCAGAATTTTCTTTTCTCAAATGAGACCAACCCAAGCCGTTTTAAGTTGGTAACGTTAATAAATAAATGAATTGGGCGCTATAAAATAAGGCATCCGTTCAGCTGTTACAGTCACAGCACGGCAGACTGGTGACTTTATCAGTTTTGGAGGCAGATTATTTTGCTTGCATTGAATAAGCGTGCTGTGTGTTGTGCTACTGACCACTAGAGCGACAACAATTAAATAATTAAAGTTTATTCTTATTTTTCATTTTAAAACTGTCCATCTTCTGAATGGAGTTGTTTCCATTAAATATGACATTGTTTCCATTTTCACAAGATGTAATATAAATCCTTGGTGTTCCCAGAATGTGTGAAATTTAAGCTCAAAATAGCCCCAGGTTTATTAGCTGTCAAACAAAACAAGCCAATCTCACTGATCCAGAATCAGGTGTAACCAGCAGCGAGTGCAGCCTTACGGAGAGACTCAGGGAGAGCTTTTACACTTTTACACGTTTCTGAATGTTAGAGGAGACATTTATGTAGTTGTTGTGGAGTTACACTGATCATCTCATTGACTTAAACACAGGAAAAAGTCAGATTTTCATGATATGTCCCCTTTAATTTACTAGTGTAATAATTTTTGTGACAGAACTTTTGTCATAAAACAATAAAAACCCTTTGTGGAACAATTTTGTAAAACAACAAAACATGAAAACATACTTTTTATAGACACTGTATATTTTGATAATGTTAAAGAGTCCATATGTTTGTATCTTTCAAGCTATTAACAGTAACACGGATCCCAAACCATTGACTTAAATATAGCCTACTATAAACAACAGGATAGAGTTGATACACTACTCAGTTCCAGACGCAATATTATCAGCAGAGAAACGGGAAAGTGTTTATCAGTGTTTATCGGCCAGCCTCTGCAGCAGAGCGATGATGGTGTCCTGCTTAGAGGAGATCAGCTCGAGCGCGGTGGCCATCCTGGTCATAGCATCGGCCTCGGCCCGCGCGGCTCTCTCCCTGCGCCGCTCGCGCGCGTCTGTCCTGCGCTGAAGCTGCTCGTCTGAACGCGCGCGCTCCTCCTGACTGCGGAGGAAGCAGCGCAGGAGTTCGGTGCGTTCCTCGGCCGGCCCGGAGCCCAGCCGGAGCTGAGCCGGAGCTAAGCCGCCCCCATGCTGCAGAGCGGAGCCGAGCCGGAGCTGCCGAAGCCTAGAGCGTCTCAGAGCCGGGCGGATCACAGGCTTCGGCCGAGCGGAGTCAGTGCTGACCTGGCACCGCACCGGCACCAGCGTCGGGATCGGGGAAGAGGTCGAGATGATCCCCGTGGGAAGCAGACGAGGAGCCACCACAGGAACACTGCTGGATGGAGGGTCCTCGGATTTTACAGCTGCCTTGGCTGTAGTTGCAAATCCAACAAGAGTGGCTGAAGCAGGGCCTCGCTGAACAATATTAGTCTTTCCTAATATGTTATCCATCATCTGTGATTAATAAACAGAACAGAACAGAACAGCGAAGATCATTCAGACACACTGTGATTCCACCATCATACTGCTATGTGCATGATCCTCATCAAACGCTGTTATTCTAAGGGTAAACTACTCAACATTTACATTTTATTCTTCAAGTATTTACAGTAATTCAAGTATTCGAGGTCATTAGTGTTTCTAAAAAGGAACCGTATTTGAGACTCTAACAATAATATGATTTCTTGAATAGAGAATATAATGAATTCTTGGAGCAGACAATCATGTGATGAAAACATGCTGGAAGCTTAATGAAAGGCCTCATTATTAATCATTATTAATCTCTTACTTCGAAGTACTCCCACGAGGTCTTGGTTTGGCCTCCACACAGCAAGCTGCGATCTTTAACTCTCTTGTACGTCACGATGAGGTTATTCCATTTCCTGCGAATCTTCTCGACAGGTAAGGAGTGACCGTGACCTTCCAGCTCTTTCTGGACGCTCTGGAAGAGCAGCGATCGCTCCCTGGCGCTGTACACGTCCCAGCACCTCTGCATGGCCTCGATCAGGAGCACGATGGCGCCGTGGGTGAACTCGGACGAGCTGGAGACCGCCTCACTCCCGCCAACACCTGCGGCTCAGAGAAGGCAAATCAAAACATTTCACTATTCATGTAAACATCACATTATCTAGTTCATTTACAAATACTGCACAACACTTCATGAAATATGACGTAAATGTTCCATAACATACTGACCGTGTAGGACTTTGTTGTCTTTGTTGTTAAAAATTGCAGACGATGATAAAGCGTTGTTAACACTGATGGGATCTGTGACCACAAACACAGTGAGGAACATGAAATATCAATGCGTAAACATGAAGAAACACGACCAATCGAACAGTTCAAACAGCTCTGAGATCGAGAATCAAAATATTATAGCGTTTGTTTGTTAATGAACTTTGTTAATGTCTGTGAATTTTCAGCTCAAAACACCAAATCATTTATTATAGCTTGTCGTGTGAGCAAAAACGTGCCGTTTTTGTGTGTGTGTCCCTTTAAATGCAAATGAGCTTTATCGCCGCCTCCATTCAGAATCTCACTCACTGATCCAGGATCAGGAGTAACAGCAGCTTTAGCTCCGCCTTCCGGAGAGACTCAGGGAGAGCTTCACTTTTACACGTTTCTGAATGTTAGCGGAGACGTTTGTGTAGTTGTTGTGGAGTCACACTGATCATCTCATCATCATGTTGAACTCTTCCTCAAGTGTCCACAGTTCCTGAGACAGTGTTTATAAGACAGCGGTCACATGTTCTGCTCAATAGTGTTCAGTGTCGTCTGTGCTGACCTCAGAACAGTTTCAGGCTCAGCTGGATCTTCTCCAGTGCGTTACAACTGGGCTCTGTTGGCGTCGCCCAACCCAATGTCGCTGGTGTGTGTGTGTGTGTGTGTGTGTGTGTGAACGTGCAGATTAAGGGCCGGGAATATTATAATAAGATCCTTTTCATACGAAATCTGATCGGATCTAATCTGAATGATTTCATTCCTGTTAAAAATCAAAGATGGCGCTGCGAGTCATATTCATGAGGCATTGCCAGTCAAGTCACCTTCATTTATACAGCGCTTTTAAAAACAGATTGTTTCAATGCAGCTTTACAGAGAAAACAGGAAATTAAAGTGATTATTTTGGCTTTACAGCAGCTGAAATAAAGAAAATATTAACATATTAAAATGTCCAGATAAAGTTAGTTTTGATTGATGATTCACTTCACTGATTACAGATCACACTTAATTGTAATGTAGACATGCATTCTCTGTAAAGCTGCTTTAAAACAATATGTACTGTGCAAAGTGCTATAAAAATAAATGTGAATTTAATTTAATTGACAACATTTGCAATGAGCTTTTCTGGCAAAGTTCTTGTCTCCATGATAGTCTCTGATTGGTAGAACCCTCTTTAGGGATACTCCACTTTTTTTGGAAATGGGCTCATTTTACAACTCCCCCAGAAGTTGAACAGTTGAGTTATTACCGTTTTTGAATCCATTCAGCCGATTTTCTGATATTTAGAAGAATATCAGTAACCAGACAGTTTCTGGTCTCATTGGCATCCATAGTATTTTTTTTTTTTTATCCTACGACTGGATGCCACTGAGACCAGAAACTGTCTGGTTACTGATATTCTTCTAAATATCAGAAAATCAGCTGGAACGGTGAAACTCAACTGTTTAACTCTGGGGGAGTTGTAAAATGAGCCTATTTCCAAAAAAAGTGGAGTATCCCTTTAAGGATTTTGGGAAGTGCAGTTCTTCACAGGACAAATGAATATAGCTAAAACTACACTGACTTGTGCTGAGGTAGATAACCTGTCTAGAAATGTTTATATGTTATGCTTATAACACCTCTCTATGAATAAATTAAGTAGTTGGAGCCTAATTACGTCTCTATATTGAGCAGACAGTAGCCAACTGCAACTTTACTGAAGAATACAGCCAGATTGACTAACTCGAACTCACAGAGCAGGAGCGGCGCGGCGGGCTCGCGCTGAGAGGATGCGCGCGCAGATCTCGAGCCCGCAGGCGTGAGGTCATCATTCTCGAGCGGAGACTCCATCATCATTCCCTGATAAACCTCCTGGAGTTTCTCAACTTTCCTGAGCTCAGAGCAGCCAAATCCCACTCACGTGTTGTGCCATTTCCATTATACTACGACGAAAGTTGTAGAGAAATGATTTGGCCAGTGCAATCCGTGCGACTGTTTATAAAGATTTCAGATCAAGTGTAATGGCTGCGCTCCTCCGCATGTAACTGCGCAACTCTGCTGCGCATGTGTCTCGCGCCATTGGCTACTGGCCGCCTGCGTCACACACACGCGCAGTCTCTGCAGACGCACATCGCAGACACGAACACACTAAAGAAGATAGGCGCTCTCAGACCTGTGAGATCATTCAATTGGTGTAGCATCAGCCATCAGTCGGAAGGCTTGTACAAAACGCGGGTCTTTATAGAAATGTTTTAAAATGATGCATACTCAACACGCATATCTCTCTGTTAATGTTTACTGTTGTTCAGTCAGTCGGCCATACAGACACATCTTTCATGGTCACATTTGTTTGCAGACTGTCTTGAAGTGAGTGTTGGTGTTGGTTGTTTCTTTTGCTCCTCAAATGTTAAGAATCAGAGCTTTAATATTAATCAAAAGCATTATATCCAGGTTTAGAGAAGACGCGTGTATTTCCATATTCTCAGTGTGAAATTAGACTCTAGGACCGCACTGTATTTTTTTATTCATTTTGTAGGATGATATTATATATTTTGTTGTTTATTTGGTGCAGTAATGCAATAACGGCCTCCAGGTGGCGCTGTGGACTAGTGGTGTCATTAATGAGTGGAAACGTGGACCTACAGGTCTGTAGACGCTGTACTTTAAATCTACACTGCTTAAATTGATCAGAACTGCTTCAATAAACAGAAACCACTAATTTTATAGGAATCTGTCAAAAACTTGTTTACAACAACAATTTGTATGCAAATTTTAAACTGAAACAAATAAATACTCTTTATTCACACATATTAACCACACAAAAAACATAATATTGTGTATGGCATCCTCTTGCCTTTATAACAAGCTTGCATTCTTGTTGGCATTGTTTTTACAGTACTTTTCCACAGTCTCTGTTGTCATTGACTTCCAAGACTTGCCTTTGATGAAACTTTTATGCAATCTATCTTTAAATTTGTTCAATAGGATTCAAGTCGGGATTTAACTTGGCCAACTGTGATGAAAGAGCTTCAGATACTGGTGGATTAACCGTTACAAAAACATAATAAAAGATGTTGGTAGTCGTACTGTTAGTTTAGGGCAGCTGAGGCACAAACCTTACATTTAGTGCTAGTCTAATTCATATTTGTTAAACTCTGTATATCTAAATCCTAAATATGAATTACACAATAAAATTATAATTTTAACTGTACCTGTACTAACTGATTTTAGTTGTGTTTTCACCAAGCGGCAACATTCTAATCTGAAAAATGAAGCCTACCCGGGAGTGAGAAAAACTGCAATACAGCGAACATCCGCTAGAGGGAGTTCCCGAAAGGAGCAAATATCCATAGACCCCATGTTAGAGTATAGGTTTTCCCAGTTGGTCCCATGGACTTTTATTGTGTTTTACGATAGGTTCCGAGTGCCTGACAACTGTGAGGGGGTGAATTTTTTTTCTACCTTGTTAGTTTAGGTCGTATTTATTTAGATATAAAATGTATGACAAATAAGGGCGTGTTAACTTTGATTGACAGCTTGATTGACAGCTGATAACGGGCTGCGCCGAGTGGAATTCCTGAAATTTGTCGTCTCGGCCATGATCTGACACAACACGTCACACCACCTGTATCCTTTCTGAACATTTGTATTGAAATATTGTACATAACATGGGTTGCTCTGCTATAAACTGCACTGACCGACACTGCAGGACAGGGGCCCTATTTTAATGATCTGAAACGCAAGTGTCAAGCGTGAAGCGTCAGTAACTTTGTGGGCGCTGTTGCTATTTTACCGGCTATTTTCTCTAGCGCCCGACGCGAGTGTAAAAGGGGCTGGACTGGAGTAGCTTCATTATTCATAGGTGTGGTTTGGGCGTAACTTGAAACAAACCAATCAGAGCGTCATCTCACATTCCCTTTAAGAGCGTGATGAACGAGGTGCGCATGTTCTAATACGGCGCATTTACCAGACGCGCTTCAATCGGTTCACAGCCGAGGAGATCGATGTTCTCGTCAGGGCCGTAAAAGAAAGAGAAGTGACATTGGGGATCTACAGGCACTGCCAACACACATTTCAGTGCAATCAGCTTGTGAAAGTGCATGTACCGTTATATGTTCCCTTTAAAGCCATTATTTTATTAACTGGATGTTACTGTTTTTGGTGTCCACCCAGAGGCTCTTGCTGCGTCACTGGCCAAATTAAACACACAGAAGTAACTCGTTAATCTGAAATGAAGCACCAATGTCCCTTGAACATCATCTGTTGAATGTGAGTGGGCACATCGTGACTCACTCTGATGACTTTCTGTATACATATATATATATATATATATATATATATATATATATATTATGGCTCAGTTTCCAAAGAGACATCTATGTGTTGCTATTAATAATATCAGAGAACCTGTTTTGAATCCCGAAGCTTTACTGTAATTGGAAGAATGGGAGATGATATTGCTGTGATTAACAGAGAATGATGCAATTATCCATCCAGCATATAACCGTGGGTTGACTTATCGCAATCATATCACCCAGGCAAATATGAACAGGCTTTGTGAGGCATTTATGAAAGACTATAAGCTCAAAAAAGACCAAACATGTTTAAACAACTGCTCTGAACAAGTCATCTGAAGCATTACGAGCCGACTCGCTGAACTGTAGACGATGTTCTTCTCAGCTTATGATCCTCAGGGCCGAGAAGCAGCAGTTTTGTTTCATCGCTCCACAGAACACAATCCTAAAACGTCTGCGGCAGATTTATATGATTTTGAGCACTTTTCTTGAGCTTTTGTGTCAGTAGTCTTGGAGCTCTGGCATGTGTTTAGTACGAGCCTTACTGTGCAGCTGAACATCAGTGTCTGTGGCCATCAGGTCTTCTCCGTCACTCCAGGGTCTCTCTGAACCGTTGATCTCTTCCGTCCAGGGAGTGTAGCCACTTCCAACGGAGACTCGAGGGAACATTTAGTGCCTTCGCTGTCTTTTTGTGTCCTGTTCCTTGTTTGTGAGGGGCGATGATATTTTGTCCTAACTTTTTAGACACTTCTTTTGACTTAGTCATATTTCTAATAGCAGTCAAACTTGACACTCAACAAAAATATTTCAGATAAAAACACTGTTTTGTGTTCAACATTCTATTCAGGGGGGTGAATAATTTTGACACTGCGAAAGTCAGCGCGGCCTCATCCCAAGACGTCATACAACTGACGCTTTTGACCATACGTCATCATCCGCCGTTTTAGGGTACCCGTTAACGTCGGTTAGATGACGCTATCTAATCCTAACCCAACCCCAGACCTAAACCCACCCCATCACCTAACTGACATCAAAGATGAAGCGGCAGTTGGATGACGCCCCAGATTCGTCATCTAACTGATGTTAAAGGGTACCCTAAAACGGCGGACGTAGACGTATGGTCAAAAGCGTCAGTTGGATGACGTCTTGGGATGAGACTATGTTCGTCATTAAAAGTAGCATTTTCAGTTGAATTTGGGGAAACCATTGAAACATTTTGATTGATTTGACAATAAACCTTGCAGTGGGGGTTCAGTCATTTCAGCACTATATGAGCTCACCAGCATATTAGAAACACCACTTTCGGACACTACTCGATCTTCTCTCGGCGCCGTTGATTACATCATCTGTCAGCTGGTGCCCAGCCGGCTCTGGGCTAAATAGATTTTTTTAAATAAATACATTACATTATATTGAGCTTATTTCTCCAAAATTTAAAAACTAAAAGTCATGGTTGGGTTGCGTAAGATTGTGGTTCGGTCTCAGCAGCAGGAGGGATGTGGAGGTCAGTAAGCTGGGCTGAGTTGAGTGGGGGACGGAGGGTCACTGTCGAGCCCTCTTGAGGTGTCGTGGGCTAGACGACGAAACACTGAGGACGGAAGGTGGCCACTTGAAGACCCTAGAGATGTCCCCTACTCGCCTCAATCCAGACGGTTGTCGTGTTGGTCCACTAGGGAGACCACACTGTAGTTGCAGCCGTCGTGTGTGTTGATGCGGCAAGTACACTGCATACAGAAGGGGAGTCACACCGCCATATGGAAAGAAGTGTAAATGGATGGAGAATTATAGTTTACTCTAAAACTAAGTCTTAGTCTTGCTTATTTCAGGGTTGCCAACCTGTGAGTTTTTCTTGGAGTGAGACTTGTTGGGTGTGTGTGTGTGTGTGTGTTGGGGTGTCACAATGGGCACAATGTCTTTTAAGCCAAATGTATAGTTTGTCCGATTCAATTTTAATTTGGCATTAGGCTAACAGTTTTACTGATTTCTAAAAAAAATGTTTTGGGTGTAAAGTTCATAAATTATTGTGCTTTCCCATATGATTTAGTAAAACTATGTTGAGACCTCTGTCGCTCTAGGGGGGTTCGGGGGCATGCTCCCCCGCAAGAAAATTTTGTACATTTTAAGGTTAAATGCATCAATCTGGAACACATTTAGAGCTCAAAATTAAGAGCTTTACCCGGCTTCACCCCATGAACTGTGACACTGAACAAAGGAAAATCCTCGACTTGTACCTGGACCTTAAAGAGGGATCAAACATCTTTTTAGTTAAAGTCTCAATCTGTTTTAGGATGCCAGACGATTATTATAATAATGTAATAATGATTTATATAATTATTCCGTAAAATCCATATAGGCCTAGCCTATAAATGTACTGTATGAATGAAAATGAATATTTCAAAAGTATATTTTACTTACACTATTGTACAGGAAAATTACAATAGTTTTGTCCTAATTTCTTCACTTGCAAGAAATAAACCCTTGAGCTTTTATTTTGGAGAAAACAGATCACCATGGCAAAGTGCACACTTTTCTTTAAATCACGCAGCACAAACAGAATGGCTATATAGGCTACTTAATTACAGTTTTGTGCTGTTTTATAAAGGCACAATGTCATATCACAGTTTCGGTGTTGGGAAAATGGAGAAGAGAGAGTTCGGCAAAAGGCGGATTCGAAATCGTGTCGAATGCGTCAAAAGCTGCTTTCAAGCACCTCACGCCCTCGCCCTACGCCACTGTAGATATTCAGTGGAACGATTCTTTTTTGGTAAAAAGACAGGCACGTAGTGCAAATGTACGCTCTCAACTTACGTTCAAAGTCATAGGCAGCGCAGCGTCTCTCTGTGCATCGCAAAAGCCCGTGTTGACAGTTTGTTTAATATAAAGCGGGAGATTACTAGATACAGTATTTTGCTCGTGCCCTTGCTGCCCGTTAATCCGGCCCTGGGTGTGTGTTGTAGGCGACTGTATCACGTGCCGTTTGAACTGACGCGCTACTGCGATCTGTCGCATTTAACAGCGCCAAAACGTTCCATATCAAGAGTAAACTTCTCTGTCTAGTCTGTCGGTGTCAGTGTCATCTTTTTCTGCGATTTTTCTCCGCGTGAGAAAATGCAGTGGTCCAATCAGTAGTTAAGAGCCTGAACTTGCTTATAGTTTAATACAAAAAAATTACAGTACAGAAGAATGTCTAATTTAGCGTGAGATTTATTAGTTGAGCGTGAGACCGTGAGATTGAGGCTGAATGCGTGAGTGTCACGCCAGATGCGTGAGAGTTGGCAACCCTGTTATTTTGGCAAAAGCCGAGTACAAATTAGCATGAAGTTTCAACATCTACTCATGTAATGGAAATCATTTCATTCATCATTCATTTCTGCGTTTTTTGTAAATATACTATTGTTCATTGCTATTTCATGTTTGTTCATAACACTTTATCTAATTTAAATAAACTTGAAATGTTAAAGATGTTTTTGTAATGGAGACATTAATCAAGATCAGTAAATGCTGTCAAAATATTGTTATTTGTACTGGTTAGTTATTGCATTAAAGGGATAACCACCCATAAATCATCATTCCTCATTATTTACTCGCCCGTGTTGTTCCAGACCTGGGGTGCGTTTCCCGTACAACGACGTAGTTCACTGTTTCACTACCATAGTACGTCGTTGCATCGGTGGAAAAATCAACTAGCTAGTCACGACTGTTTCCCGAAACCCACTGTCGCAAAGTATCGTTCAACCACGTTGGTTTTGCACGTGGTGGAGTAATAACTACTTATGAAACAGTTTGAGATCCAATTAACGCTAGATTTGTTTCATATAAATTACAGACATGTCATCTGAGGACTATTTCGAATTTTTCTCAGTTATTTTGCTTTATTACCAGACTCAATATTTGGCTCGTTCTTACATAGTAGAGCACGTTCGCACATGCACACTCTTCAAACACGTTACTTCAAATCTTTTGAAAAACTAAAAGACGTAAATTACATTTGTATGTATTGTAAATAAAAGGCACCGGTTGTACTGAATGTCAGCTTGCTTATTTTGATCAAGATAAGGATTTATTACCTCCAAATGTCATGCAATGTAGAAACGATGCCTCTAACCACAGGTCGAGAGCTGTCGTTCAAACCACCCAACTCTGCGATGCTGTTTGCGAATGTCCGTTGGAACGATGGTTTCGGGAAACACCGACTCGTTAAACTATGCAGATAACGACGGAACTTGCGACCATAGTTGGCTAACGATGCTTTCGGGAAACGCACCCCTGTACGGCTGATTCGCAGTTCTGTTAGGCCCCGTCCACACGAAGATGCGTTTCGCTGTATACGTATACATTTTTTATGATATTGCCGTTTCGTCCACTCGGATCCGGCGTTTTGGGAGACTGAAACCGCTATTTTTTGAAACCAGTCCCAAGGTGGATGAATCTGAAAACGACACCCTAGGTTAAACGTAAACGTACGCGTTATATCCATTATAGAAATGTATTTAGTTGAAAATTTATGTTTAAATATGTTATTTTTTTATTGAATCTATGTTGATTAAGAAAAGTGAACCGCGTGCATATGTGCAATGGGCTATATTGGGATACCTAATTTTGACCACATTAAGTTTTGTTTTGCATAAAGCCCTTATTTGAAGTGAATGTCGTTTTTTTTTTATAAATTGTATATTTATTTTAATAAATGTTTCATCAACCAGTTACCTAGATTTACTAAAAGAATCACATTTAGGCTATAGCAGAATATAATCAGGACATGGACGTCCCGGCGCGATATAACTTGCATTGCTCGTGAACTGGAGCTCATCTCATAAAGGAAACGAAACTCAGAAATATATAGAAATCTTGAAATGTCTACGTTTAAACAACATCGATAAACAACAATTAAAAACAAACAGATAACGTTACTCTGTCTTATAGCCTAATCCGTATGAAGTGCATTAGCCTACTCCGTGGGCGCGTTTAAAACTGCGAAGTGGCGAGTCAGCATCATCAACTTCCTCTTTTCAGTCAAGAATGACACATACTTTCATTGCTTTCATACTGGCAGCGTTGACGCGTGCGGCGTGTTTACAGACAAAGTATTCCATAATGGGTAAGTTGTCTTTGCTTTATTTCATTTTCAAGTACATTTAAGAGAAAAGACTTGTCAAGGAGCTTATTTTATTAATTAATAGGCTATATTATATAGCTTTTGGTTCATCTTTTTGTTTTTGTTGACTTTGTTTTCTTTTTAAATTGATGAAGGTCATTTGATTGACTATTTAAAACGCAATAGATATCATCAATGCGCTTTTGGGCAAAACTGCTGTGTAATTTGGCCATGATCAATGCAATGTTGCTTTAATTCAGCGAAAGGATGCGATAGAAAGGATGGCGAAACGATCGCGGCACTGCTGCTCCTGCTACGCAATGCCGCGCCGCCTCTGCGTGCTGTGTGAATGCTTTAATCTGTTAAAATGGGCGCCGAAAAAAAAAATACGCGCGGCTGACGCTTTGCTAACGCGTGCGGTGTGAAACCAGCGTAATTCTTCTTCTCGCATTTTTAGTATATCTCTATGGCAGAATTACAGCGCTACTGGTCTGGAATGTCTACTACATCGTTTTCAGTCGGTTTCAGTGGTTTCGTGTGAACGCAGATATTTTTAGAGATGCCTCCCCAGACAGCAAACTGACATTGAATCAACGTGGAAATATGACATTGAAACAACGTTGATCTGACATTGTTTTGCTCATCGAATTAACGTTGAACCAACGTCAGACGCGTCATTCTTTCAAAACTAACGGAAAATCAACTTGAAATCAACGCGTTGTTTCAACGTTATGAAAGCAAACCAATTTTCGATTTTCATTTAGCTTTGAAGAATGCCGCGTCTGACGTTGGTTCAACGTTAATTCGATGAGCAAAACCAACGTTGTTTCAATGTCATGAGAGACGTCGTTTCCACGTTGATTCAATGTCAGTTTGCTGTCTGGGTCCGTGTTTACGGACTTTTTTTTAGAACGAGGAAAAAAAATATTGGATAGAGAAAGCTCTGGTTTCGTGTGGACGAGGTCTTAGTTCGTCGTTGGTTGTCTTGGTTACTCATTATGTTCAGCTGTGCGCTCATTATCTCCCTTATTATCACGTGTACTTAAGTTGTGTTCTGTGTGTTTCATTGTTCAGTCTCATCTGTGAATAGATGTGGTGTACTTTCTCCTGCCTTCTTTGTGTGTATCTAGTGAATTATCAAGTAAAGAAACTGTCTAAACTAATTAGCCTTCTTCATGTTTATCTACTCCGCTAGTTCGTGACAGACTGACTTTTATCTGGGAAACACAAAAGCTTTGGAGCTCATGCATTGACTTCCGTTGAATGGACCAAAAGCACTTTTGAGACATTTGTCAAAATATCTTAGGTTTGGAATATGACATGAGTAATTTTATTTTATGTTCATGAGAAGATTATTTTACGTGTCACTGGAAATTTGCTTTTTTATACTGTATATTTTCTCCACTGACGTCGCTCAGACTCTTCACAGCTTGTTGAATAAAATTCCTGGATTTAGATGATCTCTCAGACTTTAGCACTGTTAATCCTTCAGGATTTCCTCAGATTATCTCCAGAGTTTGTCATACCTCTTCTGAAAGCATGCCTCTGTCAGCCCCCATTTCACTTCATGGATACAAAGCAACAAAAGAGATCCTCCTAGCTCTTTTCCTCTAATTTCAAATCAATCCATCCGAGCTCCTCGTGCCATGGTAGTTCTTGCCCACGTGCTCCTACAGAACTGGGTTAATGACCCATCAGGGGCAGGTCGTGACTAGTTTGTGCTGTGGCTGATTCGAGTACTCTCACAGTCCTCACGGCTGCGGATATAAGCAGATGAAAAGGACATCTATAGTGCATCTCTCGCTGCAGGCTTGTTCAGTGGCTGAGATACATTGATGATTTGGCACAAACGGCCGCAGATCGGGCCACAGGTGGAGATGGGGAGAGCTCAGTGTGTGAGTTAGAGAGTCAGGTGACTGGACATATGGCATGTTCTCACACACTCCTCAAGGTCATCTGATAGTCAACATTCATTTGCCATGCTTCACTCACACAAATTTATCACTAAAATACGTTTGTAGATCCAATTGCTGGTTTCAGTGTGTAAAGACTCCTCTTCATTCTCTCGTTCTCTCACTCGTCCTGGACGGCCCTTTCCTCGTTCAGTCACCTACAACATACATTAGAGAGGGACCCCGCAGGCTACACTTTACTTCCCATGACATGGACAGAGAGAAAATACACACAGCTAATAGTGCGAGCTATCCATGAACTCATACGGTGCATATCGACAGCAGCAGAAGCTGAATGCATGCAGATCTCACACAAGAAGCCCTGTTTACCTGTATGCAACAGCTGCTTCTTTCAGAAATGCTCCTTGGACCAAACGTTCTTGTAATTTGTTAAATTTCGCTATTTGTGTAGAATGTGATCCAGCAAAATCAGATCACATTGTTCTTACTCTGTGCTCGTTGAAATCCCCCAGTACGGTACCTGTGGCTTTATAAATAGAAACGAGCATCTAATTAGCCACTGCAGATGTTGAGCATGTGCATCTAAAGCTTCTCGCTGATAAATAGCTCTCCTTTGAGCATCACGTTCATGTGTGTTACGCTGCTTTGTTTCAGGAATGATGAATTGGGCTTTCTTTGAGTATTGCTGTGGAGAACATGCTATTGTTAGTATAACTGAGTGAATAGATCTGTTAGATGAGAAACCAATTCAAAACATTTTTATCAATATATACTGTATATATATTGTATATACTGTATATAATCATAGGAGTAAGTTGGCGTAATTAGTCATAGGCCTAATTAATAACAGAGAGCATCAGAATCTGTGATGCTCTGTGACTTACTTTCACTTTGATTTACGATAGTTTGCACGTTGGCTTTATGAATAGATCGATTAGTCGACTAATCGACTAGTCGGTTCAACCCCTAGTCCGGACTGTCTCCTGATGTCTGATTTGGTGGCAGAACCGAACCGGACAGTGATGGATGTGAATAAGACAGACTCCATGACGGCGTGTAGACCTGAATCAGCAGCTCCTGTGGCAGGTTGAACTTCCTCAGCTGGCGAAAACACTCTCTGCTGGGCCTTATGCACACTTCAGGTCCTGAGAGATGGTAGTGCCCAGGAACCTGAACGACTCCGCTGCTTCCACAGTGCTGTTCATGATGGTGACCCAGCAAACACATTTAGGTTCTTGGAATGTTCTGGGAACGTTAGTTCTTGGTTCCCAGAACGTTGCTAGAACTTTCCCTTAAGGTTAAGGGAACGTACCCGGAACATTCTCCTTGCGTTATAAAAATGGAACCTAAAAATAACCTACATGGAACGTTCTTGTTTGGTTCCCAAAAAATAACCTTATGGGACCATTCAGGGACATTAGGGGAACGTTCTGTGTTTGCTGGGGAGTGCTGGGCTGTTCCTCCTGAAGTCCAGCGATTATGCCGATTACGCGTGTTGATAGAACGCCAAAAATGGAAATATGATTTTCATGAGATCAGTCTGAATAGCAGAAGCAGTTTTTATTTCGCCAAGAACAAACATATCAACATTGTCATATGCATTAGAGAGTTGTCATGACAGAAATATGTTAATCTATTTAGGCTGAATCCCAATTCTCTGTCTTACCCCTTCCCCTTAGTTTTGCACGTTCACGTGAGAGGAAGGGCTATCCCAATTCTCATTTTGATCTAGGGGTAGGGGAAAGGTGAAGGGGTATATACCCCTTAAGACCAAGAACACGAGCTTACTTGAAACCAAGGGGTAAGAAATGCACTGCGCAACTGGCAACAATAGCGGGCATACCATCCAGAGTTTAAAGTTTTTTCGCTTAAATGATTGATAAAAAAATATTACAGTCTTGTTTTGTGCTCAACACAGTTATGTACATATATATTTGCAACTATGTTGTTTGTTGAAACGTTTTTAAAGTTTTTAAAAATCGCTACTTTGCTACGCTAGGCTATGCTAACGTTACATTGCTGATTTGCACAATCAGTTCCACATTTCAAGATCACCCAAAATGTCCGGGATTCAGCTTTTGCTTTCTACAGTCGCCATTCATTATCTGTACATTATTTGACACATACACGTACGTGATCAGCTTCTCAGATGATGCATTCAGCTTCAAACGGATCCCGACTGAGACAAAAACACGGGAATATTAGATCAACAATACATTCAGATTCACCGATTTAAATGAATGAATTCAGTCCGATTGAAACAACACCTTGTGCATGTAAACATAACGAGTAGTGAAGACGGAAAGCAAAAGCCCAATCCCGGACATTTTGAAAGTTTCGAGAAGTTTGTGATCAACACTTGTCGCCCCGGGTGACACAGACGCCAGTTAACCCTTAAAGACCTATCCACAAGTTTCCGAGGGGCGCTCCTGTAAAAAATAAAGTGGGTGAAACTTCCGGTGACGCGACGGAAGTAGCATTCCAATGGTATTTTGTGTGTTAGTTAGCGAAGATGCTAGCTGTTTTTCGGAGAATTATTTTACTATTTAAAGACGCAAATCTTTATGAGAGATGTCGTTACGGAGCTCAGGGACAATATGTGGTGTTCGTGGTTGTATGTATAACCGGACTAAACTAGTTCAGTGGCTTAAACGTGATTGTTTTGAACATAAGCTGAAAACGAGTGATCCTGCCAGAGCCCGTCTCTGATCCTGCCAACGACTGTAACGTTAGTTTCCATCACCTCCCAAAAGACGACTAATCTTCCTGTGTACATTTTTTTTAATTCTTTATATTTTATAAACTCTATCAGCATGTGATTGGCTGTTCGCTACTGATGTTACACCTAAACTCAGGATCAAAGCCGGTGTTGACAGAATACCAAATGTGCCAGTTAATGTATTCAAGCAGCACATTCATTTATAATTTTGAATAAACTCCAAAGCACAATGACTAAGTGTGTATTTTTTTACTTGAATTGTTTGTCAGCTCACACATCTGTCTGTCACCATGCCTTGATGAGTATTGATTATTAATAATGTTATTATAATACTCCCAATCAACGACTGCGGAGGGTAAAGGCCCTGTTATTTCACCCTTTTTAATTTCGTTGAGGTTGTGTTCCCACATCGTTAGCTAGTTTGGATCGCCATAACTTGAATGACTGTCAACTGTTGAATGAACGAGTGTCAAGCATGTCAAGTCGCGCTTTGTTTACTTCCAACCGGAAGTCGCGCCCACTTTTGACGCAAGGCCTCATGGGGCGTAGGAAACTTGTGGATACAGCCGCCGGCGGCTAAAAATAACTGTTGTTCTTAAATGTTAAATAACTTTTGAACCGCTGCTCCAATCCGTATGCTTTAAAAAGTCCCATAAAGAGGAGATTCGCGGCTTTTCTGTGATATCGGATTAATCGCGTTTGGACATTCAGAAGCTCCGTAGTGAATGTGATTGCGTCATCAAGTTTTGATCAGCATTGATTCGTCAAAGAAACCCGTGCGGTTTTTTCCTCTGAGCCAATCATAAATGACTGTTAATGCTTAGTCCCACCCCATCCCCAGATTGGTTAAAACTATCATCTACTCAACCAATAAATATAGTTCTTGGTCTTTTGCACGACCAATTAGCATCTTTCTTTAGAAATTTGAACAGAGGTAAAGTCAAAGTAGTTCATATAGGCTATGTATGTATGTGTGTGTGTGTGTGTGTTTATATATATATAAGTTTTATTTATATATAAGGTTTTTTTTTTTTTTGCTTCATTGTTCTACTACAATGTTTCTATTTATGTTACTTCCTTAACTTTATTGGACACAGTAATTGGACGATGTAAGATGACGTAACCGTTTCAAGGGACAAGGGCTAGGGGTAAGACGAAGGGGAACGGGTACGACAGAGAATTGGGATTCAGCCATAGTCTTGATTATGATAAAATATATCTTTTTTATTTTTATCCCAGTGTCTTTTCTTCTCTATTGCAGGTTGAAAATATTCAACAAGGTTTCCAAGTGAAACATTTATATTCTATGTCAATTGCAAACTTCATTGAGTACAAAAATTTGCAATTGTATTTATAATAAGAAATATCAATTACCAAACTACTTTATAATGATGTAGAACGGGTTTCTAAGTAGACTGGAGAAATGGTTACTAATCCTGAGCCTAACCCTAACCGGGCTTACACACATGCATTCATTCATTCATTCAAGGTCAGGATATATGTATGTATTTCTAGAAAAAGAATGAGTAAAAGCGTGAGAGAGCAGGAGATAGACATAAATGTTGGTGGCATACGCTCTGGATATATCAGCATCATCAATAACACTCATGTTTGGAGCTCTCGCAAACCATCTGCCACCAGGAGAAAAGCAGCCAATCAGACGGCTCCTCCCAGCCCCTCATCTCTCATTGGCTCCTCCCAGCCCCTCATCTCTCATTGGCTCCTCCCAGCCCCTCATCTCTCATTGGCTCCTCCCAGCCCCTCTGCTCTGTAGACTCAGTCAGCTCTGTTAGCAAAACAGACAATGTGCTGCTGTTACAGGCAGGGGAGACTCAACACATGCACATCGCAGCCTGAGAGAGGAGAGGATGTCTTCGCCTGCATGACTCCAGTCAGACTCACTCATCCAACTCTATATATAGAGCGCAGCCAGAAATATCCCTCTCCCCAGGCAGATGCCCACTCCCGAAGCCGCCGGCCGGAGGAGACGTCAGTGAGATGGGCTGCTCATCGGGCCGTCCCCCAGCCTCGGCTCAGCCGGACCCCGACCGCAGCCTGTCCCGCGACGGCTCGATCCCCGCGGCCGGAGCCAGAGAAGCCGAGGATCTGTCCACTCTGGAGCGTTTGGCCCAGGCCACCGGGGGCACGGAGGAGTCCTGGTACCGGTGTGTGTTCCCGTTCGGGGTGATCTCGCTGGTCATCGGTGTGGCGGGCAGTGCCGTCACCTTCAGCTTCAACACGCTGCCCCAGACCCGCGTGGTGTCGCTGGTCCTGCTGGTGCTGGGCTTGGTCCTGCTGCTGGTGGCGGCCGCGTGCTGGAAGGCTCATCGGACCCGCAAGAGAGAGAAGAAGGAGGCCGGCATCTTCAGCTCAGAGCTGTACACGCTGTGAGTTCGTCTGCTGGCCCGCGGGCCCGGTGTGAGGGTAAGTGGCCTGGGACATGTCCTCGCCTTCACAGACGGCCCGTGGAAACACTGGCAAATACATGGGAAGACTATAGGTCAAAAGCGTCATGGAGGATCTGTGTGTGTCAGTTTATGGATTGGAGAGATCATATGGTTGAGAAACAGGAGAGTCCCTGATAATGCTGCAACTTTCCCTGCTTTCATCCCGAGCGATTTTATGAAAAGAAGATGCAAAAGAAAATCATGTAAATCTCTGAAAGGAAGGAAATATGAACATTGATAAACAATGACAGCTACTTAATCGTGTATGATTAAATCACATGCAGTTTCAGTGAGTGCCAGGACTTACTTTTATTTATTTATTTATTTATTTGCCAAGTCAAATGTATAAGGACAGGATAATGTGAACTTATGTTTAGCATGACAAATGAACACATTTTATTTTTTCATATTTAACCTTGATTGGCGTGATATTTTGTGCACGTTTACATATTTGTGCTGCATCACAGTAGTGTTTTTGAAGCTCCAGACTGTTATTTTGATATTGATAATTGCTTTGTCTGTCAAGTGACTGCAAAGTGGAACTGGGGACTGTGTATGTGCACATCAAAATGTTCCTATAAATGCTTGCATGTATTTCTGTAAAACTTTTGTATTTGTGTATGAGTAATGGATGATTTCCTCTGCACACGCTGAGCGTAGGGACATGATCATATCCACTGACATCTGAGCAGCAAACCGGTGTCCTGAACCTGAATGTGTAGATCAAGCTGAACATGAACCTGATCTGCTGACATGAGAAACGCTGTACAGTCACAATATTCTGCTTCTGTGAAAACGATCAGTCGTCCGGCTCCATACTTCGGATCTATTTGCACTGTTTATGTACTTCAGCTTTGGAGTGTTTAGGGAGTATTTTCTGCTAGGGACTGTACTAATGTTTTGTCTTATGTTATATATTTATATGATATGTATTTTTTTTTTTCTATATTTCTCTGTGAGAAGAATTGCCAGCTGTTTGTATGTGTCTCTGACTGCCTGTGTTTTAACAGTAGATTTTTTCTATCATCCACCTCTAGGTTTGTGAAGAAAACTGTTTTTATTTGTAAAAGCCTGTCCAACAGATGTTTTATGTGGATGGGAACAGATGCCTATAAAATCACTGTAAGTGAAAATATTTCTGCCTTCTAAAACAGGAGGGGCTCGTGTTTCCGCAGTCGTGAGGCTGATGTGACAATATCTGTGATTTTACCATTACAGAGATAGAGAGAGAGAGACAAAGAGAAAGAGTCGGTGGTGAGAGCGAGGGATGAAGAGTAGTGGTGGGTTTGAGAAAGGAGGAGGATTCATTAAGAAAACGTCAGGAAGCGGCTCGACGTGCTCAGAATAAAGTGAGTGTGAGAGCAGAAGCTGCGACGACATAACCCAGAGAATGACTCATATTCTCAACAGCTTTCAACAGGCACCCATTTTCAACCCTTGCATTATGTGTAGCATTTATTAACTGTGAAATACTAGGTATCTAAAATTCAACAACTTTGTAGTATGACTCCTTATGAGAGACGCTGTGATAATACAGATTATGATTGTGGAATAATTAGCCGAATCATAGATATTAGACAGATCTACCTCGTTCAGAACACACCAGCCCAGCCCTCCGAGGCTCATCACACACGATTTCTTCTCATCCAGCTCAAAGTATGCAAGATATTTTTAATTATAAGACATTCGCTTCAACATCTTTCTCACTAAGACAAATTATCAGATTATCAAACACACATGATCCAAAACACAAATAATAAACAGACAAATATATATATATATATATATTTTATTTTTTTTAAAACCACACACAATATAACATATTTACATAAAATGCTTGGCACTCCCTGTATTTCACTTTCTATTCTGTTTCAGACCTTCATTTTTAGGGCAGACATACATTAGAGTTAAGCATATTGTTTTTGTGAATCTCATTGTAAATAAATGTATTTATACTTTCAGTTTTGGACTAAATACTTGTATTAAATGGAAGAATGTAATCAAACTTTGTCGATTTCATTCTTGACAACTTGAATCCAAAATGCCACCATGTTGCAGATTACTGTATTTAACCCCAGAAAACCACTGCTGAAATAATGCGGTGTTGGACGGTGTAGTGTTTAGGTCTATGGTTTGGGTTGCCAGCATGGTCACCACTCAAATCTTCCGATCATTTCCGTCTCATGCATTTATGAAAAGAAGTTAATGTGGTGTGTACAGTGTGTGCCATTTTACCAACCTCCTCAAAACTAAAATAGACAAAAAAATAAATGGACCTTGGAGAAACTTGATTACGTTCTACAACATCAGGGCATACAAGGAACATTTCAAATAAATAAACTGGAAGGAAAATAATTAAAAAGTAAAAGATTCCTTACGAAAAAGAAGTAGGGGAGCGCGGGGCACAACCTAACGCGGGGTTAAATGTAACACGGACCGTTTACATAGGCCGTTTCTCAATATGCGTACTTGTCTGTACTTGTGTTCTTGTGGACTTGTACTGTACTGAATTATGTGTGTTACACACAAGTGTTACAACTAACCCCTCTGTCTGTTACAGTTAACCCCGCATATGGGCTAAGCTGCAACATTTGCACTTCTGTCACTTTCAGTCCAACTGTACGAAAATGGTAGGTCCTAGAAAAAAACTTTAAGTGTTCATTTGTAGCAGAGATGTGTATGTTGCTTGTGGAAAAAAATATTAATCTAACCTAATTATTTTTTAATAAATTGAGCCAAAACCAAAATGCGTTAGGTTGTGCCCCGCTCTCCCCTATACTCGTCCCTTCATCTGCACTTTTGTTATCTTTATTCTCCTCAATTGTTGTTTTGTTTGGTTCCTCACTGGTCTCTACATTTTCACCAATCTGTACACTAGAAAAAACTTCAATATCAGTGTTACGGTTTTTGGTCGTTCCCCTGCTCCTCCTCTCGTTCAGGCTTAATTGCTAACACCTGGGAAGATGGTGCTTTAAATAGGAGCTTCTCCGCTGTGTGTCTCTCTTTTTTTTCCTGATCCGGTGGCTGAAGACTCCGACGCTGCTCGGCTAGCTGCTTCAGGCTTAGCCCTCGCTCGATACGCCAGGATTTCACAGAGATGCACCTTTAAGTTTATCTGAGTTGATGTCTTTTATTTTTACATCCAACATCTGCACACACACACACACACACACCTACAACACATCCCAGCACTTACTTTACACTGCTGATGCTGACATCCATATCCCATGGTTAATTATGTTGTTTGTATTTGCGTTAGATACACAGTAAATTTATGTTTGGCACCATTTGTTCGTGGCATGTTCTCCTATTGATTTTCATGGCCTGGAGTCAGTCATAACAATCAGTTACATTATTTTCTAGCTGTGTTTTGTTATGTGGGCAAGCGATCTTTTTATGTCCAACGTCTCCACATTCGAAACATTTCAAGTTGCCGGTGCTTGCGTAAATCATGTATGATTTCCCCTTGTGTTTGTTTCGGAAAGAAATGTCCAGCGTTTGTTGATCAAGAAATATAAACACCCGACGCCGAAACGACAGCACGTGTTTCAGTGCTTCATTCCTACATCTCAACGGATTCATTTTCACTGGCCATTTATCCAAACCTCAACAACTCCTTTTCAATGTCACTGTTTAATATAAACCTGGGCACATCAGAGATCGTTACTCTAACTAACAGATTGCGACACAAGCGGTGACACAACAGTAAACGCTCCATTTACCCAAACGCCGGTTTCAATTAGTTTACTCGCCAAACTTTCATCTTTAAGGAAAACCACCACTGCTTTATTCATCCTTGACGCTGAAATTATATTCCCGTATCCAATCTGTTCAACAGCGACAAGCACGTCTTCCACCTTTACATAATGTCTCAACTTAATTGTGAAAATCCAGTAATCTGTAATATTCACATCCCATGCTTTGTTTACTCCAGAAACCCAAGTAAAGATTAATTGATTAGTTTGAGTTTGGTTTTTGAGGGGGGGAATTTCTTAAAGGCAGGGTAGGTAGACATTTTCTAAAAAAAACTTTTTCCCCAAATTTGTTTAAACTGTCTATGTATACCAATACATAATTAAAATGTAAGTATTCTGGAACAGAAAGTATACAAATCGAGTGTCTACAGTCCTCTCAGTGCTGCAATAAACACAGCTCATTATTTCCAACCGGGACGAAAGAAGTGATTGGCTGGGCGACTGTCACTTCCTCGCTACCATGGTGACCAGCGCGGCTGCGTAGAGCCGCCCACATGCGCGCACACGTTTGCCATTTCACAAGATGTAAACAACACTGGTCCAGAAGCACTTCCTGTTTCAGTTTGTAACTGTTTTCTTTATTTCACATGTAAAGAAAACATCTTAAAGATGTTTGTTCAACTTTTTGATTCCGTTTTAAATGTTCTGTTGGTTGTATTTTATCCCAGCTTTTATGTAGTGTTAAAAAACTGAAACAGGAAGTGCTTCTGGACCAGTGTTGTTTACATCTTGTGAAATGGTCAATAGGAAGGATTATGGCAGAGAAAGAGCAGTCAAAATTCCCAGTTATCTGCATATACAGTCAGCGAAGGAAAACCAGGCAGAAAAGGAAGACAGTTTTTGAAAAGGCTATGACCAAAAAGTATTTGGATTAAGCAGACGAGAGTTAATATCGGTGGGGCTTTCCAGCCGTGGCGACAACAGACAACCAGGGGCTGAAAAGTGACGCCAACAGTGCTTTACGTATATGTTACACGAATCTTACATGAAATTCCCCTTTTATCACAGTGTAACTGATGGTAACGGAAAACGTGTATCAATGCAACCTGTTTTAGTTTTGCTGTTTTTACTAGCTCGTTACCGAATCAAACTCAATATATTTTAAACTTTACCATTACCAGTATCCTGATAGTGAGTACTACCAGCCATGTTAGTTGTTTATATTAATGATAATTTTAGGCATTTTATTACATGTGATTCTGATATGATGTCACTACATGCACAGCTCCTCTCCGCGGTAAACGTGTCCTCCAGCTGAGCGCGATATGCAGCGCCCGTTCATGCATTTTGGGGGCGTGGCTTTGGACGGGAGGGGGTGGGAGTGAATGAAATAATGAGCTGTGTTTATTGCAGCACTGAGAGAACTACAGACACTCGATTTGTATACTTTCTTTTTCAGAGTACTTACATTTTAATTATGTATTGGTATATATAGACAGTTTAAACAAATTTGGGAAAAAGTTTTTTTTTTTTTTTAGAAAATGTCTACCTATCCCACCTTTAGTGGACTTTTCACTAATTTCCTCCACTTCTGCAGTTATTTTTCTCTGTTTGCTTTCTCTCATTTCCCAAAGTCATCTTGAATGTTGAATTGTCAATACAACTGAAAAAAAAATGAGAGAACATCACATAAGCTGCTTGACACAGAATTGTGACTCTGTGAATTGTCACAGAGTCAGCCACACGTCACAGCCCCAACCATCACTCAATCACCAGGACCCGCCCACTCATCCACAATCACATGTACAGTTTCTCCAGGCCGAGCTGATTAGCGTTAATGTGACCACGCCCACACAGGCATGTCTGAGGAACGCAGAGCTGTTACTGCCCTCGTCACCTTTTTTGAAGATTGATTTTGTGCTGTTTACCTTGGATTTACCTCAGAAGAATTAGACGATGATGACACTTGGCGGCAGGTGCGCTCAGGCTGTCTGTCAAGTTAATGGTCAACGAATGGCTTATGTGAGTGACCTGACAAGCTGATTTATTGACGTCTTTCTGCGGTTTAAACACTGATTGAGCTTTTACATGAGAGACATGAAAGACTGTATCTTTCTACATATTTTCTGATGTTCTTTCATGTTTATTTCGTTCTGTAAAGCGGAGGGGATGATCGCATTCAATCACGCTCCACTTTCGCTTGAACTCAGGCACCACAGTGATCTCACATTAAAGAGTGCCAAAACGGTATTTATGTTTGAATTTTGTGATAAAATGGACAGAATTTGAAAGCTGAGACTTTGTTTTATATCAAAAGTAAAAAGCACAAAGCTTATTGGGATTTATTGAACAAAGATTTATGATGAATCCTGAAAAGTTCAACTTTCTCTTTATAAATAAATGCCTAATCTAGCCAATATGGTTGTCCTGTAAGTTTGTGCAAATTTCAAATGTGATCTCTCCTCATCCACCACTAGTGTGCAGCATCCACTCCCAGCCAACATGTATATGTGGGCCCCACATGGTTTATGCTTGGGCTACGTGGGTACCAAGTGGGTATGGTCCCAAAATGGGCATCTTTTCTGGGGCCCACTTGGGTCAGCTACGTCGGTCCCACATGGGCAAAAATAGGTGGGCTCCCTATGTGGGTCCTAGTTGGGTCACTAATGGGAAATGAGGGCATGGGCTCAAAATGGGGAACACAAATGGGGCCCATTTGGGTTTATCAAATGGGTGAGACATTGGCAAATACAACCAGTCCCATATAGGCTGCCTGCGTGGGCCCAAGGTAGTACCCACATAGATAATCTCTATATGGGTTATGAATGGGAAAAATATATGGGGTCCACTTTCATAACCCATATGGGTCAGACATGGGCAAACACAATCAGTCCTATATAGGCTGCCTACATGAGCCCAATGTGGCACCCACGTTGGTAATCTCTATATGGGTTTTGAATGGGGCAATACATATGGGGCCCACATGGCCAAACTATATCGGACAGACATGTGCAAACACAATCAATCCCATATAAGCAACCTATATAGGCCCAAGATAGTTCCCTCATAGGTAATCTTTATATGGGTTCTGAATGGGAAAAACATATGGGTCCCACTTTGATAAACCGCATGGGTCAGACATGGGCAAACACAAACAGTCCCATTTAGGCTGCCTACATGGGCCCAAGGTAGTTCCCTCATAGGTAATCTCTATATGGGTTCTGAATGGGAAAAACATATGGGGCCCACTTTGATAAACCGCATGGGTCAGACATGGGCAAACACAAACAGTCCCATTTAGGCTGCCTACATGGGCCCAAGGTAGTTCCCTCATAGGTAATCTCTATATGGGTTCTGAATGTGAAAAATATATGGGGCCCATTTTGATAAACCGCATGGGTCAGATATGGGCAAACACAAACAGTCCCATATAGGCTGCCTACATGGGCCCAAGGTAGTTCCCTCATAAGTAATCTCTATATGGGTTCTGAATGGGAAAAACATATGGGGCCCACTTTGATAAACTGCATGGGTCAGACATGGGCAAACACAAACAGTCCCATATAGGCTGCCTACATGGGCCCAAGGTAGTTCCCTCATAAGTAATCTCTATATGGGTTCTGAATGGGAAAAACATATGGGGCCCACTTTGATAAACTGCATGGGTCAGATATGGGCAAACACAAACAGTCCCATATAGGCTGCCTACATGGGCCCAAGGTAGTTCCCTCATAAGTAATCTCTATATGGGTTCTGAATGGGAAAAACATATGGGGCCCACTTTGATAAACTGCATGGGTCAGACATGGGCAAACACAAACAGTCCCATTTAGGCTGCCTACATGGGCCCAAGGTAGTTCCCTCATAGGTAATCTCTATATGGGTTCTGAATGTGAAAAATATATGGGGCCCATTTTGATAAACTGCATGGGTCAGATATGGGCAAACACAAACAGTCCCATATAGGCTGCCTACATGGGCCCAAGGTAGTTCCCTCATAAGTAATCTCTATATGGGTTCTGAATGGGAAAAACATATGGGGCCCACTTTGATAAACTGCATGGGTCAGACATGGGCAAACACAAACAGTCCCATTTAGGCTGCCTACATGGGCCCAAGGTAGTTCCCTCATAGGTAATCTCTATATGGGTTCTGAATGGGAAAAACATATGGGGCCCACTTTGATAAACCGCATGGGTCAGACATGGGCAAACACAAACAGTCCCATTTAGGCTGCCTACATGGGCCCAAGGTAGTTCCCTCATAGGTAATCTCTATATGGGTTCTGAATGTGAAAAATATATGGGGCCCATTTTGATAAACCGCATGGGTCAGATATGGGCAAACACAAACAGTCCCATATAGGCTGCCTACATGGGCCCAAGGTAGTTCCCTTATAGGTAATCTCTATATGGGTTCTGAATGTGAAAAATATATGGGGCCCATTTTGATAAACCGCATGGGTCAGATATGGGCAAACACAAGCAGTCCCATATAGGCTGCCTACATGGGCCCAAGGTAGTTCCCTCATAGGTAATCTCTATATGGGTTCTGAATGTGAAAAATATATGGGGCCCATTTTGATAAACCCCATGGGTCAGATATGGGCAAACACAAACAGCCCCATATAGGCTGCCTACATGGGCTCAAGGTAGTTCCCTCATAAGTAATCTCTATATGGGTTCTGAATGGGAAAAACATATGGGGCCCACTTTGATAAACTGCATGGGTCAGACATGGGCAAACACAAACAGTCCCATATAGGCTGCCTACATGGGCCCAAGGTAGTTCCCTCATAAGTAATCTCTATATGGGTTCTGAATGTGAAAAATATATGGGGCCCATTTTGATAAACCGCATGGGTCAGATATGGGCAAACACAAGCAGTCCCATATAGGCTGCCTACATGGGCCCAAGGTTGTTCCCTTATAGGTAATCTCTATATGGGTTCTGAATGGGAAAAACATATGGGGCCCACTTTGATAAACTGCATGGGTCAGACATGGGCAAACACAAGCAGTCCCATATAGGCTGCCTACATGGGCCCAAGGTAGTTCCCTCATAGGTAATCTCTATATGGGTTCTGAATGTGAAAAATATATGGGGCCCATTTTGATAAACCGCATGGGTCAGACATGGGCAAACACAAGCAGTCCCATTTAGGCTGCCTACATGGGCCCAAAGTAGTTTCCACATAAGTAATCTCTATATGGGTTCTGAATGTGAAAAATATATGGGGCCCATTTTGATAAACCGCATGGGTCAGACATGGGCAAACACAAGCAGTCCCATATAGGCTGCCTACATGGGCCCAAGGTAGTTCCCTCATAGGTAATCTCTATATGGGTTCTGAATGTGAAAAATATATGGGGCCCATTTTGATAAACCGCATGGGTCAGACATGGGCAAACACAAACAGTCCCATATAGGCTGCCTACATGGGCCCAAGGTAGTTCCCTCATAGGTAATCTCTATATGGGTTCTGAATGTGAAAAATATATGGGGCCCATTTTGATAAACCGCATGGGTCAGACATGGGCAAACACAAGCAGTCCCATATAGGCTGCCTACATGGGCCCAAAGTAGTTTCCACATAAGTAATCTCTATATGGATCATTAATGCGGAAATATATACAAGTATAATTGTGAATATAATGAACTATGGAATAAATATAAATTGTGCATCTGTAAATGACTTCATAAACTATACACTTGTAAAAAAAACATATCTGTGCAATCATTAAAACATTTATATACAGTATATTTATGATTTACAGTATAATCCTTGTTAAAATACCACTAACAGTTGACCATATTTAGTAGTGAGGAAATTTCACAAATGGACTTATTCCACAGGTGGAAACCTATCATGGTACCACGCTTGAATTCACTGAGCTCCTGAAAGCAACCTATGTTTTTACACATGTTTGTAGAAGCACCTGCATACCTAGGTGCTTGATTTTATACAACTGTGGCCATGGAAGTGATCGAAACACCCCCATTCAATAACTTGGATGGGTGTCCCAATACTGTTGGCAATAGGATACAGTATAGGCCACGGCTCTTCAAATCCAGTCCTGGAGTGTTGGCGTTCAGCAGATATTAGTTCCAACCCTAATCATTGACACTAAATATTTAAAGTGTCAACTTTTAGTGGTTTAATTTTGTTACTGCAAACTTCTGAGTTACTGCAATATGCTTATCTCAATATAGTTACACAAATGGTTCAAAATATCCCGAAAATGGTCACTGTACAATATGAAGAACGGGTTACAGAAGCTACTTATCTATCAAAATATTCTAATGACTTGAGATGGCTAGAATAAATCAAACCCCTAGCATCAGCCAAATGCCCTTATTCAATGGAAATACTCAAGAGTTTTCTGGTCAGTCAGTTAGTGACAATGTAATTCTAGAGATTTTAAATATTGGGGTTAGGGTTAGGGTTTTGATTATTGAAAGAGACTCAGTCCAGATGATGAAATAGCCCAAGTAAAAAAAAGTTAGAATGCAACATGCAGTGTTTGAAGGGAAAATCAAAACTAAATTCAAAAATCACATTTGCAGCGGGAGTACAGAATGCACACAATGTACACAAATGTAACATTTTAATGCTAAACAGTTGAATTATTTTTTATCTGTTTGTTGAATCATGTCATGTCTTCAAGAAATCCATAACATTTAAATTATTATTATTTCTAATTATTAATTTCTAATTATTATTGTAGCATTTTATGATATTTTGATCAAAACACCACTTCAAAAATATAAATTTGTGTTGAAATAGAATCAGTATATTATTAACAATAATAAAAATAATGGATATAATTTCAATCTCAACAAGTGCAGAATAAACTTTTTTTGCTTTGTGCGATTTTGTTTGGGGTTTACAATTTTGTGTGTGTGCCTAAAGTTTAGCTTGCAGGATTACATTTTTATTCACACACTTTCATAAAAACAGTAATCAAATAATATAGCCTACAAATTAAATTAAACACGGATTTCTTAAAAAAAAAAAAAAATCATTACCACCATTTTTTTTTTTTTTAATCATTACCACTGAAACAATAGAGTGCCGAAGTGATGACGTCACTTTGTAGGACAACCCGGAAGCTAGCGGCGCATGGGTTCCCTCGGTAAAAAAGCAATGCATTTTCCCCATAGACTTTTGGAAAATCGCAAAAAATAAGATCTGTGTTTAACAGAGGGTTGTGACCCTTACACGTTTTGTCTAGCAAGATAATATTTACAAGTTAATCCAAAATTTATATACATTTTGAAGCATATATAAAGATTTTAAAAAACACAGACACAATAAAGTTAAAAAAAAAAAACACAAGCAGGTTATAATTGTGTGTTCTGTCATAGATCAAAACGTGAAAATATTTAGAGGCTCTGTTCACCAGAGACCTTATTTCAGGAGATTTAGCAAAAACCCATTCAAAAAACCCATAGGCTTTAGAGCGAGGGAACTGTAATGCTAAAATGCAAATTCACTTCTGCGTTTTGGCCTACAGAGTGACGTCGTAACTTCGGTTGTTTCACCTTCTTTGATCATGATTGGTTAATCTGACTGTCATCTATGTAACTGGCCAATGACAACTGTGCGCGCCTTTTTACTGGTCAAGTTTGAAAAATCAAATACATTTGAGTTGATGACGACGGCTGCTCAGCAAGATTACTCGGTCTTTCAATTATTATTTTGAACTAATTTGCGATGTGACATGTAAACGAAGGAGAACAGAAGATGTGAACACACAGAAGACGCTCAGACTGGATGCGTGAGATCCTGCAATATTGGCGATCAGGTAAGAGAACATTTTTCTGTCTCCACTATCATTTTAGAAAAACTGAGATATAAACGTTTAGGTATTACATTCAAATAAGTGGATGAGAGCGTTAATATAGTTCATGGTTGAATATATAATGCAGATAAACAAAACGTGTGTGAATGGAGTTCATTAACTACCCAGAAATGTTCTGTGTAACTTAACGTTAACGTCACATACGAGAGTTTTATAAACGGATAACGGACGTAGGCTACTAAGTTACCTGCAGTTGTGTTTGTAACGTTAACATAACGGGTAGCTAACCATATTTATCTGAAAGCAACGTTAGTGCTTCTGAGTAAGTGTATTTGATTGTGCTAAAGTGGAACTATTGCAAATATACTTTTGGTACACTTAATAGTGGTAACGTTATTACTTTATTTTTTGGTCGTAATATATATATATATATATATATATATATATATATATATAATGTTCATTGTGTAATAAAGTCTTCTTAGGTGATGTGTCAATAATTATGTTAATGAAATTGAAGTATAATTAGTATGAAATGTGTTCTAATATATTCTGGTAGAAGTTATTTATTTATTTACTAGGGAAGTAGAATCCAAATGAGTAAAGTGACTGATATATTGTGAAAAGCGCTATATAAATATGATTTGACTGATAAAACGGTCATTTACTCTCTGAAACACTGGAATCTACAGAAGAGTTGAGAAATGTTATTGGTCTAACGTTAAATCTCTTATATTTTAGTAGATGCCCGTTTCTAAATATTTTGACATCACCTCTTAAAAAACTGACAACTGCTAATCTTAAGAGATTTGTTTATTTTTTTATTATTTTTATATATCAAGCACTGGAAGAAGATTTTTGGGGGGAGAGCAGGCACCCAACAGAGAGACAAATCCACAACGGCATGATTATCAACTTCATTATGTAAGTCAGTTTTAACCATTGCTTCTAAACCTTACATTGGGATTAATATATTATGTTGTCAAAAGTATTATACTCATCATCAAAAGTCATATCCTCTACCAGTGACAAATCTGAGTAACTAATTATCTTTATGTCTTTCTTCCTCTAAAGTGACAAAGAAAGGAGAACATGTCACCATCATGAGCCCTTTATTTAGTTCACGGAAGAACATCAAGGGAAAGACCCTCAGACGTGTCATAACAGGATAAATGTGGCTACAGGTAAAATTGTTTGATGGTTTGTTTGATTTTGGAGTAGCAATTTCTTTTTTTAAAGCTTCAATTGATGTGATGTGACATGTGTCCCCAAACTCGGAATTTGTGCTCTTCATTTCATCCATTCAAGTGCACACACACACACACACACACACACACAGCAGTGAGTATTAAACACACACAGTGGAGACCGGGGAGCTATTGGGCTATTTTTCATGTTCTCTGAATGTTTTATAATGGCAAATGTTGGTATGATATTGATACGTTTTGTTTTAATATTGTTAAGGACGCATCACCCCACCCCATCCCAGATTGACCAAGGATCCAGATGAGTACTGGCAATTTGGTGGAGGATTGCTCTTTATCTACTACATTGTACTGCCACTTCCGGTATGGATTTATTAACCTTTTTGAGGTGTTTTGATTGTACTTAATTTAATACATTTTTCAAAATTAGATTTTACATAATTTAATTAGAGTATTTAGCCCATGATTTACTCACCCTCAAGCCATCCTTTGGTGTATATTAGCCCACGTTCTTCTTTCAGACAAATACAATCAGAGTTTTATTAATAAACACCCTGACGCTTCCAAGTTTCGTAATGGCAGTGGATTGCAACTATTAGTTTAAAAAAGCTCAAAAAAGTGCATCCATCCATCATAAACTCCACACGGCTCCAGGGGGGTTAATAAAGGCCTTCTGAAGCAAAAATTTTGTTTGAAAAATATTCGTATTTAAACTTTTTAAAGTAAAACAACTAGCTTCCAACTAAATGGCCATAAGCAGCCTACTTGCAAACTTATGCAATTGACCTATGGCTAAGCCACGCCCCCTCCACTCACTTGGACAAACAGTCAACATTCGGGGACAGGCGCTATGGCAGACATTTTACAGGAGGCAATTGGTGATTTTTGGAGACAGAAATAATATTTATCATCTCAAAGTCACCTTAAGGGCCTTAACTATGCATTGGAGGGTTATATTAATAATTTTTGTTGTTGAGAAGGTCGATGAAAAGCTTCAGCTCCAGGCAAAAATGTAATTTACAGGTCACAATGTAAACGTGATATACCGCATATCGTTGCCATCACCGTTTGGTGCTACAGTATTTACATGAATCATTCAGCACAACATTGTTAACATTTGTTATCTCGGTTATTTACAGATACGTTAATTAAGCTAAGTGACATGATGTACAAAGCAGCTAGAAGGCTAACTTTAGTTGTTGTTGTGGTCTACCGCGGCGCATGACTTAATCGCATAACTTAATCCAGAGCAGACACTTATCTCTGTTGAGAAGTGGCTTGGGAAAGGGTAAAGAAATACACACCGTCGCCCAGTCTCTCGGGAACCTAGTGTCGGAGTTGTATGTACCCCATGCACACCGTTTGACCATTTTAAACTTAAAATGACAAAAAAACCTAATGAAAACTGACTAACTGCAATGCATTTCAATGGACGTGGAAGCAGAGAATGTCCGAGTGTATTAGGTTAGGTGCGCACTGCTCATCGTGTTTGACTGAATGGCTTAGCCATAGGTCAATTTGTGACGTCAGAAGTAGCGTAGTGCATAATGGTGTAGAGTAAATATCAACTTAAAACCACATAAGTTGCACTTTACACTTAAGTGCAATCTGTATGTTTGCTTGGCCGGAAGCTGGTTATTTTATTTAATAAAGTTTTAAATATGAATATTTGATAATGCTTTAGATTACAGCCTGGAAAGTACTGCGTAATTAAAGCGATTTAACAGCGTAACCTTTGGTAATTATAGTGTACCTATAACATACTTACAATATAAGTATAAAGAAACAATATATTAAGTTTGGGGAATAAGGAGGTAACAACCAGGAGAATTAAACAATTATTTATACTGTAAGTATTAAAGGACTAAAGGGTGTTTATCCTACTATTGTGATAACAATCTTACATTTGGGAGCAATTTCACCAGAAAATTGTACACTGCGTACCTTTCTGAAATAAAGGTGATCCAATACCTACTCTAAAATTACAGGCTTTTAAAAAAAATTACAGGGTACATATACATTTATAAAGTCATCTTTTTTACTTAAGTGCACTGAAACGAAAACTATTGCAACTTTTGCTTAAATATTGGGGAAAGATACACTTGTTTCATGTGGTGGTGCTTGTTACCCCCTTGTTCCATGTAGTTACAGGGTAAGTACAATAAAAATACATACACAGTTTTATATCACTGACTTGGAAACCTTTATTTATTATACAAGCACCACTTACCCTGTAACCACATCAAACAAAATATATGTCCCAGTATTTAAAAAAAAATGCAATAGTCTTAGCTTTTCTTGCCTTGAAACATGTTAGCCAAAACTTAAACATCTGCACTTTTGCTATAATTTTTTTTAAAAATATTAAAGAATTGTATAAATGCCTATGTACCCTGTCCTTTAAAAAAAGCCTATACAGTATTGATACACAATTTTTACAAAAAGGTTTGCAGTGTATGTACTCGCTAAATTGCTCCCAAATGTAAGACTGTTGTATCATAATAGTAGAATAAGTAACCCTTATTTCTATAATACTTACAGTATAAATATATATTTTTAATTATCCTGGTTGTTACCCCATTATTCCCAAAACTTTACCCATATACTTACATGCAAGTCCTTTATAGGTACACTATAATTGCAGAAAGTTACACTGTAAATTCCTCTTAATTACATAGTACATTCCGGGCTGTAATCTAAAGCGTTACCGAATATTTTTCTTACACAAACTCATGGCTTTGCTTCAGAAGGCGTTTAATAACCCCCTCCCACTGTATATGCGCTCTTTTGACTCTGTTGATGCCTTCAAATGCAGACTAAAGTCTCATTTATTTGTTCAGGCTTTTAATTAGGTACCTGTGTTACATGATATGGTCATGTACTGTCTATGCTTTTATTGTGTGTATTTTATGATATTAATGTTTTTGTTCTAAGGCACTTTGTTGCCTTGTACCTGTGAAATGTGCTATATAAATAAACTTTTACTTACTTACTTAGTTAACCTAACCCTAATATCTGGCCGATTGATCGGAGCATTCCTAATTTTACTTTAAAAGTAATCATAAATCATTATACTCATTATGCATACTTTATAAACTGTTTTTTATTGCTTTCCCAAATGCCCTTCCAGTGACATTCCAAAACCGTCACCATTCCTATATAATTTTTTTGCTGTTTTTTTTTTATCCTGAGTAAAAATTGTTATTCTGTCATAAGGTATTGTGACGTGTAAGTAACATGATTTTTCTAAAATCAAAATCCCTAAAAAAAAAAAAAAAATGTTTTGCAGAGGCTCTTAAGAAGACAACACAGATCAACTGGCAAGGAACTGAGAGGGAACTCTCAAAATAGTCCAGGACAAGAGATAGAGGAGGAGAGTGTCTAGATGCGCAAATGACTGTCTGCAGTGTAAGCTGTACTGATAAATGTACTGTATAGTTGCTGCTTCTTCTAACTGTCACCAATTTATATCCTGTTCAAATGTTCAGTAAAGACTGGGTCAAATACAGGTTCAAAATATGTATTTTAACAAATAGGTATTAAATAGAACTCTTTAATCTGACATAAATCTGCTTCTTTAAATATTGTCCCTGGAATTTCAGAATATAGCATAATATGATGATGAGTAATTTTAATAAAATTGAAAATATTTCAATATCACTGTGTGCTCTAATGCTTTAAAACTTGTTTGTGTGGTGTTGCTACTCATTTAGATGGAGCCCAGATGATCCCTAATTGGGCCACATGCATATGATTCCTAGTTGGGCCCCACCTAAAGCCCTGTGAAATCCTGTATAAAAGAAATCCTGAATCCTGAAATCCAGCAAGTTGCTGGGGCCAGCATGGAACCTATGGACAAACCCACTTAAAGCCCATATTTCAGCCCATATAGTAACCTTGTAGTACCCACAAAAAACTAAAGCTGGGACCAAGATAGGTCTTGTGCATGTGGCCCAGTTGGGGCCCACCTGTTTATAAGTGCGATCCTACATGAAACCCACCTGGGCGATCTACATGGCACCATTATGGAACCCACGGACAATCCCATACAGAGCCCACTTTTCATTTCAAAGCCACATGGGACCCACATACAAATGTCGGCTGGGTTAAAGCTGGGCCCGAGATGGGTCTTGTGCATGTTGCCCACTTGGGTCCGGCCTAGTACCAAGTGTAATCCTACATAAAATTCATCTGGGCAATTTACATAGGGCCATTATGTAACCCGTGGACAATCCCATACAGAGCCCACTTTTCATTTCAAAGCCACATGGGACCCACATACAAATGTCGGCTGGGTTAAAGCTGGGCCCGAGATGGGTCTTGTGCATGTTGCCCACTTGGGTCCGGCCTAGTACCAAGTGTAATCCTACATAAAATTCATCTGGGCAATTTACATAGGGCCATTATGTAACCCGTGGACAATCCCATACAGAGCCCACTTTTCATTTCAAAGCCACATGGGACCCACATACAAATGTCGGCTGGGTTAAAGCTGGGCCCGAGATGGGTCTTGTGCATGTTGCCCACTTGGGTCCGGCCTAGTACCAAGTGTAATCCTACATAAAATTCATCTGGGCAATTTACATAGGGCCATTATGTAACCCGCGGACAATCCCAATCAAAGCCCATTTTTCAGCCCATTTCAAACCCACATGGGCCCCACATATAAATATCGGCTGGGTTAAAGCTGGGACCGAGATGGGTCTTGTGCATGTTGCCCACTTGGGTCCGGCCTAGTACCAAGTGCAATCCTACATGAAATTCATCTGGGCAATTAACATGGGGCCATTATGTAACCCGTGGACAATCCCAATCAAAGCCCATTTTTCAGCCCATTTCAAACCCACATGGGCCCCACATATAAATATCGGCTGGGTTAAAGCTGGGACCGAGATGGGTCTTGTGCATGTTGCCCACTTGGGTCCGGCGTAGTACCAAGTGCAATCCAACATGAAATTTATCTGGGCAATTAACATGGGGCCATTATGTAACCCGCGGACAATCCTACATGGGGCCCATTTTTCAGCCCATTTCATACCCATATGGGCCCCACATACAAATGTTGGCTGGGCTGGGATAGGCAGCCACAGTACAACAGCACCAGTGCGCTCACCACTGCCCCACACACACACACACACACACACACACACACACACACACACACACACACACACACACACACACACACACACACAGGGACAAGCTACAGCTCAGAAACTAGCCCAATTTCAAAAATAAAAGGTGTGGGGGTGGTGATGGCGCAGTGGATGAGACACATGCCTTTGGTGTGAGAGACCCGGGTTCAAATCCACTGTGAGATGCCAATGTGTCCCTGAGCAAGACACTTAACCCCTAGTTGACCTCTGACATATATAGCAATTGTAAGTCGCTTTGGATAAAAGTGTCAGGTAAATGTAAATGTATAAGGTTATATTGTGTTCATAAAGATCCGTCTTGTTCCGTAGATGGTGTCGCTTTAATTTTGCACACGAGCAGATCCGTTTGCTCTCTGGAGAAGCTTTCAGTCTTTCTGCTTGCAAATTCTCTCATGTAAATAACGAATCTGATGGTGCGAACTCATCTGGCTTTTAAAGGGAATGGGAGATGAGACTCTGATTGGTTTATCGCACCTTACGCCCAAAACACACCCATTACTCACTCTCCAGAGAATAGCGATGCCTCTTTTAGACTAGTGCCGGGCGCAACGACCATTTTTTCCGTCTTTAAACTAACAAAAGTGGATTCAGATGCCTTAAGTGCACACTTGCGCTTCAGACCATGCGTTTAGAGCCTTAAAATAGGGCCCTAAAAGTTGAACTTCAGGCTCAGTGAAACCATTCACTCATGTATCGAATTTTCAGACCACACTTACACGTAATTTGATCACTTAGAAATCAAAACTCAGTGTTTTAACAAAGAAAGAAAATATTTGTACCCCGTTGAATCTCTGTTTATAGTGTATCACTGCCAATTTTGCAGGTTTTCTCACTTCCAAAGCATGTAGAAGTCTGTAATTTGTATCAGGTACTCTTCACTAGTGAATGACGGTAACATCCACTTTTGTTCTTCTGACTGACTAACTGAAAAAGGCATTGCATTAAATCACGATTGTTTTATCATATCAGGTCAAAACCGTGTAAATTATACTTTGTTCTAAAATTGTTAACAACATCAACATTGCGTGACTACATCTAAAGCCCTTCAGAGATGTATCCTTGTCTCCGCATGGGTCGGTTGCGGTCTCTTTTTCCGAACTCTCAGTCCAAAGTCTTTTGAATTTTTTGAATCTGTTGTCATCGGTGTTTGTGGTTTGAACCTTTCTGGATCCTCCATCAAATTAATACGTTTCATTATATCAAGTGCTGTGAGAAAAATCTCCACCTCCAGCATCCTCACACGCAATATAGTGTACGAGCCGAGACTCTTCTTTACGTGTACAGTTGTGTGTGTGTGTGTGTACTGATAGAGCAGAGAGGTTTGAACACTGGCTGGTTATGTACTTGCTCAAAAATTTCTTTAGGACAATTTTTAACCCCCAAAAGTTACAGACTGGATCAACTGAAAGTAGAATTTTGGCTAGCATTAATTTTGTAAAAATGATGTGTAGCAGTTTGGTTTATTATAAGAGAAAGTTACAGTCATGATGGTCCTCAGAGCCATATGCTCTAACACCATGTGCACTGCCTACGGGAAGGGAAGCAAAGCATGCTGGGAAAAATAAAAGCAGTAGGGTTCATCAGACCTGATGACTGAAGAGGGAAACTTAATGAATATCAGCGATCCTCCAAAAAATGTTTTCACATTTAATTTATTTGTTACATTTCTTTTTGCCAGCTATAAAATAGTGTTTCATTGTGTTTGATATTTTCAAATTTTCAACTAAATTCATCTATTTTGCATCGTTACAGGCACCTTCTGAACTGCTGAACGCTGTTACCGGAAACTCCCGAGATATTATAGATATAATGCGTATAAAGTAGTCCATTAGCTGTCAAAGAAGGCACCAGTGTGAATTTAATATTACACATTGAATACAAATACATGCAAAGTATAAATTATCATCTACAATAAATAAATAAATAAATAAATAAATGTCCAGATTAATCATATCAATCATCAATGGAAGGAACAGTGAGAGTCTTTCATCAAGCCACTTATTTTTTTTTTTACTAGCTACAAACTGAGTAGAATATACCCTCATAAAAACAGCATTTTGATTTAACAAAGTTCTTACACATAAATCATATGATTTAGGACAAATGATTAACCATCATGCAATTCAAAAGATAGAATATTCCATTTCATTTGGTTGAATATAGGTTATATTACTTAGATTACATAGGCAGGTTAGTAGGCAGAAAATATGTGAAACTCTAAGGCACAAATGAAGGTTACTTTGTGTTGAAACTGATTGTCTTCTTTTACACCTAAACATAATGGCATGCTGTGAACGTTTTTGTTTCGGTTGATTGAGAAGACAGACAGAAGAAAACAATGATGATGATATAGTGCCATCTGCTGGTACAGCAAGCAAATAACTTGCAATCTCTCATACAGGGATCTCATACTGTCTTTATCTCCGACAAATGCAAGACAGCAGGGTAATAAAGTGCACTGATCTTTGGGTTTGGCTTTCAAAAGCAGTAACTCTATAAATAAGGAACAATATTACATTGGAGACACAGAATGAGGTAAATATATAAGTGCAAATTGCATTTCACTTTTGCAGGCATAAAGATTCAAGTATTCTGGGAAATAGTAAAACAATAAAAACAACCAAACAACAAAAAAACTGTATCCCTGAAATAGAGTATCAAATTCTACATACATTTCCAACATGCAACTCTTCTGTTTTTTACAATTGCTTGTATTGTATTTCTAGCTGATTTTCAACATTCAATTAGGAACTATAATAAATTGTACAGCAACTTGTATTTTTTTTTGTATTCATGCAGGTTTCATATAGTTCAATATTCTCAATAATTTTGAATAAATTACGAATAAATTAAGACAAAAATTAGTGTCAAAATAGAAACAAGTTGAAAAACAATTACATTGTCAAACTCATAAAAGTGAAAGCGGAACTGAGCCAGATTTCACTCAGATCTTCTCAATCTCTAGGCATTCTGGTGGATCAGTCGGACTTTGCGATTGTTGACTATATTTCGGACGTCCATTAGCTGTGTCTTTCTTATTCCACTCCTCAGTGATCTCGGCCAGTGTCCTCCCTTTGGTTTCAGGTAAAGTGAAACTGATAAAAAGAAATGAGGCCACACAAACAGCGCCGAAGGGAAGGAAGCAGAACTGTCCCAGGCCGTTAACTATGAATGGAAAGGCCATTCCTACGACGAAGAGATTAAGCCACATCATGGATCCGGCAACCATGTAAGCTGCGGGACGTGTCAGCTGGTCAAAGAGCTCGGCTGGGAGGATCCCGGTGACTCCTGCGGGACCCATGCCAAAACTCAAGATGTAGGCGAACACGCAGGCCATACTCAGATACGGCATGCCGGCCACTTTGCCCTCCAGCGAGAGAGCAACCGTGAAGACCACCGCCCAGCAAGCCATGAACAGATAGCCGCCTGCGAGGAGCAGCCTGCGTCCAACACGCTCGATCAGCAGATTACAGACCAAAGCGGAAGTGAACTCACAGGCACCCGTGCCGATTGTGATGTACTGAATCTTGTCCGTTGGAATGCCGGCTTCCTGGAAGATATAGGAGGCGTAGAAGTAAATCGAATCATTGCCACACAGCATCATGGCACTGCTGGCAACCATTACAAGGCAGAGCGGCCTGCGAAGACTTCTGTCTCGGATCAGTTCCCACAGTGTCTTGGCATGGGCATCGCCCGCTCCGGCCTGCTCCTGGAGAATCTCCTCCATCTCTTCGGTGAAAACACTGCACGCTCGGAGGCGTCTCAGGGCCTGGCCGCACGCCTCTCTGTCCCCTTGGTCAATGAGCAAGTAACGCGGGCTCTCTGGAAACCAGGGCAAGGTGATCAGCTGTACTAGTCCGGGGAGAGCATTGCTTGCCAGTAGATAAGGCCAGAGAGACTCACTCCCCAATACTTCAGTCAGACCCATTATCTGGCCCATTAGGATCCCGAGAGCGGTGAAAACAGCCGACGAAAAGGCAACGGCACCTCTCAGGTTCTTAGGTGCACTTTCTCCGAAGTACATGGGCTGGACGTTCATGCTAACACCAGCATTTACCCCCACAAGCAGACGTGCCAGAAGGATCATCTCGAAGGAGCCAGCCGAGCGACTGCTCAGAGCCAGGACTGCACTCAGAAAGAGGAAGGTGTTGTTCAGCAGCAGGGAACCCTTTCGTCCAAACTTAATAGCCATTGGGCCCGCAAGCAGGGATCCCAAAAGCCCCCCGAGTGAGTAAGTGGACACAATAAAGGTCCATATCAGTGTCACCTGACTAGGCTCAAGAGCTGTACCCCATCTCTTCATACAGGTCTCATTGATGAACTTCTGAACATAAGATGTGGGCGCATTGATGATAGAAATATTATAGCCATACTGAAAAGTGCCACCAATGGCTGCAGAGCACACAGTTAATGCAAGAGTGCGTGTGCATCCTCCTTGCTTCGTAGTTTCATTCATTTTAAAAATAAATAATTAAATAAACGAATTATTGTATATATAGTCAAAAGAAAGAAGAAACTCACATGTAAATATCTATGCCATTATTGACCAATAATACCTAAAAAAAATACCTAGCAGGAAAAAAGGCACGTGTAGTCCCGATGATCTCCTGTCATTGAACTGTGTGATGCAGCTGGAGCGCTTCCTCAAAAATGACGTCAGTCTGTCGCTCTTTCAAAATAAGAGTCCTTTTGTGTGCAATATAATTACAGTTCCAATACACCTAGAAATTAAGCCTTTCTTAAACTGTAAACACTTTAAACCTTCTGACAGTGATCTTGAAGTGGTGATATCACGACTGCAGTTACTCTCAGATCATAAACCGAGGAACAATAGTCCATTAAATACCTGGAATAATGGAAGAAAAGAGGAGAAAAAACAGGAAGGGACTTTCAGAGAGACTAGGCTATGTGCACAAGCGTAGATTCGAACTTCCGCTTTTGTCAGAAGTCGGCAGTGCCGCTGCTAGCCATTTTGGTCCCCTAAGCATAATTCCTTTATGATGCCCCCCCCCCCCCCCCCTCTCCTACGGAAGCCCTGAACCGCAACCAAAAAAAAAAAACAAAAAAAAGTCAGTAAAAAAAAAAAAATCTGTAAAAAAAAAAAAAATCTGTAAAAAAAAAAAATCTGTAAAAAAAAAAAAAAATCTAGCATTTCGAGATTAAAGTCGAAATGTTTCGAGATTAAAGTCGAAATGTTTTGAGATTAAAGTCGGAATGTTTCGAGATTAAAGTCGGAATGTTTCGAGATTAAAGTCGGAATGTTTCGAGATTAAAGTCGGAATGTTTCGAGATTAAAGTCGAAATGTTTCGAGATTAAAGTCGGAATGTTTCGAGATTAAAGTCGGAATGTTTCGAGATTAAAGTCGAAACATTGTGCAGTGCGCGTCCACTGGCTCAGAGCGCGCGCGCGCGTGTGTGTGTGAAGTCGAACTGCCATGGATAAACACAAAATAGTAGCTTTTTACTTTTATCTGGGCTTTCAACAAAATTCTACACACGTCACACGTGCTACTGAGGTGTTTTCGTGCTCGTCTAGTCAACACTATCTGGGTCGAGAACACAACAGTAACTGTTCGGTCTCCTCTTCCCCGTAAATACGCTCTGGATACATTTTAAGTGCATCATTCTGTATCCAATCATTTGGCCGGATCCTGTGATTTCCTAAGATTTAATAACCACTTATGGTTGAGGAGAGATTCTCTGATATGATTGCAAAGCACTTTGAGTGTAGGCATATATGAAAGCGCTATAAATGCCCTATTCATTCATTCATTCATTCATTCATAAAGCTGGATTTCTCTATCCAGTCTGAAAAGTGTTTTCCGTGTTGGTTTTCCTATAGGCTAAAGTCTATTCCGGCGCATTATATTTTATAACGTCCTATAATGGTAGCCTAATGCTGGTAGATTGGCACCTGTTGAATTTCCTTTGATGAAACAAAACACACACACACACACACACACACACACACACACAGTGTGAAACTCGCTATCGCGTAGAAGCTGCGCGTGTGTGCTTTCCATTGTCTCACATTGCCGCACACACAGACATTCATAATGGCCAATAGCGAGTTTCACACACTGTGTGTGTGTGTGTGTGTGTGTGTGTGTGTGTGTGTGTTTTGTTTCATCAAAGGAGACCGAAAAGCTACTATTTTGGGTTTATCCATGGCAGTTCAACTTCACACACACACACACACACACACGCACGCGCGCTCTGAACCAGTGGACGCGCACTGTTATGAATGCACAATGTTTCGACTTTAATCTCGAAACATTTCGACTTTAATCTCGAAACATTCCGACTTTAATCTCGAAACATTCCGACTTTAATCTCGAAACATTCCGACTTTAATCTCGAAACATTTCGACTTTAATCTCGAAACATTTCGACTTTAATCTCGAAATGCTAGATTTATTATTTTTTTTTTACAGATTTTTTTTTTACAGATTTTTTTTTTTTTTTAAGATTTTTTTTTTTTTTACTGACTTTTTTTTTTTTTTTTTAGGTTGCGGTTCAGGGCTTCCGTACTCTCCCTCCCTAAAAAAAAAAACAAACAAAAAAAACATTTTCATTTAAGATTTTCATTTAGGGGGAATGATTTATAAAGAAAAAAGTTACACTTTAGTTTAGGGTCTAATGCTTACTATTAACTAGTTTCATTACCTGATTGGTTTCATGGTTTTATAATCACTATGGTCCCGAATTTGAGGCAGGCTGGTTAGGGGGTTCGAGGTTTCCCAGAGAAAAGTTTGGATTTCTCTGAACTACAGATGTGCATTTTAAGATGTTGTGAAGGCAAAAAAAAAAATCAATAACAACAGCTTTAAAACCATGTCAGTGGGCAGCTGATTAGTTTTACCTCCTCATCAGCATCACATTCTTTTTCTCTTTGTTTTTATCTTGTCCTGTCTCTTCCCCTCCTAAAGTTGGCTTTTTTAATTTACTAAAGGCAGCAATTTGTATTTTATTCTCAATATGTACACACACATTCATTATTAATCCTGTGCCTAACATGATGAAAAAGGCTTTGTTCATGTTGCTTGTCCCCTCACAATGACAGTAGCCTAAACTATTACACTAGGCTACATGTTACATAGGCCTATTTTCGGTTCAAAATGGCGAAATAATTAGACAAAACTATATTAGTTTGCCTAATTATTTTTTGTCATTCGGGTTAGGGGCTCAATGCGCCCTCAGCTTCACCTTGACCCGTCGTCCCACCTGCTCCACCAGGCTCCCACCAACTCCGTCTTGGTCAGGCATCAATCTGGTTCCACCTCAGGATTTCTGGTTGCACCTCTGCCTTCCATCTCTCTCTCTCTCTCTCTCTCTCTCTCTCTCTCTCTCTCTCTCTCTCTCTCTCTCTCTCTCTCTCTCTCAATTCAATTCAAATGAGCTTTATTGGCATGAGTTATAGAGTATTGCCAAAGCATTGGCCATTACATAGGCAATGAACAAATAATCAGTAAATGAATCAGTAAACAAATGCATGAAATACATATATCAGAAAACAAACAAACAAAAAACAAACAAACAAACAAACAAAAAAAGACAGTTTTAAACCAGCATTCTGAGTTTAGTTTTGTCCACTGGTTGACTCTCCTAGTTTGTGGCAGGCTGTTACATAGTTTGCTGCTGTTGTGATTGAGCTGGAGTTTTCTTCCAAAAGATGAATTAATTTTTCTGGATTTGGCAATGCCATAAAAAATTTGGATCTAGTTGTTGGAATCTAGAGAAATAGTCTGATCTAATGCTGTGATAATGATCACAGTGTATGAGGAAGTGTTCTTAAATCACTCTTTTCTATGGTCAACAAACTAACAAATCCACCACAACATGTTATGTCAGGCTCTGTGGAGCTTGTAAATAGCTTCTCTAAATTCTTTTCAGACAAATTGATGTCCATCACTTCTTCCATCATCAAATACACGCACACAAGTGACTCAAGCTTAATGATATCTGGTCCAGCCCACTCGTCAAACCCTCTCTCTACTTTTACTCTGACTACTCCTGTTGCCATTAGTGACCTAATTGTGAAGTCCAACTCTACATCCTGCCGGCTCGATCCTACACCTACTGTTCTACTTGAGAAGTGCGTCCTTGAGGTCGCACCATTCATAACTCATATGATAAACTGTAGTTTAGCTTGTGCCATCGTCCCAGCGGAATTAAAAACTGCTGCAGTGACTCCCATTCTCAAAAAGCCTGGCCTTGACCATTTAAACATGGACAATTACAGACCGATATCAAACCTAACATTCTTAAGCAAAATCCTTGAAAAAGTTGTTGCTTCACAATTACGATCTTATTTGGATATCTCACAGCACTGAAACTGCTCTTCTGCGTGTGGTTAACGACATTCTCTCATCGATGGATTCAGGGTTAATAAACATCTTGATGCTTCTTGATCTAAGCGCTGCTTTCGACACGGTATGCCATGAACTGCTTATTTCTCGGCTTTCTGATATTGGTGTCACTGGTTCCGCTCTTTCCTGGCTTATTTCCTATATCACTGACAGAAAGTATTATATCACCATACAAGGTCATAATTCTGCCACCAAATTACTTACACGGGGCGTTCCTCAAGGTTCGGTTCTTGGTCCACTTTTGTTCATCATCTATATACACCCACTTGGTAACATCATACGCAGGCATGGACTTCAATTCCATTGCTATGCAGATGACATTCAAATTTACTTCACCACCCGCTCCGACAGACCATCCCTGCCTGACTCACTCACTGCATGCATCAGGGACATCAAGCATTGGATGTCCCTTAACTTCCTCAAATTAAATGATAATAAAACTGAGATATTAGTGATTGGCTCTCCAGCCTCAGTCAAACGGATGGACCAGTCCTTCTATATTGATGGTTTCCATATTAAGCCTTCATCACTGACTCGTAACCTTGGTGTCTTATTTGACTCAACTCTATCTTTGGGCTCTCATATTTCTTCCATTGTGAAAAACTCTTTCTTTCATCTTCGAAATATTGCTCGTCTAAGATCATCTCTCACTTCGCCTGACGCCGAACTCTTAATTCATGCTAATCACATCACGTCTGGATTATTGCAATGCTTTATTTATTGGCTTTCCCAAAAAACTTATTGCTAGATTACAGCACGTCCAAAACTCATCAGCAAGAGTTCTCTCCTCCACCAGGCGTTCAGCTCACATTACTCCAGTGCTTCATGACCTTCACTGGTTACCCGTTGCATCTCGTATCCACTTTAAGGTATTGCTTTTAACATATAAGGCATTAAACGGTCTTCCACCCCCATATTTGTCTGATCTACTGTTCACCTACCGTCCTGCACGCTCTCTCAGATCAACTGAACTTGGTTTATTGTCCATCCCCCGCTATCGATTACCTACAGTAGGTGGAAGGTCATTTAGTGTAAATGCGCCAACATTATGGAATTCACTGCCCCTTTCACTTCGAAATATTTCATCAATGACTGCTTTCAAGACACAGCTAAAAACATATCTATTCAACATGTACTTCGTTTAAATGTGACTATTTTGTATCCTCTGTGACTGTTAGCTGTGTGTCAGTGTTTAAATGTATTGTTCATGTACCATGTAAAGCGACCTTGAGCTTTGGAAAGGCGCTATAAAAATAAAACTTCTTCTTCTTCTTCTTCTGTCTCCACCTCTCTCTGAGAGCACAGTGAACACAGAACACAAACACAGTGAACTCTCTCTCTCTCTCTCTCTCTCTCTCTCTCTCTGTATACACACGCACACATGCACGCAATGAATATAACATTGTCTGATATGATCATCTGTTTTTAAATGTAGGACGCTTGGCAGTGATAGTGCTTATGTAACTGTAGGAATGACAGAAAGGTGATAAAGTTTTTAATTATTAAATTATTATTTTAATTATTATTTTTTAAAAGCTGTTTCACAGTGTTGGGGCTGAGTCTATTTCTCCTCTTACACAGTAATTCCCCAGCCTTAGAGAACACTCTTTCACATGGCTTTCTGGATCTGTGCAGTCTCATGTAAAGCTCTGAAATGCCTTAGCATGGATGATGTGTTGTTTCAATAAACAAGCTCTTTGTCACACACCAAGCCTTCTAAAAAATGTTATATGAAAGTAATAAATTACTTACAAGAATAAAATAAGTAAAATGTTACATATATATATATATATATATATATATATATATATATATATATATGGATATATATATATATATATGGATACATACATTGGAGGCTATAAGCTCAAAATGTTCCCAGATAGTCTTCCTTTTTTTGGCTGTTGCCATTGCTCTAAATACAAACCCTTCACCAAACACCAACACTCTATCCCCTCTCTCCTAATCCCACCCTAAATCCAAATACCAACACCAAATTACCTTAAATCCACCAAAGTGCAAAGATTTTGAATATCTATATTCCATATTGAATAATATTGAATATGGAATTTACCTTCATCACTGTTGTTTAAACCAATGAGCAGCAAGTCGTTTCCCATCATGCTTTTGATCAGCGCAGTCGGTGGAGAGCAACTGCGCGCGACTGCAGAATCCGACCCTTCCGCCTTGCGCTCGCGAGAGTTTTTTGACATACGTCGGCATGACAACAGAGCCAGGCGGACCGTTCTCGGACACATTTCTAACCGGCATGCATCTCGCGCTGATCACCGGTGATCGATTCTGCGCAGATTTTGCTCATCTCAAACAAGCCTTTTAGGTGTGTTCGACATCGGCTGCGGCTGGATGCAACCGATCGGCGAGAATAGCCGCGTGCAGGCGGGGAGGAGCTGCAAACGGAGACGTGAAGTCGGACAATTTCTGGTTCCCGTAGTGACCGATCACGTGGTGTTTGCATGAGGCTTGTTCGACTTCATGCAGCTCTGTGCAGACCGATCGGCGGCTGACTTAAACAGGGCATGCCGGTTAGAAATTTTGTCCGACTTGATGCAGCGCTGACTCCACGTGACTGTGATGTATGCCATTAAAGTACCACGAGAGCGATACGAGAGTAGCCGGAGGACTCAGCCAGCGCAGCTTCTCAAGAGCGGCTGCACGAGCTCTGATGATGTCACAGCTGTTCCACAATTCGCCGGATTCACCGCATGACAACGATCACGTGCATTTCGTGTTTATTCTCACACCTTTAGTTCCACTAAAGCTCACAAATCAGTATTTTATAACAGTAAACACTCTTTTCATGTAGTCGCAATGTTATTGTGTCATGTTTATCATGTTTATCAAAATAAAACTGATTAAAAAACGTTGACTCCACTTCATATAGGCTTATTTTGAACTTTATTCTAGTTCAAAAGTATTGAATGAAAATGTGTCTGAAATATCTGTTTATTTGGCAAATGTTACATTTATTTCACTTCAGCTGTGGTAAAGAATGCAAACACCACGTGAGTGGTCACTACGGGAACCAGAAATTTGTCCGACTTGTCCGACTGACTATAATATTTGTTTCACAAATTGTAGTGCTTGTATGTTTGTCACTTGCATTCTAATAAAAAATAAAATAAATAATAAAAAAACAACAGTGATGAATTGTTCTCTTTTAAAATGTTTGATTTTAAAACTGATATCATGTTTTATGTGTATACATATGGGTGAATAAACTCTCTGACAGTGCCATATGGGTTATTATGTGATGTCATTTTTATTTAAAAAAAATATATAAAACACGTCTGTATTAAATAAAAAATGATTGATAAACACATATTTGGAATGTAGCCTAATTAAATAGCAAGTACTTTGGGTGTCTTGTTCATTATATTTATTTTTATATAAAAAGCAACCGAACTTAAATCACATCCAGTTTATTAGCAACACGTGCACGAGCGTGAATCCCGCGATATCAGACTTTGATCTCACATGTGTCTGATTCACTGCGAGAACCGAGATTTGTCCGGCTTGAATGCGCTTTTTTCACTCCTCCTCTAACTGCAGCCGCCTACTCTCGACTACATTGCAGGCGAGGCGAGGCGCATCTCAAACAAGCCTATTTTTAGGCTTTCATCAAATTGTGCCACTCCTTGATCCCAGTTTCACCGTCTTCATTAACACAACACAGCTGAACCTCATGAACCAGTCAGGCCTCCGTTCTCTCCCAGTTTGTTTCTATGGTTACTGTCGTTGGGTTAATTTACCCCAGCTGTGTCTCGTTTCCCTGATCTGTTATCTGTGTATTTAAGCCCTCTGTTTCGCCCTGGCCGTTGGCTTGCATTACTTTAAGTTGTAGTTGATGTGTGTGGCTCCTTGTGGATTTGGCTGGTCCATTAATGTCTCATGAAGTTATCTCAATTGTTGTGTGCTTTAATACATCCACCATTTTGTAACTGACATTTATGAGCACATTTCTAAAGCAGAAATACGTGTTTGTTATTATGCCTCCTTTGATCATTGAATTGGGATGCTTGTATTGTGAGTATTTTTATTTATTTATCCTATTTTTATGAAACTCATTTTGTGTAATGCTCTCATAAACATCCCACATAGATTTTGCAGGTTGAGATTTGGTGTTTGATTTGATTTTACAGTCTCTTTTAGCAGCTGGCCTTTGCCAGTGTTTTACTGGTCTTTAAGAGTTTTGTATATTTCACTTTATCTGCATGCACACAGATTTTTGGATTTATTATTATTATTATTGTTGTTTCTTTAATTTGGTGTATCATGTTAACTGTTCTGTTTCCTCTGTAGATCTAAGATATAAATGAGTCTGATGTGAACTCTCACTGAGGTTAGATCATTCGTGTAGTGCTTTTATGTCCAACGATCCACTTACTACCTGTCCTGTGTTTTTTAAACACTTGTATTCCAGATATGCCCCATGTTGCTGTAATGAATTAACTTAATTTGATGATTTTTCTCCAATGAGCTCTTGATTGGAATGAGTACTGCATGTGTGTGTGATCTGATGATTTGTGTTTTTGCAGGAGCTGTTTAGGGATATAAAGGCTTCTGAATGAGTCAGATACAGAGCGTCGCCACACATGTAGTGACCGGTGAAATTCAGGTGAGATTCATTCATCAATGTGCACCCTAAAGAATGACTATTTTGCCAACATAATCAATACTATACTTTGTAATTTGCGGTTTAAATGCTTGTTTGTTGTGAGTGTTTCTCAGGACCTCCACATGCTCTTAAATGGAGTATTGGCAGATCCTCTGCATGTCTTCTGAAGCCCTCCTTGTGTGGAGCCGTGGGACTTATTCTTGCTCCTGTGTGCTCTTCTCTGCACTTCATGTTCTCTTAAACCTTTTCTTTTGTACCTCACACTGTTTTAACCATAATATTATGTAAAGAAACTTATTTTGGATTTTTGGATGAAGTTAATCATGATTTATCGTTTCACAGCCCAATTATATGAATTTAATTTATTTATTACATTGCCTGTTGTACTTCCTAATTTATGTATAGAAGATGATTATTGACAAATGGGTGTGAAACAAAGAAGCTGGCTTAATTACACTAATTGTAAAAAAAAAAAAAAAAAAAAAAAAAAAAAAAAAAGCATGCATTGACCGTGCTTTCATTTGAATGCATTGTATTTTCTAGGGCTTGTATTTTTATGGGCTGAAATTTCACATGTCCAACTTCTTAAACAAATGTTACTGTTGAGAGTGTGTGTACTTGTACAAGAATGCTATGCTTCTTCTCAGCAAGCCGGCACTGCTAATCTACACTACATTGATGAATTTTTTAATTATCCTTTGTCTGTCCATAGGTACAATGGCCAATTGTATGTCACAGGTCGGGGCGGGCCAATCTGACTGCACCCACCCCTGAGACCCGCACCACCCTTGGGGAGTCGGACAGAGCAAGGAGGACAAACGACAAGATTTGGGTACAACAATATTTTTATTGAAAATAAAATTAACTAGGGGGGAATGCAGGGTCGGGGGTGCTCTGATGGCAACTTCACTGTGACTCAGTCAGGTGATCATGAAGCTTGCTGCAGGAGGGTTTCAGGCTGGAGGTGCTCACTACAAGACAGTCAGGTGAGTATACAGACACTTATTCCTCTTGAAGGGCGGTTGGACACAGAGATTGTGGTGTGAGTTCCAGGCTGGAGGTCTTCACTGCAAACTAGTCAGGTGAGTATACAATCACGGAGTCCTCTTCTCTCGAAAGGGTTAGCAGACACAGAGCTTACAGGGGGGGGTCTCCACTGCAAAGCAGACAGGTGAGTATACAGGCTTGTAATCATTGTAAAAGGTTTGTGTTTGTAGATCAGTCAAATTGATTCATCAATCCTTGATTTTGTTCTTTACAACTTTTATAAATAAGCACTTTCTATTTTTATAACATGCGAACTTATCCTTGATACTATTCCTTATAAAAAAAAAACAGTTGGATTGCTTTATCGCTACTTGGATCCAATTTTCCGAATCTCGGCTACTAGCCTTTAGCCCGCTAGCATTTCACGCATGGCGTCTTGCCTATCGGCTGTCTCATTTTACACCCGTTTCACTGAAAGGATACGGGTTATACCCAGCATTTCAGTCCTAAATTAGTACTGATAGTTGTAGTTTCACTACTAATTTAATGTTCATCTGTTATAACGGCAAACACATCAGATGTGTGTCTAACGTTACCTCTGAGTGCAGGTGAGGACACATTCGAGCTGTTTACGGTGAAGCAGGAGCTGGAATACGTTGAGAAAAAGATCCGTGGTCTGCTGGAGAAGCAAGCCAAGCTGCTGGATCGGCGGTCAGCGCTTGAAACATCACGCGCTGATGCTCACAAGTCAGTGGTTCATCGACTTCATCTACTCCATGCGTTTCTCTGCCCAGGAGGATGCCATCATCTCTGGCTTCATTCACTCCGGCACCAATACAACACCATGGATCACACAGCGGAAGACACGGGCCAGGACCAGAGCTAGAACCTCTCCGCCGCCCATCCCGGTCTTGGAGATCTCCACCTGGAACCGCTTCTCCCCTCTTCGAGTCGGAACGCGACAACGCCGTGATCATCTGCACGTCCATGGTCCGTCATGTCTGTGCTACCTCAGGTAAGGGTAAGGTGTGCACTCACTGCTTTCCTGGTGCTCGTGTTCTTGATGTCGCTGCACAGGTTCCCAATATCCTGAACGGTGATGAGCGCGTCGGAGCTGTTGTCGTTTACTCCCGCGTGCAGCACATCAGGCTGAGGTTCTCAAGAAGGACTACAGGAGCCTGATCGAGATGGTACGCAACACATTGCCTGAAGCAACGATCGTCGTGTCTGGACCGCTTCCCACGTACAGACAAGGACAGGAAAGGTTCAGTAGACTATCTGCACTAAATTAATGGTTAATGTTATTGTGTAATGAACAGAAACTGCTCTTTGTAAATTATTGGAATCTGTTTTGGGAGAGACCTTGCTGTATCGTGCTGATGGCCTTCACCCCAGCAGAATCGGAGCGGCTGTTCTGTCGGACATCTCCAAGACGTTACACACCAGATGACTAGTAAGTCAAAGTCGCTCCTTTGAAAGGAATGTTTCTCCTGGTTCCATCTCTCGGACTGATGTCTCTGCCTGTAAGGCTATCTTTTTCCATCCTAATATATGAGAATCACCCCATGTATATGCTTGTATAAAAGTCTTGCTGGACTTTCCTGGGCTTTTGCTGCCATAGCTTAGCTTCTTTGTTATACACTTATTAGTCTTTCCTTCACTCTTTAACTTATTGTTTATGTGCACATCTAACCCTTTCTGGGTTTTATTTAAATAATCTTTTCTAGATTATTATTTTTTTTTGACTAAGTTTCTCTAGTCTTCTATTTGGTGATTTTATCTTTTCTTTTTTTTTTGAAAAAAAAGAAAAGAAAATAAATTTCTAATCCTTAAGCATATCGACGCACATGCTATTTAGCAGGCGCTTAACTGTTTAATTACTGGCCAGAATTGAACAGTTAAAGCCCCAAGTTGGGCGCCATGTTTTACGGTGTGTGTGCTTTAATCTAAACACCTTTTAACCTTATTATTTATTATCCTCAGGTTAGGTCGAGTAAGTCAAATCTTCCCTAAATCATAAGCATTCGAATGGTACTTACAATTTGTTCAGATGACTTCTATGTGGTCAGTTCTTGCTTAAGGTTTATTAACAACAACACTGCTAGACAATCGCTTGTAATTAGCATTAGTTATTTATTAATGTAAATATTCCAGAAATAAAAGTTAGGCTCAAACTTAAATTGTTTACGCTCAAACTCTGGAATAGCCTTCCCGATATGGTTTGATGCTCTGACTCGCTGTCACAGTTTAAAACTAGACTAAAGATGCATCTCTTTAGCTCAGCATTCACATACTGCTTACCTTTCATTCCTCTGAATCAGATTGAATACATTTGATACTATAAAACTTGAAGAGTCTGTAGGTTACTTGTATAGGTTGCATAGTATTTACAGTCCTTAATATCCTGTGTGTATTGTGTGAATGATGGGTGGTTGGGCAGATATTGTGTTATTGCGGTAGGTGGTATGCCATACGGAACCGTTGCCAATGAAACGCATTACCGTGACAGTGGGGCTCGACAGCCTTAGTCAAACGGGTCTGCGCGTATGGTTGGGTTGCGGAGAGTTTGAGTTGTGGAGAGTTTGTGAGATTGTGGTTTTTAACATTATTAAACATCAGCTATGGTAATTATTTCCCATCTGTTTTCTGCTGTTATCTCGGGACGTTTGTCCTGAGAAAATGGCGTTTGTCAGCTCTAGTTTGTATCCAGCCTCTCATGGAGACTTCAGATGCCCCGACACTTGTGATGAGAAGACTAAATGCTTGTGGAGAGACAACTCGACGCCTGTGGGCTGTGAGCTGCAGGATCGGCGGTGTTCTGAATCAGAATCGGAGCGGCTGTTCTGTCGGACAACGTCTCCAAGACGCTACACACCAGATGACTAGAAAGTCAAAGTCGCTCCTTTGTCTCTGCATGTAAGGCTATCTTTTGCCATCCTAATACACAAGAGTCACCCCATGTATATGCTTGTATAAAAGTCTTGCTGGAATTTTCTTGGGCTTTTGCTGCCATAGCTTAGCTTCCTTGGTACAGACTTATTAGTCTTTCCTTCACTCTTTAACTTATTTCTTATGTGCACATCTAACCCTTTCTGGGTCCTCTTTAAATAATATTTTCTATATTTTCCCCCCACTAAGTTTCACTAGTCGTCTTCTATTTGATTTATCTTTTTTAAAAAAAATAAATAAAGAAATAAAATAAATTTCTAATCCTTAAGCATATCCAAGCACACGCTATTTAACAGGCGCTTAACTGTTTAATTACTGGCCAGAATTGAACAGTTGGGCGCCATGTTTTACGGTGTGTGTGTGCTTTAATCTTAACACCTTTAACCTTATTTATTATCCTCAGGTTAGGTCGAGTAAGTCAAATCTGCCCTAAATCATAAGCATTCGAATGGTACTTACAATTTGTTCAGATGACTTCTCTGTGGTCAGTTCTTGCTTAAGGTTTATTAACAACACTGCTCCACAATTACTTGTAATTAGCATTAGTTATTTATTAATGTAAATATTCCAGAAAAAAAAGTTAGGCTCAAACTTAAATTCTTTACACTCAAACTTTGGAATCTACTCCTGTGTAAGGGAAATCATTATGAACATCAGCTATGCTAATTATTTCCCATCTTTTTTCTGCTGTTATCTCGGGACGCTTGTCCTGAGAAAAATGGCGTTCGTCAACACCAGTTTGTCGGAGCTGCTGTACTGCACGTGGGAGCGAACGACGTCAGGCTGCAGCAGACAGCGGTTTTGAAGGACTACAGGAGCCTGATCGAGACGGTACGCAGCACATCGCCTGACACACCGATCATCGTGTCTGGACCGCTTCCCACGTGCCGACAAGGACAGGAAAGGTTCAGTAGACCATCTGCACTAAATGAATGGTTATTGTGTAATGGACAGAAACTGCTCCTTGTAAACAATTGGAATCTGTTCTAGGAGAGACCTGATGATGGCCTTCACCCCAGCAGAATCGGAGTAGCTGTTCTGTCGGACATCTCCAAGACGTTACACACCTAATGACTAGTAAGTCAAAGTCCAAATCACAGTTTGTTGTCCAAACTTAATTGATAAGCTTAGAATTTGATCATCGGCACGTCCATGGTCCATGTACGTGCTACCTCAGGTAAGGATAAGGTGTGCACTCACTGCTTTCCTGGTGCTAGTATTCTTTATGTCGCTATACAGGTTCCCGAGATCTTGAACGGTGATGACCGCGTCGGAGCTGTTGTGCTGACATCTTCAAGAATTTACACACCAGATTACTAGCAAGTCAAATTCCAAATCACAGTCTTTGTTGTCCAAACTTAATTGATATGCTTAGAGTGGAACATTTATATTGAAACTGTGTATTCCTCGTTTAGTGACTCCTGTGGAGAGACGACTCTGCCTGTGAGCTGCTGGATCGGGGGTCAGCGCTTGAAACATCACGCGCCAATGCTCACTAGTCAGTGGTTAGTTACTCTTTGACTGGCTTCATCTACTCCATGCGTTTCTCTGCCCAGGAGGACGCGATCATCTCTGGCTTCATTCACTCCGGCACTGAAACACCATGGATCACACAGCGGAAGACACAAGCCAGGACCAGAGCTAGAACATCATCGCCGCCCCTCCGTGCTACCTCAGGTAAGGGTAAGGTGCGCACTCACTGCTTTCCTGGTGCTCTTGATGTCGCTGCACAGGTTCCTGAGATCCTGAACGGTGATGAGCGCGTCGGAGCTGTTGTGCTGCACGCGGGAGCGAACAACATCAGGCTGAGGTTCTGAAGGACTAAAGGAGCCTGATCGAGACGGTACGCAACACATCGCCTGAAGCAACGATCATCGTGTCTGGACCGCTTCCCATGTACTATTAAAGTCTTGTTTGGTTTTTTTTTTTTTTTTTTTCTTTCAGGGCTTTTGCTGCCATAGCTTAGCCTCTTTTGTATAGACTTATTAGTCTTTCCTTCACTCTTTAACTTATTTGTTATGTGCACATCCAACCCTTTATGGTTCCCTTCTTTAAATAGTGGGAAAAAAAATCTAGAAAAGACTAAGTTTCACTAGTCGTCTTCTAATTGATTTATCGTTTCTTTTTTTAAAAAAAAGAAAATAAATTTCTAATCCTTAAGCATATCCACGCACACGCTATTTAGCCGGCGCTTAACTGTTCAATTACTGGCCAGAATTGAACAGTTAAAGCCCCACGCTGGGCGCCATGTTTTACGGTGTGTGTTTAATCTTAACACCTTTTAACCTTATTATTTATTATCCTCCGGTTAGGTCGAGTAAGTCAAATCTGCCCTAAATCATAAGCATTCGAATGGTACTTGCAATTGTTCAGATGACTTTTCTGTGTCCATTCTTGCTTAAGGTTTATTAACACTGTTAGACAATTACTTGTAATTAGCAATGCTAATTATAAAATAATAACTAATAGTTATTTATTAATGTAAATATTCCAGAAAAAGTTAGGCTCAAACTTAAATTCTTTATGCTCAAACTCTGGAATCTACTCCTGTGTAAGGGAAATCATTATGGACATCAGCTATGCTAATTATTTCCCATCTGTTTTCTGCTGTTATCTCGGGACGCTTGTCCTGAGAAAAATGGCGTTCGTCAACTCCAGTTTGTCGGAGCTGCTGTACTGCACACGGGAGTGAACAACATCAGGCTGAGGTTCTGAAGAAGTTCTACAGGAGCCTGATCGAGGCGGTATGCAACACATCGCCTGAAGCAACGATCATCGTGTCTGGACCGCTTCCCACGTACAGACAAGGACAGGAAAGGTTCAGTAGATTATTTGCACACACCTAATAAATAGTAAGTCAAAGTCCAAATCACAGTCTTTGTTGTCCAAACTTAATTGATATGCTTAGTGTGGAACATTTATATTGAAACTGTGTCTATTCCTCGTTTAGTGACGCCTGTGGAGAGACGACTCTGCCTGTGAGCTGCTGGATCGGCGGTCAGCGCTTGAAACATCACACGCCGATGTTCACTAGCCAGTGGTTGGTTACTCTTTGACTCTGACTTCGTCTACTCCATGCATTTCTCTGCCCTGGAGGACGCGATCATCTCTGGCTTCATTCACTCCGGCACCGACACAACACCATGGATCACACAGCGGAAGACACGAGCCAGGACCAGAGCAAGAACCTCTCCGTCGCCCCTCCCGGTCTTCGAGATCTCGACCCGGAACCGCTTCTCCCCTCTTTGCGAGTCGGAACGCGACCCCACCGTGATCATGGGCATGTCCATGGTCCGTCATGTCCGTGCTACCTCAGTTAAGGATAAGGTGTGCACTCACTGCTTTCCTGGTGCTTGTGTTCTTGATGTTGCTGCACAGGTTCCCGAGATCCTGAACAGTGATGAGCACGTCAGAGCTGTTGTGCTGAACGTGGGAGCGAACGACATCAGGCTGAGGTTCTGAAGAAGGACTACAGGAGCCTAATCGAGACGGTACGCAACACATTGCCTGAAGCAACGATCATGTTTGGACTGCTTCCCACGTACAGACATGACTAGTAAGTCAAAGTCCAAATCACAGTCTTTGTTGTCCAAACTTAATTGATATGCTTAGTGTGGAACATTATATTGAAACTGTGTCTATTCCTCGTTTAGTGACGCCTGTGGAGAGACGACTCTGCCTGTGAGCTGCTGGATCGGCGTCAGCGCTTGAAACATCACACACCGATGTTCACAAGTCAGTGGTTAGTTACTCTTTAACTCTGACTTCGTCTACTCCATGCGTTTCTTTGCCCAGGAGGACGCGATCATCTCTGGCTTCATTCAGTCCGGCACCGACACAACACCCTGGATCACACAGCGGAAGACGTGAGCCAGGACCAGAGCTAGAACCTCTCCGCCGCCCGGAACTGCTTCTCCCCTCTTCGCGAGTAGGAACGTGACGCCACCGTGATCATGGGCACGTCCATGATCCGTCATGTCTGTGCTACCTCAGGTAAGGATAAGGTGTGCACTCACTGCTTTTCTGGTGCTCATGTTCTTGATGTTGCTGCACAGGTTCCCGAGATCCTAAACGGTGATGAGCGTGTTGGAGCTGTTGTGCTGAACGTGGGAGCGAACGACATCAGGCTGAGGTTCTGAAGGTCCACAGGAGCCTGATCGAGACGGTACGCAACACATCGCCTGAAGCAACGATCATCGTGTCTGGACCGCTTTCCACGTACAGACAAGGACAGGAAAGGTTCAGTAGATTATTTGCAAACACCTAATAAATAGTAAGTCATAGTCCAAATCACAGTCTTTGTTGTCCAAACTTAATTGATATGCTTAGTGTGGAACATTTATATTGAAACTGTGTCTGTTCCTCGTTTAGCGAAGCCTGTGGAGAGACGACTTGATGCCTGTGGAGAGACGACTCTGCCTGTGAGCTGCTGGATTAGCGGTCAGCACTTGAAACATCACACGCCGATGCTCACAAGTCAGTGGTTAGTTACTCTTTGACTCTGACTTCGTCTACTCCATGCCTTTCTCTGCCCAGGAGGATGTGATCATCTCTGGCTTCATTCACTCTGACACCGACACAACACCATGGATCATACAGCGGAAAACACGAGCCAGGACCAGAGCTAGAACCTCTCCGCCGCCCCTCCCGGTCTTGGAGATCTCGACCCGAAACCGCTTCTCCCCTTTTCGCGAGTTGGAACGCGACGCCACCGTGATCATGGGCACGTCCATGGTCCGTCATGTCCGTGCTGCCTCAGGTAAGGATAATGTGTGCACTCACTGCTTTCCTGGTGCTCATGTTCTTGATGTTGCTGCACAGGTTCCTGAGATCCTGAACGGTGACGAGCGCATCAGAGCTGTTGTGCTGAACGTGGGAGCGAACGACATCAGGCTGAGGTTCTGAAGGACTACAGGAGCCTGATCGAGACGGTACGCCACACATCGGACAACATCTCCAAGACGTTACACACCAGATGGCTAGTAAGTCAAAGTCACTCTTTTGAAAGGTGTGTTCTCCTGGTTCCATCTCTTGGACTGATGTCTCTGCCTGTAAGGCTATCTTTTGCCATCCTAATACACGAGAATCACCCCATGTATATGCTTGTATAAAAGTCTTGCTGGATTTTTTTTTATTTTTTTTCCTTGGCTTTTGCTGCCATAGCTTAGCCTCTTTGGTATAGACTTATTAGTCTTTCCTTCACTCTTTAACTTATTTCTTATGTGCACATCTAACCCTTTCTGGGCCTTTTTAAAATAATCTTTTCTAGATTATTTTTTTTTCGACTAAGTTTCACTAGTCGTATTCTAATTGATTTATCTTTTTTTTTCAAAGGGTTAGTCCTTAAGCATATCCACGCACATGCTATTTAGCAGGCGCTTAACTGTTCAATTACTGGCCAGAATTGAACAGTAAAGCCCCACGTTGGGCGCCATGTTTTATGGTGTGTGCTTTAATCTTAACACATTTAACCTTATTTATTATCCTCAGGTTAGGTCAAGTAAGTCAAATCTGCCCTAAATCATAAGCGTTCGAATGGTACTTAAAATTTGTTTGCTTAACGTTTATTAACAACACTGCTAGACGATTACTTGTAATTAGCATTAGTTATTTATTAATTTAAATATTCCAGAAATAAAAGTTAGTCTCAAACTTAAATTCTTTACACTCAAACTCTGGAATAGCCTTCCTGATATGGTTCAAAGCTCTGACTTGCTGTCACAGTTTAAAACTAGACTAAAGACGCATCTCTTTAGCCAAGCATTCACATACTGCTTACCTTTTATTCCTCTTTTGAATCAGATTGAATACATTTAATACTATAAAACTTGAGTCTGTATGTTACTTGTATAGTTGCATAGTATTTACAGTCATTACTTTCCTGTGTGTATTGCGTGGTTGCGGAGAGTTTGTGAGATTGTGGTTTAACATCTACTCCTGTGTAATGGAAATCATTATGAACGTCAGTTATGCTAATTATTTCCCATCTGTTTTGCTGTTATCTCGGGACGCTTGTCCCGAGAAATGGTGTTCGTCAACTCCAGTTTGTCGAAGCTGTTGTGCTGCACACAGGAGCGAACGACATCAGGCTGCGGCAGACAGAGGTTCTGAAGGACTACAGGAGCCTGATCGAGACGGTAAGCAGCACATCGCCTGAAGCAACGATCATCGTGTCTGGACTGCTTCCCACGTACAGACAAGGACGGGAAAGGTTCAGTAGATTATTTGCATTCATTGAATGATTAATGTCATTGTGTAATGAACAGAAACTGCTCTTTGTAAATAATTTGAATCTGTTCTGGGAGAGACCTAGGCTGTATCGTGCTGATTGCTTCACCCCAGCAGAATCGGAGCGGCTGTTCTGTCGGACATCTCCAAGACGTTACACACCAGATGACTAGTAAGTCAAAGTCGCTCCTTTGAAAGGAATGTTAGACTTATTTGCAGTGTTGGGCAAGTTACTTTTAAAAAGTAATTAGTTACAGTTACTAGTTACTTCTTCCAAAAAGTAACTAAATTAGTAACTCGGTTACAAATTTTAAAAAGTAATTGGTTACTTAAGAAAGTAACTATTGCGTTACTTTCAAGTAAAATTAAATTTTAAATGCTCAAATGTGACCCCACCTCTACCCCTATTTAACAGAACTTAAAACACATGTGCATGTTCAATTATTTATGAAAAATCTGATTTTTATAATGAAATGGACACTTAATAAAATACATTAACAGAAACATGAAACGCACATCTAAAAAAAATGTTGCTGTGGGACAAAGTGAAACTAGCCTCCAATCAAATGCCATGTATGTAGATATTATGTTTATATAGTGGATCAATGCAAATAACACAATAGATGTTTTGGAACTTTTGATATTTATTGCCCCTCAACAGGCCACAACTGGGCAAAATTAAGTTTGTTGAGTTATGTTCTCATAACTATATTATTTTATGTTTCTTACTGTTATTTTGTTTTTACTTTATGCTATTTACTGTTACTAAAAATGTGCAAGAGTTCATTGTGCGCATGTGTGAACAAATGGGGACTTTTATTTTGACTCAACTTGTGTTCCTTCCTTGAGATGAATGTCGTGCTGCTGATCCCTCGCTCACTGATGTTATGCCAGCGCATTGAGACAAACTAACAAATAAATAACACTGAGAAATTGTATCTGGATTGTTCTTTAGAGGATGGATGATCGCAACATATTGTGCATGGACATGACAGATGGAAACGAAAACTTAACATAAGCAATACCATTTAGAGAAGGCTACTTTTGGATTATTTGGGCTCGTCGGCATACCTGTCTCTCGTTGACTGACTGGCTTGTATTATTCCTTGTGTCCTTTATTCCTGTCCGACTATGCGTTATGATGGGTCGTTCGCAATTCATGAGCGTTAGTCGATAGTGATGATGGGTCGTTCGCGGAGGAGCGTAGGTGATTATGGATCGACTCTTTCGCGAATGAGCTTTTGATGGGTCGTTCGCGATTCGCGAATGAGCCGACTCTTTTATTTGAACGTCGGGAGCTGGCTCGCATATCTGAAGCGCCGACTCTATTTTTACAAATTTAGCCTATAGAAATTAAATAATTATATAATAAAAAGTGAAATATTATAGTCCAAGTCATTTAAAGAGCCGTTTGTGAGCCAAAAGAGCTGGCTCTTTTCAGAGCTGAGTCAAAAGAGCCGAATGCTCATCACTACTATGCGTGCTTTAGAACACCCGCCCAATTCTACCTCTGATTGGCTTACAGTGACAGTTTACTCTACCTCAGCCAATCGTCAGCATTTATGCGCTTGTCTCATGCTCAATGGAAGAACAGTAAAAAAGTGTGCCTCTCGCTCAGAGATCTAGTTGGTCTGATGAAAATAACAACAGCTTCATCAGTTGTTCTAGTAACGGGACGCATTTTTGGCAGTAACGGTAACGGCGTTGTTAAGATGAGAAGAGTAATCAATTAGATTACTCGTTACTGGAAAAAGTAATGCCGTTAGTAACGTTATTCCCATCACTGCTTGTTTGTCTTTCCTTCACTCTAACTTATTTCTTATGTGCACATCTAACCCTTTCTGGGTCTTCTTTAAATGTTTTCTAGATTATTATTTTTTTCCGACTAAGTTTCTCTAGTCTTCTATTTGGTTTTTTTTTTAAATTTTTTTTTCCCAAAAAAAAGAATGAAATTTCTAATCCTTAAGCATATCCACGCACACGCTATTTAGCAGGCACTTAACTGTTCAATTACTGGCCAGAATTGAACAGTTAAAGCCACATGTTGGGCGCCATGTTTTACGCTGTGCTTTAATCTTAACACAGTAATGGGAATAACGGCATTACTTTTTCCAGTAACGAGTAATCTAATTTATTACTCTTCTCATCTTAACAACGCCGTTACCGTTACTGCCAAAAATGCGTCTCGTTACTATAACAACTGATGAAGCGTTTTTTTTTTTTTTTTCATCAGACCAACTAGATCTCTGAGCGAGAGGCACACTTTTTTTACTGTTCTTCCATTTCCATTTACTGAGCCTTTTCCATTTCTTCCATTTTCCATTTACTTCCATTTACTGAGCACGAGACAAGCGCATAAATGCTGACGATTGGCTGAGGTAGAGTAAACTGTCACTGTAAGCCAATCAGAGGTAGAGTTGAGCGGGTGTTCTAAAGCACACATAGTAGTGATGAGCATTCGGCTCTTTTGACTCGGCTCTGAAAAGAGCCAGCTCTTTTGGCTCACAAACGGCTCTTTAAATGACTTTGACTATAATATTTCACTTTTTATTATATAATTATTTAATTTCTATAGGCTAAATTTGTAAAAATAGATTCGGCTCTTCAGATATGCGAGCCAGCTCTCGACGTTCAAATAAAAGAGTCGGCTCATTCGCGAATCGCGAACGAACCATCAAAAGCTCATTTGCGAACGAGTCGATCCATCACCTACGCTCCTCCGCGAACGACCCATCATCGCTATCGACTAACGCTCATGAATTGCGAACGACCCATCATAACGCATAGTTGGACAGGAATAACGGCCACAAGGAATAACACAAGCCAGTCAGTCAACGAGAGACAGGTATGCCGACGAGCCCAAATAATCCAAAAGTAGCCTTCTCTAAATGGTATTGCTTATGTTAAGTTTTCATTTCCATCTGTCATGTCCATGCACAATATGTTGTGATCATCCATCCTCTAAAGAACAATCCAGATACAATTTCTCAGTGTTATTTATTTGTTAGTTTTCGTCTCAATGCGCTGGCATAACATCAGTGAGCGAGGGATCAGCAGCACGACATTCATCTCAAGGAAGGAACACAAGTTGAGTCAAAATAAAAGTCCCACTATATAAACATAATATATACATGCATGGCATTTGATTGGAGTCTCACTAGTCTCACTTTGTCCCACAGCAACATTTTTTTAGATGCGTGTACAATGTTTCATGTTTCTGTTAATGTATTGTATTAAGTGTCCATTTCATTATAAAATTCTGATTTTTCATAAATAATTCAACATGCACATGTGTTTTAAGTTCCGTTAAATAGGGGTAGAGGTGGGGTCACATTTGAGCATTTAAAATTTAATTTTACTTGAAAGTAACGCAATAGTTACTTTCTTAAGTAACAAATTACTTTTTAAAATTTGTAACTGAGTTACTAATTTAGTTACTTTTTGGAAGAAGTAACTAACTAATTACTTTTTAAAAGTAACTTGCCCAACACTGCTTAACACCTTTAACCTTATTTATTATCCTCAGGTTCGGTCGAGTAAGTCAAATCTGCCCTAAATCATAAGCATTCGAATGGTACTTACAATTTGTTCCGATGACTTCTCTGTGGTCAGTTCTTGCTTAAGGTTTATTAACACTGCTAGACAATTACTTGTAATTGGCATTAGTTATTTATTAATGTAAATATTCCAGAAATAAAAGTTAGGTTCAAACTTAAATTCTTTACGCTCAAACTCTGGAATAGCCTTCCCGATATGGTTCGACGCTTTGACTCGCCGTCACAGTTTAAAACTAGACAAAAGACGCATTTCTTTAGCCAGGCATTCACATACTGCTTACCCTTTATTCCTCTGAATCAGATCGAATGCATTTAATACTATAAAACTTGAAGAGTCTGTAGGTTACTTGTATAGGTTGCATAGTATTTACAGTCATTACTTTCCTGTGTGTATTGCGTGAATGATGGGTGGTTGGGCAGATATTGTGTTATTGCAGTAGGTGGTATGTCGTACGGAACCGTTGCCACTGAAACCCATTACCTTAGTCAAACGGGTTGGCGCGTATGGTTGGTTTGTGGAGAGTTTGAGTTGTTGAGTTTGTAAGTGGTTTTTAACATCATCTCCTGTGTAATGGAAATCATTGTGAACATCAGCTATGCTAATTATTTCCCATCTGTTTTCTGCTGTTATCTCGGGACGCTTGTCCCGAGAAAATGGCGTTCGTCAGCTCCAGTTTGTATCCGGCCTCTCATGGAGACTTCAGATGCCCCAACACCTGCGATGAGAAGACTAAATGCCTGTGAAGAGACGACTCAACACCTGTGGAGAGACAACTCGATGCTGGCGATATGTTATGCCCTTAATATTACATGATTAATGAAATGTATTTTTTCATGTACCTTTCTGTAATGCTGCTTTGAAACAAGTATTGTGAAAGCGCTATTCAAATAAACTTTAATTGAATTGGATTCACTTGCAGGGCCAACAGATGCAGAGCTTACAGTGGGGGAGCTTCACTGCAAAGCAGACAGGTGAGCATACAGGTACGTAATCCAAGCAGTCGGGCTGCCAGATAAATACACTCAACGGTCTGTGGAGTACAACAGTGTTAGCCTCTTCTTATGCAGTCAGAATGTGATGGGAAAACTCGGGTAAGAAATGGACATCCAGCGGGTTTAGGTTCACACAGCAAACAGTGCTGAATTGTTCAGATGAAGTGATGTGATGCACTCAGTGGGAAATGCACATGTATATGGCCGTCGTCCATCTTCTGAACTGGCATTCACATCAAGAGCTCCCACAGACACAAGAGATGAGGATGGAAATTGATTTGGACTACTCATGATCTCTCACAAATCATCTTCTGTCCCGTGGTTACCACCTTCTCATTGAATCAGCCTGCTCTTTCTACCAACTCGCAGCACCGTGCCCATTCGTCGGCCCCACTTCCTCTTCACCACGGCTCACACTTTCTCTGAGAGCACCGCTCCCAAAACAATGCCCCGTTTGGTCCGTACTTCCTCCTTTTATACTCCTCTAATCGCAACATGTCCCAATCGCGAAGCTTTACCCATGCACAGCTGCCAGTGATGTTCGGCTGATCACCCCATTTTCGGGGATTTTGCGCTACCCCGGAACTAGCCCGGTGTTCCTTTTTTGGGTCTGCGGGAGGCAATCACGGTAAACATTAGTTACGCTTTGCTAGGGACAAAGTTGGATTTTGTCACCCTGTGACATGTACTTTTTCAAAATTTACAATTTTAAATCTGTGCATTTTCCTATCGTTTGCATTTATTTTATTTATTTCTCTTGTCTTTGCATTTTTTTTGTCTAAGCCAATTGTTTTTCTAAGCCCGTTGTTTTTTGTTTATGATTTAATGTCTTCCATCCATCTTTCATTTATGCTATTTTAATTGTTAGTAATTATGCTGTTCTATGTTCCTGTCCAATTGACTATTTTATGCTGATGGGGTTTGACTTGAGTGTATCTTGACTTGTTTGACTTGAGTGGATCTTGACTTGTGTTGATCTCGACTTGTGTGGATCTTGACTTGTGTTTGACTTGAGTGGATCTTGACTTGTGTTGATCTTTACTTGTGTTTGACTTGTGGGTCTTGACTTGTGTTTGACTTGTGTGGATCCTGACTTGTGTTTGACTTGTGTGGATCCTGACTTGTTTGACTTGTGTTGATCTTTACTTGTGTTTGACTTGTGGGTCTTGACTTGTGTGGATCCTGACTTGTGTGGGCCTTGACATGTGTTTGACTTGTGTGGGCCTTGACTTGTGTTTGACTTGTGTGGGTCTTGACTTGTGTTTGACTTGTGTTGATGTTGACTTGTGTGGATCTTGACTTGTGTTGACTTGTGTGGATCTTGACTTGTGTGGATCCTGACTTGTGTTTGACTTGTGTGGATCTTGAGTTGTGTTTGACTTGTGTTGATCTTGACTTGTGTTTGACTTGTGTGGGTTTTGACTTGTGTTTGACTTGTGTGGGTCTTGACTTGTGTTTGACTTGTGTGGATCTTGACTTGTGGATCCTGACTTGTGTGGATCTTGACTTGTGTGGGTCTTGAGTTGTGTTTGACTTGAGTGGATCTTCACTTGTGTTGATCTTGACTTGTGTTTGACTTGAGTGGATCTTGACTTGTTTGACTTGTGTGGGTCTTGACTTGTGTTTGACTTGAGTGGATCTTCACTTGTGTTGATCTTGACTTGTGTTTGACTTGTGTTGATCTTGACTTGTTTGACTTGTGTGGGTCTTGACTTGTGTGAATCCTGACTTGTGTTTGACTTGTGTTGATCTTGACTTGTGTGGGTCTTGAGTTGTGTTTGACTTGTGGGTCTTGACTTGTGTTTTACTTGTGTTGATCTTGACTTGTGTGGGTCTTGAGTTGTGTTTGACTTGAGTGGATCTTCACTTGTGTTTGACTTGAGTGGATCTTCACTTGTGTTGATCTTGACTTGTGTTTGACTTGTGTTGATCTTGACTTGTGTGGGTCTTGACTTGTGTGAATCCTGACTTGTGTTTGACTTGTGTTGATCTTGACTTGTGTGGGTCTTGAGTTGTGTTTGACTTGTGGATCTTGACTTGTGTTTCACTTGTGTGGATCCTGACTTGTGTGGGTCTTGACTTGTGTTTGACTTGAGTGGATCTTCACTTGTGTTTGACTTGAGTGGATCTTCACTTGTGTTGATCTTGACTTGTGTTTGACTTGTGTTGATCTTGACTTGTGTGGGTCTTGACTTGTGTTTCACTTGTGTGGGTCTTGACTTTTGTGGATAATGCCTTCTATTGTCTCTGTAGCACAGAAGCATTTTTTTAAAAAAAAAGAGAATTTATTAATGTCATGAAATTGATTTGACAACATTTGCTTTTGTATTTATGGCTTGGACACTTGTACCATTTTTAAGCCCCTTTCCTCCTTCTTAATACTCATTTTGTGTTATGACCATTTTTTTTGTCTGGTCTATTTGCACTGATGATATTGTGCTTTTGGTTTGCTATTCTTTGCATTTATTTAATCTTTTAATACTTCCATACCTCTGTTACCTTTCCCTTTAAACTACTTGTAAATATGCCTTTGTCCTATTTGTTTTAGTCAATTTTAGTTGTATAGTGCTTCTCAAAATAGTTTAAAAGTGTCTTTATGCCACTTAATTTTAGCCTTTGTGTTCCTTTTCATCATTTAGATTGATTTGTCCTAGTATCCTCTTCGAATCCCTCATTTAAGTTTGATTGTCAAAGGATGGCCTTTGTTCATTATTTCTTGTGTTTTTTTTTGATATGGTCTTAAATTTTGTATTTTTACACTTTTGTAAAGTCCCTATTTTTTCCTTTTGTATAAATGTTAATGTTTTGTATTTATGCTGTTTATTGAATGTATTACATTGACAAATGTAAGGGAATACAACAGGCAATCATTTTCTTCTATACATAAATGTTTGAAACAAACAAAAAAAAAAGATATGCATTAACTGTACTGTCATTTTAATGCGTTGTAGTTTTAGGTCTTGCGTTTTTATGGTCTGAAATTAAATATCTCAACTTCTTAAATGTTACTGTTCAGAGAGAGACTGCGGGCTTTCTGAGAAGGAACATGGCATTCTTGTATGTACAGTCACTGCAAATCTTCACTACATTAATGCCTTTTATTATTTATACTTGTATAAAGCAAATTACTTGTACAGCTTTATAAAACAACACAGTCCTGAAACAGCTGCTGTTGTATTTATGCCTTCACCTCATGTATTTAAGATTTTTTTTTATTGTCACAATGGCCCTTTTTGTATTTGTGCATTTTCCCATCTTTTGAATTAATTTCATTCCTTTTTCTTGTCTTTCCCTTTTTTCCTAAGCCTATTTTTTTTGTTTTATTTAATGTCTTCCATCTTTTATTAATGCTCCTGGTCTTAGTCAATGGGACAGGGACATTGAATGCTTTTAGAAAATGGGAATGGGCATAAAAAGGCTTTACCCTGTTCTATTTTGTATTGAAAGGAACTGCGTCAAATGGTTTGTCTGTACTTTTTGCGTAATTATGCACTTGTTTTTATTCTCTTACTGTCTTTTGTATGTTAGCATTAGTGGCGGTCTTATCATGGCCATTTTCTGCTTTGGTTCATCTCTGTTGTTGTGGTCACTTGTATTTCATGCTGCGATTTCATTCAGCCTGTTTGAATTTTGTTCTTCCCCTGATGGTATGGCTATCGGGTTCATGGGGTACTTGGTTCTCCACATTAACAGAAGTTAATGAAAATGAATTTTCTTTTTAAGTGTTCAACTGTTGGAATTGGGTGGGTGGGACTTGTAAAGACAAGAGACTCGTCAAAGGACTTGTGGATCTTGACTTGTGTTAGACTGACTTGTCCAGGGTTGATTTCAACCTTTCACATCATCAATCAACTGCAGGTGCAAATCAAAGTTACTTGAGCTACAATATATAGGGGTGTATCCCACTCACAAAGACAATTTCTTTTTTCAGTTTTATTTATATTGTAATTTTTGTATTTATGGTTTCACCTCTTGTTCCATTTAAGATCAATTTTGTCCTTTTATTATCCCTTTCTATTTTATGACCCTTTTGTCTGTCTTTGTCTTAAACATTAAAAAAACAATAAAAATAAAAACCTAAATATACCATAAATGCATTTTTTTAAATTATATATCTTTCACTGGTTTCTAACATTTTCTGTCTGCTTTTTATGCTATTGTTTGCCTTTCTTATATTGTAAAGCTTTGTATTGAAGTTGTAAACTTAATTTTTTGTATTTTGTTGCACTTGACTTTGTTTGTTTCAATTTAATTTCTTTTTTTTTTTTACTTAGGTTAACAAAAGGCTTTAAAAAAAAAAACAGAACATGGAAACAAATATGGACCATAACCCGTGTTTTACTCTTATGACTTTACTTGTGCCCATATTGTGTAATTTGGAACACCCCATTTGTGAATCCTAACCTTTTTTTTTTTTTGCATTTTTAAAATTACTTTAAGTTTTTGTGAGGTTTATAATCTGTTTTGGTTTATTTTGTGTTCCCATAAAACAGCTGGAGGGACCGGCCAACACAGGATAGACAATCCAGTCTGATGTCCTTCACACTCAGCCTCTCATTGATGCTGCTCCCCCCTCCTCTACCTGTGTCATCTAGTTAATGTGGCCTGTGTTTGTTGGCTACTTTCAGCCCTTTGGTTCATCCTTCATTTTACCCTTTGCACATTGAGTCCACCTTTGTGCCAAGCCCCAGACTTGTGGCGGAGCTGGTAATCTGAGGCCCAAGACAGGGCGACAGAGTGAAAGTTAGGTTGATGCTCTATCAGGTCCTCCATGGGCAGTTATTGCCCTGCAGTGCAGTGGTCTTGTCTCTGCCCAGGTCCCCATCTCTAATGGCTCCATCTGAGTTGGTTGTCCACCGAGTTGTAACTGGCACATTCACCAAAGGTCCCCCCTATCCTTTTATTGACTGTGTTTTGGCTCTACATCCCATCCTAAAGCAGCTTTGTCCACTTGACTTATTTTTGATACTTTGTATTGTTTAACCTTGTTTTTTGTATTTCAGCACATTTTAGGTTTTTTATTTTAGGATTTTTTTATGCCCTCTATATTTCAATCAGTCTGTCTTTTTTTCCTTTTGTTCAGTATTTTATTTACTAACTTCTATTTAAACTTTGTTCTGTGCCCTTTATGGTCTTGTCTTGGCTATTCTAAGACAGAACAAAATAAAGTTGTCAAGCATAAAAGCTGCATGTCTCAGATTATTCTTCCTATTGCCCTTTAGTGTTTGTATTTCTGCTGTTTGCCTTTTATGCCTCTGCCAGTTAAGTCCCTTTTTTGTGCCCTGTTGTAGTGATGGTTTTTACATCACCTGTTCCTTGTGGTGTTAGAATAAATTTGTAATACCCTTTATGTCTTAATACTCCTTAATTTTTGTCTCTGGACTTATGTCCTTATCATGGTCTCAATGGCACTTTTTGTATTTGTGCATTTTTCCCATCTTTTGTATTGATCTATTTGCATTTGAACCATCACTGCTCTTGTCTTTGCATTTTCCCTTAGCCTATTTTAGTTTTATTGGCTTTTTATGATTGAATGTTTTCTATATATCTTTAATTTATGCTCCTTGCCTTGTAAGCCATTGTGCTGTTTTATGGCCCAGTCCCATTGACCATTTTTATGCCCATTCCTATTTATCTGGAACAGTTGTATTTTGTATTAAAATGTACTTTATAAAAGGTTTGCCTTTACTGTTTGTGTGTTTTGTAAATGCATGTGCCTGTTTATATTCTGACTGCCTTCTGCATGTTGGCATTAGTGGCTGTCTTACTACACCATTTTTCTGCTTTGATTCATCTCTATGTTCTTGTGCTGATTTTTATTTGTGCCTGATGCTGCTATTTCATTCAGCCTGTTTGAATTTTGTTCTCCCCGATGGGATGGTTGAGTTTTCTGGGTACTTGATTTATTTTCATGAACTTCTGGAAAACTGGAGATCTTTCTTTTCAAGTGTTCAGCTGTTGTACTTCAGTGGGTGGGTCTTGTCCAAGGTTGATTTTTCACCCTGCACCTCATGAGTCTATCAACTGCAGGTGCAAATCAAAGTCACTTAAGCTACAATATATAGGGATGCCTCCTGTGCAGACACTTTTTTTCTTAAGTGTTTTATTTACATTGTACTAATTTTGTATTTATCTTAATTAAAGGGACAACCAAACTATGGTTTCTCCTCTTGTTCCATTTGAATTTCTATTTTATGACCCTTTTGTCTGTCTTTGCATTTATTTTATATTTAGATCTTTATTTTAAAGCATTGTTTTTATTGTTAATAAATACCTTTTAACTTGTTTCTTACATTCTGTTACCTTTTATGCCATTGTTTGCCCCTTCTTATATTGTAAAGCTTTGTATGAAAGTTGTAAACTTGTCTTGTATTTTGTTGCACTTTGTTTTGTTTTTAATTTTAGTTTTTAAACATTTTCAAAATTACTGTAAAGTACTTGTCAGGTTATAATCTTTTTTTTTTCTTTTTTTTTTATAACCCGTTATCCTGTGTTGGCTGGTCCCCTCCAGCTGTTTAAACAGTCCAGTCTGATGTCCTTCTCACTCAGCATGAAGCCTCTCATTGATGCTCCTCCCGCCTCCTCTACCCATGTTATCTATTTAATGGGGCCTGTGTCTGCTGGCTCCTTGCAGCCTTTTGCCTCATCCTTCATTGCACCTTGGGTCAACCTTTGTATTCCAGATTACCAGCTCCGCCTATGTGTTGATCCTCTGTCTTTGTGCCAAGCCCCAGACTTAACTTTCACTCTGTTGACCTATTCGTTCCACCATGGGCAGTTATCCCTCAAGCTGTATCGGGGGTCTTGCCTTATTCCTTCAACCTCTGTGGTTCTGCCTCTGTCCTGCAGTGCAGTGGTCTTGCCTTGGGTCTTCAGCTCTGCCTAAATCCTCATCTCTAATGGCTCCATCTCATTTTGTTGTCTCCTGGGTTCTGCTTGGTCCATTTACCAAAGGTCCACCTATCCTTTTATTGACTGTGCTACGGCCCTACATCCTGGTGACCTTGTTGGGGCTTCCTGCCATGTTCTGCCTCCCTATTCCCTCCATTATCTCCTCTGTGGTGGTTCCCTCTGTCAGCACCTCCCTTGGTCACAGCTCTCTCAAGCTCCACATCAAAATGTCAATCATCCTCTGTCTCTTATTTAATACTGTTCTCAATTTCTTTTGATTTCTTCTAGTACTGTTGTATATGTCTGTTTCCTTTGTATTTATTTCCTTTGTAAGTTTAGTTGTAACTAAATGCTCCTTTTTTATTTTTATGCTGTTGATTGAATTAATGTGTTTATTTTTTATTTTATATTTATGCTTTTGATTTGACTTTTAATGTATTTTTTTTATTTTGGTGGGAAAGTTACTTTTTGGAAAGTTACTTTTTGGAAAGTTACTTTTTGGAAAGTTGCTTTTTGGAAAGTTGCTTTTTGGAAAGTTGCTTTTTGGAAAGTTGCTTTTTGGAAAGTTGCTTTTTGGAAAGTTGCTTTTTGGAAAGTTGCTTTTTGGAAAGTTGCTTTTTGGAAAGTTGCTTTTTGAAAAGTTGCTTTTTGAAAAGTTGCTTTTTGAAAAGTTGCTTTTTGAAAAGTTGCTTTTTGAAAAGTTGCTTTTTGAAAAGTTGCTTTTTGAAAAGTTGCTTTTTGAAAAGTTGCTTTTTGAAAAGTTGCTTTTTGAAAAGTTGCTTTTTGAAAAGTTGCTTTTTGAAAAGTTGCTTTTTGAAAAGTTGCTTTTTGAAAAGTTGCTTTTTGAAAAGTTGCTTTTTGAAAAGTTGCTTTTTGAAAAGTTGCTTTTTGAAAAGTTGCTTTTTGAAAAGTTGCTTTTTGAAAAGTTGCTTTTTGAAAAGTTGCTTTTTGAAAAGTTGCTTTTTGAAAAGTTGCTTTTTGAAAAGTTGCTTTTTGAAAAGTTGCTTTTTGAAAAGTTGCTTTTTGAAAAGTTGCTTTTTGAAAAGTTGCTTTTTGAAAAGTTGCTTTTTGAAAAGTTGCTTTTTGAAAAGTTGCTTTTTGAAAAGTTGCTTTTTGAAAAGTTGCTTTTTGAAAAGTTGCTTTTTGAAAAGTTGCTTTTTGAAAAGTTGCTTTTTGAAAAGTTGCTTTTTGAAAAGTTGCTTTTTGAAAAGTTGCTTTTTGAAAAGTTGCTTTTTGAAAAGTTGCTTTTTGAAAAGTTGCTTTTTGAAAAGTTGCTTTTTGAAAAGTTGCTTTTTGAAAAGTTGCTTTTTGAAAAGTTGCTTTTTGAAAAGTTGCTTTTTGAAAAGTTGCTTTTTGAAAAGTTGCTTTTTGAAAAGTTGCTTTTTGAAAAGTTGCTTTTTGAAAAGTTGCTTTTTGAAAAGTTGCTTTTTGAAAAGTTGCTTTTTGAAAAGTTGCTTTTTGAAAAGTTGCTTTTTGAAAAGTTGCTTTTTGAAAAGTTGCTTTTTGAAAAGTTGCTTTTTGAAAAGTTGCTTTTTGAAAAGTTGCTTTTTGAAAAGTTGCTTTTTGAAAAGTTGCTTTTTGAAAAGTTGCTTTTTGAAAAGTTGCTTTTTGAAAAGTTGCTTTTTGAAAAGTTGCTTTTTGAAAAGTTGCTTTTTGAAAAGTTGCTTTTTGAAAAGTTGCTTTTTGAAAAGTTGCTTTTTGAAAAGTTGCTTTTTGAAAAGTTGCTTTTTGAAAAGTTGCTTTTTGAAAAGTTGCTTTTTGAAAAGTTGCTTTTTGAAAAGTTGCTTTTTGAAAAGTTGCTTTTTGAAAAGTTGCTTTTTGAAAAGTTGCTTTTTGAAAAGTTGCTTTTTGAAAAGTTGCTTTTTGAAAAGTTGCTTTTTGAAAAGTTGCTTTTTGAAAAGTTGCTTTTTGAAAAGTTGCTTTTTGAAAAGTTGCTTTTTGAAAAGTTGCTTTTTGAAAAGTTGCTTTTTGAAAAGTTGCTTTTTGAAAAGTTGCTTTTTGAAAAGTTGCTTTAACACAGGAGCACTTTTTAATAAAGAGAAAATTTATTAATGTCATGAAATTGATTGGACAACATTTGCTTTTGTATTTATGGCTTGGCCACTTGTACCATTTTATGCCCCTTTTCCCCTTCTTAATACTCATTTTGTGTTGTGACCATTTTTTTTGTCTGGTCTATTTGCACTGATGATATTGTGCTTGTTTGCTATTCTTTGCATTTATTTTATCTTTTAATACTTCCATACCTCTGTTACCTTTCCCTTTAAATTACTTGTAAATATGCCCTTGTCCTATTTGTTTTAGTCAATTTTAGTTGTATAGTGCTTCTCAAAATAGTTTAAAAGTGTCTTTATGCCACTTAATTTTAGCCTTTGTGTTCCTTTTCATCATTTATATTGATTTGTCCTAGTATCCTCTTCGAATCCCTCATTTAAGTTTGATTGTCAAATGATGGCCTTTGTTCATTATTTCTTATGTGTTTTTTTATATTATCTTTACAAAAGTGTAAAAATAAAAAATGTTAAAAAGTCCCTATTTTTTGCGTGCGGGTAAAATAGAGTAATTACAATCACGTCTTATGACAAATCTACGCATGCGCGTGCGATCGGTTGTTTGTGTTTGTAGCTCCGGAGAATTTCTTCACTAATCCTTGATTTACTTCTTTACCACTCATTTATAAACAAGCATTTTTCTATTTTTATATCATGTGAACTAATCCTCGACACTATTCCTTATAAAAAACAATTGGATTACTTTGATATCGCTACTTATATCCGACCTTCCGAATCCCGGCTACTAGCCTTTAGCCCGCTAGCATTTCACGTGTGCCCTCTCGCCTACTGGTCGTCTCATTCTATACCCGTTTCACTGAATCCTGGTTATTTCTGGCATTTCAGTCCTAAATTAGTGGTGATAGTTGTAGTATCACTACTAATAAGTCCTAAATTAGTGTTGATAGTTGTAGTATCACTACTAATTTACTGTTTATCTGTTATAATGGTGAACATATCAGATGCGTGTCTAACATTACCTCTGAGTGCAGGTGAGGACACGTTCGAGCTCTTCACGGTGAAGCAGGAGCTGGAATACGTCGACAAACAGATCTGTGGTCTGCTGGTGAAGCAAGCCGAGCTGTTGGATCGGCGTTCAACGCTTGAAGCATCACGTGCCGACGCTCACAAATCAGTGGTTAGTAACGTTAACTCTTTGAGCCCGACTTCCTCTACTCCGTATGTTACTCTGCCGAGGAAGATGCGATCGTCCCGGGCTTCATTCACTCCGGCACCGAAACGGCAACATGGACCATGGATCACACAGCGGAGGACACGAGCCAGGACCAGAGCTGCCTCTCCGCCCCTCCCGGTCTTCGAGATCTCCACCCGGAACCGCTTCTCCCCTCTTCGCGAGCCGGAACGCGACGACGCCGTGATCATCGGCACATCCATGATCCGTCATGTCCGCGCTACTACTTCGGGGAAAGGTAAGGTGCGCACTCACTGCTTTCCTGGTGCTCATGTTCTTGATGTCGCTGCACAGGTTCCCGAGATCCTGAACGGGGACGAGCGCGTCGGAGCTGTTGTGCTGCACGCGGGAGCGAACGACATCAGGCTGCGGCAGACGGAGGTTCTGAAGAAGGACTACAGGAGCCTGATCGAGACGGTACGCAGCACAGCGCCTAAAGCAGCGATCATCGTGTCAGGGCCGCTTCCCACGTACAGACAAGGACAGGAAAGGTTCAGTAGATTATTTGCATTAAATGAATGGTTAATGTTATTGTGTAATGAACAGAGGCTGCACTTTGTAAATAACTGGCATCTGTTTTGGGAGAGACCGAGACTGTACAGTACAGATGGACTCCATCCCAGCCGAATCGGAGCGGCTGTGCTGTCAGACAACATCTCCAAGACACTACGCACCAGATGACTAATGAGTCAAAGTCCAAATTACAGCCTTTGCGGTCCAAACTTAACTAATAAGTATAGTGTGGAACATTATATAGAAACTGTGTCTATTCCTCGTTTAGTGAAGCCAAACAATAAATCTAGTGTAGGATCTAGCAAAAATCTTATTGTAATTAAACCAGAAAATCGAAATATCAGTGAACAAAAACAATTTCTAAAGCTAGGTCTCCTAAACATTAGATCGCTCACACCTAAGGCGGTTATTGTAAATGAAATGGTCACAGATAATAACTTCGATGTTCTGTGCCTTACTGAAACCTGGCTTAAACCAAATGAGTATTTCGGTCTAAACGAATCTACTCCGCCAGGATCCTGTTATAAACATGAGCCTCGTCTGATCGGTCGTGGCGGCGGTGTTGCAACAATCTATAAAGATATTTTTAATATTACTCAGAAAACAGGTCACAGGTTTAATTCATTTGAAGTACTTGTGCTAAATGTTACGCTCTTAGATGTAAGAAGGAAATCCATATTATCTCTAGCCCTGGCTACTGTATATAGACCTCCAGGGCCATATGCTGAATTCCTAAAAGAGTTTGCAGACTTTCTCTCGGATCTATTGGTAAATGTCGATAAAGCAATAATTGCTGGAGATTTTAACATACACGTAGATAATACAAATGATGCTTTAGGGGCTGCGTTTACAGATTTATTAAACTCCTTTGGGGTCAAACAAAACGTCAGTGGTCCCACTCATCGTCTAAATCATACACTAGATTTAATTATATCATATGGAAGCGATCCAACTGATATAGATATTATACCGCAAAGTGATGATGTCACTGATCATTACATGGTGACTTGCATAATACGTACTGATGAAATATGTCATGTTGCGCCACGTTATAGACCAGGCAGAACAATCCTTCCAACCACAATAGATGGATTTTCAAATAGCTTACCTGATCTATCTAAGCTGCAAAGTGAACCCAAACAAACAGATGAATTAGAGGAAATGACTAGCAGTTTAAGCACCATTCTTACTAGTACATTAGATATTGTTGCACCAATTAGATTAAAAAAGGTTAGAGAGAAAATTAAAGCACCATGGTACAACAGTGCTACACATGCTATCAAGAGAGAAACTCGCAACTTAGAGCGTAAATGGAAACAAACTAATTTAGAGGTCTTTAGAATCGCGTGGAAAGACAGTATGTCACGTTATAAAAAGGCCCTAAAAACAGCCAGGGCTGAGCATCTCCGCAAACTAATCGAAAATAACCAAAATAATCCAAGGTTTTTATTTAACACCGTGGCTAGACTAACAAATAAACAGACATCACCAGAGCAAAATATACCGTTACAGTTTAGTAGTAATGATTTTATGAATTACTTCAATGCGAAAATAGAAAGCATCCGAAACACAATTATAAATGTACAATCCTCCATGGTGTCTTATGATTCAGCTTCAATTATGGCCCCTCTAGAACAACTAAACCGCTTTACAACGATAGGACAGGAGGAGCTAAATAAACTTATCATTGCATCTAAACCAACAACATGTTTATTAGATCCATTACCCACTAAACTACTGAAAGAACTATTACCTGCAGTGGAAGAGCCTCTCCTCAATATTATTAACTCGTCTTTATCTTTAGGTCATGTCCCAAAAATATTCAAGCTGGCAGTTATAAAACCGCTCATTAAGAAACCGCAATTAGATCCAAATAACTTGGCAAACTACAGACCCATTTCAAATCTTCCATTTATGTCCAAAATACTTGAAAAAGTAGTGTCCGCTCAATTGTGCTCTTTTTTGCGAGAAAATGATATCTATGAAAAATTCCAGTCAGGATTCAGACCGCATCATAATACAGAAACTGCGCTAGTTAAAATTACAAATAATTTACTTTTAGCTTCTGACCAAGGCTGTATTTCAATACTAGTCCTACTTGATCTTAGTGCTGCGTTCGACACTATAGATCATATAATACTCTTGGATCGACTACAAAACTTCACCGGTGTCCAGGGACAGGCATTAAGCTGGTTTAGATCGTACTTATCGGACCGTTCTCATTTTGTCTGTTTAAATGGGAAAAAATCAAAGATAACGTCAGTAGACTATGGAGTACCGCAAGGATCGGTTTTAGGCCCTCTGCTATTCTCAATATATATGCTGCCACTTGGTAATATTATAAGAAAACATGGAATTAATTTCCACTGTTACGCTGACGACACTCAATTATATATTTCATCACGACCAGATGAAAACACTAACTCATCTAAAATGACAGAGTGTCTCAAAGATATAAAATGCTGGATGACTTGTAATTTCCTGCTATTAAATTCAGATAAAACGGAGGTATTACTTATTGGTCCAAAAAACTACTCACAAAACCTCTAAAAGACCTCAGTAAAAAACCTCAGTAAAAGACCTGGGTGTTATACTAGACCGCAACTTGTCTTTCGAAGATCATATTTCATATGTTACAAGAACAGCCTTTTTCCACCTTAGAAACATTGCTAAGCTACGTATCATGCTATCTGTTTCTGATGCTGAAAAATTAGTTCATGCATTCATGACCTCGAGACTAGATTACTGTAATGCTTTATTAGCCGGTTGTCCTGCATCCTCAATAAACAAGCTACAGTTAGTACAAAATGCAGCTGCTAGAGTTCTTACTAGGTCAAGAAAATATGATCATATAACACCGATTTTATCATCTCTACACTGGTTACCTATTAAGTTCCGCATCAACTACAAAATACTACTACTGACCTATAAAGCCCTAAATGGTTTAGCACCTATGTACTTAACGGACCTTCTTTCGCCCTACAATCCACTGCGTTCCTTAAGATCACTAAATTCAAGGCTTCTGGTCATTCCTAGGATATCGAAGTCCAGTAAAGGAGGGAGGGTGTTCTCGCATTTAGCTCCAAAACTCTGGAATGGCCTTCCCGATACGGTCCGAGCCTCTGACTCGCTGACACAGTTTAAAACTAGATTAAAGACGCATCTCTTTAGTCAAGCATTCACATAAAGCTTACCTTCTAGTCCTCTGTTATGCCATACGGAACCGTTTGCCACTGAAACTGCTTAACGCACCAGTGGGGCTCGACAGCCTCTTAGACAAACGGGTCGGCGCGTATGGTTGGGTTGCGGAGAGTTCGGGTTACGGAGAGTTTGTGAGTTATAACGGAAATCATTATGAACATCAGCTATGCTAATTATTTCCCATCTGCCTTTCTGCTGTTATCTCGGGACGCTTGTCCCGAGAAAAATGGCGTTCGTCAGGTCCAGTTTTGTGTCCAGCCTCTCACGGGGATTTCGGATGCCCCAACGCCTGTGATGAGACGACTCAACGCCTGTGAAGAGACGACTCAACGCCTGCGATATGTTATGGCGCCGTTTGATTCATAAACAATATTTATATTTAATATTTATATTTAAACAATATGAATGTAAGCCAGAGGAGAACTGGCCCCTGACTGAGCCTGGGTTCTCCCAAGGTTTTTTCTCCATCCAATCTGATGGAGTTTGGTTCCTTGCCACTGTCGCCTTGCTTTTGGCTTGCTTTGAGCTTGCTCAGTTGGGATTATTTAGTGTTTAGCAATGTTGTTGATCTGTGTTGTGCTACTTTCATGTTATCAGTGTGAAGCTGCTTTGATACAATCTGTATTGTGAAAAGCGCTATATAAATAAATGTGACTTGACTTGACTTTTTTGCCCCTTGCTTCATGCTCCTTTTTCCCTTTTGTAGAAATGTTTTGTATTTATGCTGTTGATTGAATGTATTACATTGCCTGTTGTATTCCCTTACATTTGTCAATCATTTTATTCTATACATAAATGTTTGAAACAAACAAACAAAAAAGATATGTATTAACTGTAATGTCATTTTAATGCATTGTATTTTTAGGTGTTGCATTTTTATGGTCTGAAATGAAATATCTCCAACTTCTTAAATGTTACTGTTCAGAGAGAGACTGTGTGTGCTTACTGAGAATGAACATGGCATTCTTGTATGTACAGTTACTGCAAATCATCACTACATTAATGCCTTTTATAAAGCTGTACAAGTAATTTGCTTTGTACAAGTATAAATAATAAAACAACATAGTCCTGAAACTGCTGCTGTTGTATTTATACCTTCACCTCATGTATTTAAGATTTTTTTTATTGTCACAATGGCCCTTTTTGTATTTGTGCATTTTTCCCATCTTTTGTATTAATTTCATTCCTTTTTATTGTCTTTTCCTTCTTTTCCTAAGCCTATTTTTTTTGTTTTTTTATGATTTAATGTCAATCATCTTTTATTAATGCTCCTTGTCTTAGTCAATGGGACAGGGACATTGAATGCTTGTAGAAAAATGGGAATGGGCATAAAAAGGCTTAACTCTGTTCTATTTTGTATTGAAAGGAACTGCGTCAAATGGTTTGTCTGTACTTTTTGCATAATTATGCACTTGTTTTTATTCTCTTGCTGTCTTTTGTATGTTAGCATTAGTGTCTGTCTTATCATGCCCATTTTCTGCTTTGGTTCATCTCTGTTGTTGTGGTCACTTTATTTATTTTATGCTGCGATTTCATTCAGCCTGTTTGAATTTTGTTCTTCCCCTGATGGTATGGCTATCGGGTTCATGGGGTACTTAGTTCTCCACATAAAAAGAAAATTCATTTTCATTAACTTCTGTTAAAGTGTTCAACCGTTGGAATTGGGTGGGTGGGACTTGTAAAGACAAGGGACTTGTCAAAGGACTTGTGGATCTTGACTTGTGGATCTTGACTTGTGTTAGACTGATGAGGTGAAAGGTTGAAATCAACCCTATCAACTGCAGGTGCAAATCAAAGTTACTTGAGCTAAAATATATATAGGGGTGTATCCCAGTCACAAAGACAATTTCTTTTATCATTTTTTTGTTTTTATTTATATTGTACTAAATGTAATTTTTGTATTTATGGTTTTGCTTCTTGTTCCATTTAAGATCAATTTTGTCCTTTTATTATCCCTTTCTATTTTATGACCCTTTTGTCTTAAGATGGAAATTAAATTTCAGATCTATGCTCAAAATGTGAATAAATAGATTATAAATATAGCCTAAATATAATTTGGTTTAAAAAAATCCCCTTAACAAAACAAATATGAAATAAAAAACAATCAAACTAAAAGGAGTGTTCACTCCAAATAATAAAAATAATTCATTACATTTATATAGCGCTTTTCTTGGCACTCAAAGCGCTTTACATAGAGAGGGGAATCTCCTCAACCACCACCAAATGCAGTGTGGCCTCAACACACCTGTCTGGAGGTTCCTCTAAGAGCTTGATGAGCTGGTTTACAGGTTTAAAACAAGTTAATTAACACTGATTAAACTGCCAAATAGTGTGTGCCTCATTATTCTGTATTTGACGCCGATGTGTTTGTCTCTGTTGACTTTGCAGCACATTCCTCCTGCGCTTTACACAGACCCCAACGAGATCGCGCAGCATTTACCCCTGAAACTCACCGAGTGTGAGAAGCTGCAGCTCCCGGAGACGCCGGCGGGAACATCACAGTCTCCACTGCGGCGGGAGTGAACACCGGAAGTAAAGACTCGTTCACCCTCGCTATGATCACATCTGAAACTGTCCTGTAGAGTCTCATCCTGTAACTTTCATGAGGTGCAGAATGTCTGCTTTGTAATGCTTGTTTGATCTGTTTGTCATTGGAGAAGATTTTATTAAAACGCTTTAAATGATTTCACTGGATTGAGAAAATATGATGAATATGAAAATGAAAATTCTCGATGTTATGAGAAATGAAAAAGAATGACTTAAAGCTTGTATTACTAAGGAGGAACACCTAATGCTGAACCCTGTTGGAGAAGCTCGATGAGTTATGCTTTCAGAAGTATTCTCATCCTAGGGCCTCATATACTAATGCTTTTGCCAAAGCGTACACATCCAACGCACATGGCCCCCTTTAGCGTCAATATAACACGCTTTGGTTATGGGTAGGTTTAGACCACTAGGAGGCGCCTTCTGGCCAATATATATCTGCGTTTCATATTGACGCTAAAGGGTGTGTTGGATGTAAAATATCCTGTATTTTTACGCTCTGATTGTGTGAGACGTACAAGCTCGGACAGATTCATCCTCGGATGCAGCGCCGCGCGCACTGTTAAGGCCGGAGACACACTGCCTGCGTGACACTCCAGAAAACGTGTGCATGCTAGAAATAGAACTGACCCCTATTTTTCACGTAGGGGAAAAATGTGTTCAAGTGTGTTGAAAGAGTTTCCAGGCAAAAAATAAAATAAAAATAAAAATTGGACATGCTGTTTGTCATTTTGTATACGAATACATATTAATAAATTACATTTTGATGTTTGAAAGTGTAGGTTTTGACAAATTCAGATATCAATTTTTTAATAATAATAATAATAATAATTCATTACATTTATATAGCGCTTTTCTCGGCACTCAACATAGAGAGGGGGATCTCCTCAACCACCACCAGTGTGCAGCTCCACCTGGATGATGATGCGACGGCTGCCATACTGCGCCAGAACGCTCACCACACACCAGCTTACTGGTGGAGAGGAGACAGTGATGAAGCCAATTGGTGTATATGGGGATGATGAGGAGGCCATGATGGACAGAGGCCACTGGGCAAATTTGTCCAGGATGCCGGGGTTACACCCCTACTCTTTCGAAAGACATCCTGGGATTTTTAATGACCATAGAGAGTCAGGACCTCGTTTTAACGTCTTATCCGAAGGACGGTGCTCTTTGACAGTATAGTGTCCCCATTACTATACTGGGGCATTAGGACCCACACAGACCACAGGGTGAGCGCCCCCTGCTGGCCTCACTAACACCTCTTCCAGCAGCAACCTGGCTTTCTCAGAAGGTCTCCCATCCAGGTACTAACCAGCCTCAGCCCTGCTTAGCTTCAGTGGGCAACCAGTCTTGGGCTACAGGGTGATAGAGCTGCTGGCATATTTAAACAAATAATAGCTAATATTAATAATAATTATCGATTTTCAAATATTGCCATTATTTTTGCTTATATATAATTCATGTCATTTCTATTTTTTTTTTTACAATCGAGTCCTGGTGCTCGTTATTGAAGGGAAGCGCGCTCGTTATTGAAGGGAAGCGCGCTCGTTATTGAAGGGAAGCACGCTCGTTATTGAAGGGGAGCGCGCTCGTTATTCAAGGGAAGCGCGCTCGTTATTGAAAGGGAGCGCGCTCGTTATTGAAGGGGCGCGCTCGGTTATTGAAGGGAAGTGCGCTCGTTATTGAAGGGGAGCGCGCTCGTTATTGAAGGGAAGCGCGCTCGTTATTGAAGGGGAGCGCGCTCGTTATTGAAGGGAAGCGCGCTCGTTATTGAAGGGGAGCGCGCTCGTTATTGAAGGGAAGCGCGCTCGTTATTGAAGGGAAGCGCGCTCGTTATTGAAGGGGAGCGCGCTCGTTATTGAAGGGAAGCGCGCTCGTTATTGAAGCGACGCGCTCGTCATTTTTCTGTGGAGGAAATGCATACTAAAACGTATTTGTTGTGGAGAGCGAAGTGCATGGTTGTATAGAGCTCTCTAGATAAGCTACTGTGCATTATAAATGTCAGGAATGTATCTTTATTGACTCATTCTTTTTATAAAGATGATTTAAATGCTGAAATATGTGAGGTTTATCTTTTTATAAAAAGATTATTTGAACGTGGGCATGTTAGATAACAGGACACTCCTTTTAAAATGTGGCTGTCATCTTTAATGTTATTAACTCGGTAAATTGATTTCATTGTTGGCTTGTTGAACAAGATTCTGTGTATAACCGAGATCATTTTTGGTCACTATATTCATGAAATGAACATAATTTTCATAATGATCAACTAAAATCAACTAATTATCTGTTTTTACAGTAGCCAAATATGCAAAGTACAATTTTCTATTAAAAAATAATCTCTGATTCTGTCCGTTTCTCTGACATTAAGAGTGACATAGGCCTACAAAAGCAATTTTAGGTCTAAAACAGTTTGGATAGTTATTAATATGAGAGCTGCTAGAAATGATTTAAGAGATAAGTATTGTGTTAAGTATCTCTTGGACCCTTTCACTTTTAAAAACTCTTCCGTGACAAGAATAGTTTAACAAGTCATAACTAAAAGTGTGCCATGCATATAATTCAAGGCAATAACCAGTGTGCTCGAAGGGGGTCTCGCCCAGGGTGTAATTCAGAACCACCACTGCCACTACGAGACCAGTAACTTTCTCCAATGTTTACAGATTAAGCAGGAACCCAGTGCGCCTGAATCTCTCTCTATTTCTGTGTAATTACATGATGGAAAGTCTAAGGCCTTCAAAAGCTGTACAGAAAACCCATCTAATCTGACGCCTATTACACGCCAAACTAAGATTGCTGTGGGGACAAAAAGTAAGACTGTTAATTTAGCACTTTTAAACATCCGATCACTTAAAAATAAATCACTTCTAGTCAACGACTTAATAACCACATACAACCTGGACTTCATGTTTCTGAATGAAACTTGGCTAGAAGACAGCTGTAGTGCAACGGTCCTAAACGAATCATCCCCTCCAAACTTTACTTATATGAGTGTCTGCAGAGCGGGTAAGAGAGGCGGGGGTTTAGCTGCTCTTTTTAAAGATGTTTATGAATGTAAGCAAATATAATTTGGGAATTACCCCTCTTTCGAATATCTGGGTATTGTGTTAAAAGGTGCCCCTCGTATTTTACTTATCATTGTTTACAGGCCTCCAAAATACTCTCCAGCCTTTGCTAAGGACTTTACAGAACTGCTATCAACAATTGCCTCTGAGTTTGACTGTTTTGCCATTGCTGGAGATTTTAACATTCATATAGATAACGCAGAAAACAATATGGCAAAAGAAATCAAAACTGTTTTAAAAACTTTTGATCTGTCACAGCATGTACACGGTCCCACACACAATCGTGGACACACTCTAGATGTACTTATCAGTACGGGTTTAAACATCTCATCGATTGGTATTAAGTTATTATTGTTATTGATTGTTTCTTTGATATATTGATCCGCTAGAGCTGTGTCTGTCAAGAAGAGATGCTTAAATGAAAACACTGGTGTGCCATTTATGAAGGCTATATCTTTAAAACCAAGCATATCTGCTGACTCTGTTGATTTTCTCCTTGATTCTTTTAACTCAAAAGTTAAGAGTGTAATTGATGATATTGCTCCTGTGAAAGTCAGGAAGAATAGTGGCAGACAAAAAGCACCTTGGAGAAACAGTTTACTGTTTCATTATGGTGCCAATTTTTTTGTTACCACCAAATATTTAACATATTCTTGAAGATATCTTTAAGTCTGGTTTGAGACCCAACCTTAGGTTATCCAGGTTATACTCTGGTCTCGGTCTCGACTTGGACTCGGCTCTCTTTGGTCTCGGTCTCGACTACAACACTGTTCCAACCCACCTTTCATATGAATCCTGGCAAAGAAAGCTAATGGCAGACGAGCAGATCTGGAGACATCGTCACATCAGCCTGACTCAATGGAAAAGATAAAAAGAGCAGATAAAATACTCCCCTTTTTACATGAATCAGGTTATGGATCTTTCTCAATTTCAACATGAACACAATAGTAGTGATGTGACGTTCGGCACCGAGGCTTCGAAGCTTCTATCAAAGAAACGAAGCATCTCACGTGAAGCACTGTACCGAGCTTGATTCGTTTTGCCATAACCATGTGATCAGTGACGTCCGAAGCTTCGTTTCAACACACAACCACGTGACTGCTTCATATTCTAATTTAAAAATAGCGTAAGCCTCTTGCGCAGGTTTCGAGTGTCATGCGCTTCGGTAGTGAATTGAGACCGAGAATGTCTAATTGAAGAGAATTGGCACTGGCTGGTTACTTCCGGCTTCTGAACTGGCTGCAGTAACGCGTCTCTGTCCATGCGGGGGCGCTCGCGGTCGAGTGCAGAATGAATGGGAGTCAATGGGGTTTCACCCCCAGAAATACACTTTTCTCAGGATGTAATTTTTGTCAAGTAATTTGAAAGTTGCATTCAAAAGGGACCGCAAAGATAATACACTCAGCTGAAAATTGCATTTTTAAGTTCACTTATCTGTTCTAAAAATCCGTTAAAAAATGTGATGATGTCACACAATAGCAGAATGCTAGCGTACTCCGGCCAACAACAGCCTAACCTGTAAGAAATCGAAAGGACATAAGTACTCGTTCATTCGACTTTTGGCCTATAATCTATATTGAACTTGCGGAATCAACAATAAAATCTATGCAGGTGAAAGAGACGCATTTAGCCGTTTAGCCCCATAGACTCCCATTCATTCTGCTCTCGCCCGTGATCACCTCCAGTGGAATTATAATGGAACTGCAACCAAGATGATCCACAACGGGGCTAATAGGAAGTGCCAAGGCTCTCCGTTAGACGGGCTCTGGACCGACTGAGATTCACACAGTTCACAAGCACTTTCACTACCCAGCACTTCACTAGTATTCCACAAAAGTTTTATTTTATTTTGATTATATATGCCTATTAGCCTTGCCTATGAATTTATAAGGTGTAGGACTACGGCTAAAGTTTTAAGGCTGCATTGTTAAACAGAGTTAATTTGTCCTATGTATTACTTCATAAATTAATTCAAAGACTCATTTTGTTCATACATTGTGTAAAAATCAACTCTAACACTGATGATTTTTATAATTGCTTTGTGGTTTTCATAGCACAAAGTGATTTATTACATAAAACAATACAAAAAAATTGGGAAAGGTAGCTTTTCCACCTTTTGACCACAAGATGTCGTTAGTGTGCACCGTGCTGAAAAGCTTCGAGTAATGAACCAATTTACGATACACTTGAGGGGAAAGCCTCAGTGCTTCAGAAAGCTTAATTTCACCATCACTACATAATAGTATATTTTTGTAGAGTCTTTTTGTAACAGCTCTTACTTCACGATTGAATTAAAACCCAGCCAACGTGACAGCTTGCTGGAACCAGTGGAAGAACCAGAGCAGCTTCTGGAATGAGCTTTTATATCTGTGCTGAGGTGCATGTTGGGAACTGGGAGAAACCAAGTGTAGAAGATGAAGGGGAATGTTTGTTTAAAAATGTAACAGTTTTTCAATGAGGAAACATGTATTCATGGTTGTTTTAATAATAATTTGTGAATTAGGCCATGTACAGAAAGTTTATTATATTGAGATTTGGTGGTTTGTTGAATTTCATTCCTTGTTGTTTGCATTCCTGTCAGTGGTTTTGCCCATAATTATAAAGGCCCACAGGATGAACCTGCAGGATTTCCAGTCTGGGATGTAGATTGGAGACTGAACTGAACTGAACTGAACTGAACTGAACTGAAGGTAAGACAGTTATTTTTATTGTTGGTTATTTTTCACTTGTACTTAATTGGTGTTGTAGATCTCTACTCTTTCTGTATATTTGTATTTTCATTTTTGAAACTTTAATGCAGTACAAATGTAGTGATTGTAAACCAAGGCTTTCTGAAGCATTTTTAGGCTTTCATCAAACTGAGCCACTCCTTGATCCCAGTTTCACCGTCTTCATTAACACAACACAGCTGAACCAAATGAACTGGTCTCCGTTCTCTCCCAGTTCGTTGCTATGGTTACTGTCGTTGGGTTAATTTACCCCAGCTGTGTCTCGTTTCCTTGATCTGTTCTCTGTGTATTTAAGCTCTCTGTTTCTCCCTGGTCGTTGACTTGCATTACTTTAAGTTGTAGTTGATGTGTGTGGTTCTCCTCGTGGATTCTGCTGGTCACTGGTCTATTAAAGTCTCCTGAAGTTTTCTCCATCGTCGGGCGCTTTAATGCATCCACCATTTTGTAAGTGACATTTATGAGCACATCTTTTATTGACTGTTCTACACTTAATTTGGATTTAATATTTAAGTGTTTTAAAATATTTCACTTTATCTGCTTTCACACATATTTTTGGATTTTTTTTTTAAATTATTACTGTTTCTTTAATTTGCTGTATCATGTTAACTGTTCTGTTTTCTCTGTAGATCTGAGATGTAAATGGGTCTGATGTGAACTATCACTGAGATCGGATCGTTTGTGTGGTTATTTGATGTCCAACGATCCATTTACAATCTGTTCTGCGTTTTTTAAACACCTGTATTCCAGATATACCGTCTGTTGCTCTAATGAATTAACTTAATTTGATGATTTTTCTCCAGTGAGCTCTTGATTGGAATGAGTACTGCATGTGAGTGTGATCTGATGATTTGTGTTTTTGCAGGAGCTGTTTAGGGATATAAAGGCACCTGAGTGAGTCAGATTTCAGATACAGAGGGTCACCAGATGTAGTGAGCGGTGAAGTTCAGGTGAGATCCATTCATCAATGTGCACCCTAAATAACTCAAAGAATGACATGTTCACCGATGACCGTTTGTTAATGTTAATTTGTTAACTTGCCTATTTTGCCAACATAATCAATACTATACTTTGTAATTTTCTGTTTAAATGCTTGTCTGTTGTAAGTGTTTCTCAGGACCTCCACACGCTCTTAAATGGAGACTTATTTATATCGAGACTTATTCTTGTTTCTATGTGCTCTTCTCTGCACTTCATGTTCTATTAAACCTTTTCTTTTGCACCTCACACTGTTTTAACCCTAATATTATGTAAATAAACTTATTTTGGATGCAATTAATCATAATTTATCGTTTCACAGCCTTAGATTAGATTACACAGCCCTATGTGAATTGACTTAATTATTGTACTTCCTAATTTATGTAGTGAAGATGATTATTGACAAGTGTGTGAAACAAAGAAACTGGCTTAATTACACTAATTGTAAAAAAATAAAAAATAAAAAGTGCAGGCATTGTATATTTAAGGGTTGAAACTCCACATGTCCAACTTCTTAAACAAATGTTACTGTTGAGAGTGTGTGTACTTGTACACGAATGCCATGTTCCTTCTCAGCAAGCCGGCACTGCTAATCTACACTACATGAATGCTTTTTTTATTTTTATCTTTATAAAGCTGTATGATTAATTTGCTTTGTACAACACCATAGTCCTGAAATTGCTTCTTTTGTATATATGCCTTCACTTCATCTCATGTATCCAATTTAAGACTTGTTTGTCTGTCTATTGGTACAGTGGCCAATACTTTTACAAAATTTACAATTTTGTATTTGTGCATTTATTCCTTTCTCTTGTCTTTGCATTTTTTTTTCTAAGCCCATTGTTTTTTGTTTGATTTAATGTCTTCCATCCATCTTTCATTTATGCTCTTTTAATTATTAGCATTAATGCTGTTCTATGTTCCTGTCCAATTGACTATTTAATGCCGATTCCTATTTTTCTAAAACTGTTCTTTTTTTTGTATTGAAATGTAATGCATCAAATGTTTTGTCTTTACTGTTTGTGTATTTTGTATATTTATGCACTTTTTTATGTTTTATTCTCTGCCTGTCTTCTGTATGTTAGCATTAGTGGCTGATCTTCTATGCCCATTTTCTGCTTTGTGACTCCTATTATATTATATTACGTATCTTTCACTTGTTTCTTACATTTTCGGTCTACCTTTCATGTCATTGTTTGCCCCTTCTTGTATTGTAAAGCTTTTTATGCAAGTTTGACTTATGTCACAGGTCTTATGTCGCAGGTTGGGGTGGGCCAATCTGACTGCATCCACCCCTGAGACCCGTACCACCCTTGGGGAGTCAGACAGAGCAAGGAGGACAGACGACAAGATTTGGGTAAAACAATATTTTTCATTGATAAATTTAACTAGGGGGAATGCAGGGTCGGGGTTCTCTGATGGCAACTTCACTGGGAATCAGTCAGGTGATAACGTGACGCTTAATTCCTCTTGCAGGCCGGTGATCACGAAGCTTGCTGCAGGAGGGTTTCAGGCTGGAGGTCTTCACTGCAAAGCAGTCAGGTGAGTACGATCACAGAGTCCTCTTCTCTCAAAGGGCTAGCAGACACAGAGCTTGCAGCGGGGGGTCTCCACTGCAAAGCAGACAGGTGAGCATACAGGTACGTAACACTCTTCTTTAAGTGACTGAGGGAGAACTTGCAGCTGGAGGTTTCACTGCAAAGCAGTCAGGTGAGTATACAATCATGGAGTCCTCTTCTCTCAAAGGGTTAGCAGTCACAGAGCTTACAGCAGGGGGTCTCCACTGCAAAGCAGTCAGGTGAGTGTACAGGTATGCAATACTCTTCTTTAAGTGACAGAGAACTTATGGCTGGAGGTTTCAGACATGTAATCCTTGTAAAGTTTTGTGTTTGTTGCTCCATCTAATTGATTCATCAATCCTTGATTTTCTTCTTTACCACTCATTTGTAAACAAGCACCTTCTATTTTTATAACATGTGAACTTATCCTCGATACTATAACTTATAAAAAACAATTGGATTGCTTTATCGCTACTTGGATCCAATTTTCGAAATCTCGGCTACTAGCCTTTAGCCCGCTAGCATTTCAAAAAAGCTGTTCGGAGCTGTTGTGCTGAACGTGGGAGTGAACATCAGGCTGAGTTTCTGAAGGACTACAGGAGCCTGATCCAGACGGTACGCAGCACATCGCTTGAAGCAACGATCATCGTGTCTGGACCGCTTCCCACGTACAGACAAGGACAGGAAAGGTTCAGTAGATTATTTGCACTAAATTAATGGTTAATGTCATTGTGTAATGAACAGAAACTGCTCTTTGTAAATAATTGGAATCTGTTCTGGGAGAGACTTAGGCTCTATCATGCTTCACCCCAGCAGAATCGGAGCGCCTGTTATGTCGGAAATCTCCAAGACGTTTCACACCTAATGATCTGTAAGTCAAAGTCCAAATCAAAGTTTTTGTTGTCCAAACTTAATTGATATGCTTAGTGTGGAACATTATATTGAAACTGTGTCTGTTCCTCGTTTAGTGACGCCTGTGGAGAGACGACTCTGCCTGTGAGCTGCTGGATCGGGGGTCAGTGCTTGAAACATCACACGCCGATGCTCACAAGTCAGTGGTTGGTTTCTCTTTGGTCAAGACTGTACGCAACACATCGCCTGAAGCAACGATCATGTTTGGACTGCTTCCCACTTACAGACATGACTAGTAAGTCAAAGTCCAAATCAAAGTTTTTGTTGTCCAAACTTAATTGATATGCTTAGTGTGGAACATTATATTGAAACTGTCTATTCCTCGTTTAGTGACGCCTGTGGAGAGACGACTCTGCCTGTGAGCTGCTGGATTGGCGGTCCGCGCTTGAAACATCACAAGCCGATGTTCACTAGTCAGTGGTTAGTTACTCTTTGACTCTGACTTCGTCTACTCCATGAGTTTCTCTGCCCAGAAGGACGCGATCATCTCTGGCTTCATTCAGTCCGGCACAGACAACACCATGGATCACACAGCGGAAGACACGAGCCAGGACCAGAGCTAGAACCTCTCTGCCGCCCCTCCCGGTCTTCGAGATCTCGACCCGAAACGCTTCTCCCCTCTTCGCTGGTCGAAAAGCGATGACGCCGTGATAAGCGGCACGTCCATGATCCGTCATGTCCGTGCTGCCTCAGGTAAGGATAAGGTGTGCACTCACTGCTTTCCTTGTGCTCGTGTTCTTGATGTTGCTGCACAGGTTCCCGAGATCCTGAACGGTGATGAGCACGTCTGAGCTGTTGTGTTGAACGTGGGAGCGAACGACATCAGGCTGAGGTTCTGAAGGACTACAGGAGCCTAATCGAGACGGTACGCAACACATCGCCTGAAGTAACGAGCCTTGCACATCTAACCCTTTCTGTGTCTTCTTTAATCTTTTCTAGATTCTTTTTTAAAGATAAATTAATTAGAAGACGACTAATGAAACTTAGTCGAAAAAAAAATACATTTCTAATCCTTAAGCATGTCCACGCACATGCTATTTAGCAGGCGCTGAACTGTTCAATTACTGGCCAGAATTGAACAGTTAAAGCCCCAAGTTGGGCGCCATGTTTTACAGAGTGTGTGCTTTAATCTTAACACCTTTTAACCTTATTATTTATTATCCTCAGGTTAGGTCTAGTAAGTCAAATCTGCCCTAAATCATAAGCATTCGAATGGTATTTACAATTGTTCAGATGACTTCTCTGTGGTCAGTTCTTGCTTAAGGTTTATTAACAACACTGCTAGACGATTACTTGTAATTAGCATTAGTTATTTATTAATGTAAATATTCTAGAAATAAAAGTTAGGGTCAAACTTAAATTCTTTATGCTGCAAAACTCTGGAATCTACTCCTGTGTAAGGGAAATCTTTATGGACCTCAGCTATGCTAATTATTTCCTATCTGTTTTCTGCTGTTATCTCGGGACGCTTGTCTCGAGAAAAATGATGTTCGTCAACTCCAGTTTGTCGGAGCTGCTGTACTGCACGTGGGAGTGAACAACATCAGGCTGAGGTTCTGAAGAAGTTCTACAGGAGCCTGATCGAGACGGTATGCAACACATCGCCTGAAGCAACGATCATTGTGTCTGGGCTGCTTCCCATGTACAGACAAGGACAGGAAAGGTTCAGTAGATTATTTGCGCACACCTAATAAATAGTAAGTCAAAGTCCAAATCACAGTCTTTGTTGTCCAAACTTAATTGATATGTTTAGTGTCGAACATTATATTGAAACTGTGTCTATTCCTCGTTTAGTGACGCCTGTGGAGAGACGACTCTGCCTGTGAGCTGCTGGATTGGCGGTCCGCGCTTGAAACATCACATGCCGATGCTCACAAGTCAGTGGTTAGTTACTCTTTGACTCTGACTTCGTCTACTCCATGCGTTTCTCTGCCCAGGAGGACGTGATCATCTCTGGCTTCATTCACTCCGGCACGACACAACACCATGGATCACACAGCGGAAGACACGAGCCAGCACCAGAGCTAGAACCTCTCTGCCGCCCCTCCCGGTCTTCGAGATCTCGACCCGGAACCGCTTCTCCCCTCTTCGCGAGTCCGAACGCGACGCCACCGTGATCATGGGCACGTCCATGGTCCGTCATGTCTGTGCTAGCTCAGGTAAGGATAAGGTGCACACTCACTGTTATCTTGGTGCTCATGTTCTTGATGTTGCTGCACAGTTTCCTGAGATCCTGAACGGTTATGAGCGCGTAGGAGCTGTTATGCTGAACTCTGGAGCGAACGACATCAGGCTGAGGTTCTGAAGAAGGACTACAGGAGCCTGGTCAAGACTGTACGCAACACATCGCCTGAAGCAACGATCATGTTTGGACTGCTTCCCACTTGCAGACATGACTAGTAAGTCAAAGTCCAAATCACAGTTTTGTCCAAACTTAATTGATATGCTTAGTGTGGAACATTATATTGAAACTGTCTATTCCTCGTTTAGTGACGCCTGTGGAGAGACGACTCTGCCTGTGAGCTGCTGGATTGGCGGTCAGCGCTTGAAACATCACAAGCCGATGTTCACTAGCCAGTGGTTGGTTACTCTTTGACTCTGACTTCGTCTACTCCATGCGTTTCTCTGCCCAGAAGGACGCGATCATCTCTGGCTTCATTCAGTCCGGCACAGACAACACCATGGATCACACAGCGGAAGACACGAGCCAGGACCAGAGCTAGAACCTCTCTGCCGCCCCTCCCGGTCTTCGAGATCTCGACCTGAAACGCTTCTCCCCTCTTCGCGAGTCGAAAAGCGATGACGCCGTGATAAGCGGCACGTCCATGATCCGTCATGTCCGTGCTACCTCAGGTAAGGATAAGGTGTGCACTCACTGCTTTCCTGGTGCTCGTGTTCTTGATGTTGCTGCACAGGTTCCCGAGATCCTGAACGGTGATGAGCACGTCTGAGCTGTTGTGTTAAACGTGGGAGCGAACGACATCAGGCTGAGGTTCTGAAGGACTACAGGAGCCTAATCGAGACGGTACGCAACACATCGCCTGAAGTAACGAGCCTTGCACATCTAACCCTTTTTGTGTCTTCTTTAATCTTTTCTAGATTCTTTTTTAAAGATAAATCAATTAGAAGACGACTAATGAAACTTAGTCGAAAAAAAAAATACATTTCTAATCCTTAAGCATATCCACGCACATGCTATTTAGCAGGCGCTGAACTGTTCAATTACTGGCCAGAATTGAAAAGTTAAAGCCCCACGTTGGGCGCTATGTTTTACAGAGTGTGTGCTTTAATCTTAACACCTTTTAACCTTATTATTTTTTTATCCTCAGGTTAGGTCTAGTAAGTCAAATCTGCCCTAAATCATAAGCATTCGAATGGTATTTACAATTGTTCAGATGACTTCTCTGTGGTCAGTTCTTGCTTAAGGTTTATTAACAACACTGTTAGACGCGTACTTGTAATTAGCATTAGTTATTTATTAATGTAAATATTCTAGAAATAAAAGTTAGGGTCAAACTTAAATTCTTTATGCTGCAAAACTCTGGAATCTACTCCTGTGTAAGGGAAATCTTTATTGACCTCAGCTATGCTAATTATTTCCCATCTGTTTTCTGCTGTTATCTCGGGACGCTTGTCTCGAGAAAAATGATGTTCGTTAACTCCAGTTTGTCGGAGCTGCTGTACTGCACGTGGGAGTGAACAACATCAGGCTGAGGTTCTGAAGAAGTTCTACAGGAGCCTGATCGAGACGGTATGCAACACATCGCCTGAAGCAACGATCATCGTGTCTGGACCGCTTCCCACGTACAGACAAGGACAGAAAAGGTTCAGTAGATTATTTGCGCACACCTAATAAATAGTAAGTCAAAGTCCAAATCACAGTCTTTGTTGTCCAAACTTAATTGATATGTTTAGTGTCGAACATTATATTGAAACTGTGTCTATTCCTCGTTTAGTGACGCCTGTGGAGAGACGACTCTGCCTGTGGAGAGACGACTCTGCCTGTGAGCTGCTGGATTGGCGGTCCGCGCTTGAAACATCACACGCCGATGCTCACAAGTCAGTGGTTAGTTACTCTTTGACTCTGACTTCGTCTACTCCATGCGGTTCTCTGCCCAGGAGGACGCGATCATCTCTGGCTTCATTCACTCCGGCACGACACAACACCATGGATCACACAGCGGAAGACACGAGCCAGCACCAGAGCTAGAACCTCTCCGCCGCCCCTCCCGGTCTTCGAGATCTCGACCCGGAACCGCTTCTCCCCTCTTCGCGAGTCCGAACGCGACGCCACCGTGATCATGGGCACGTCCATGGTCCGTCATGTCTGTGCTAGCTCAGGTAAGGATAAGGTGCACACTCACTGCTATCTTGGTGCTCATGTTTTTGATGTTGCTGCACAGGTTCCTGAGATCCTGAACGGTTATGAGCGCGTCGGAGCTGTTATGCTGAACTCGGGAGCGAACGACATCAGGCTGAGGTTCTGAAGATGGACTACAGGAGCCTGGTCAAGACTGTACGCAACACATCGCCTGAAGCAACAATCATGTTTGGACTGCTTCCCACTTACAGACATGACTAGTAAGTCAAAGTCCAAATCACAGTTTTTGTTGTCCAAACTTAATTGATATGCTTAGTGTGGAACATTATATTGAAACTGTCTATTCCTCGTTTAGTGACGCCTGTGGAGAGACGACTCTGCCTGTGAGCTGCTGGATTGGCGGTCAGAGCTTGAAACATCACAAGCCGATGTTCACTAGTCCGTGGTTAGTTACTCTTTGACTCTGACTTCGTCTACTCCATGCGTTTCTCTGCCCAGAAGGACGCGATCATCTCTGGCTTCATTCAGTCCGGCACAGACAACACCATGGATCACACAACGGAAGACACGAGCCAGGACCAGAGCTAGAACCTCTCTGCCGCCCCTCCCGGTCTTCGAGATCTCGACCCGAAACGCTTCTCCCCTCTTCGCGAGTCGAAAAGCGATGACGCCGTGATAAGCGGCACGTCCATGATCCGTCATGTCCGTGCTACCTCAGGTAAGGATAAGGTGTGCACTCACTGCTTTCCTGGTGCTCGTGTTCTTGATGTTGCTGCACAGGTTCCCGAGATCCTGAACGGTGATGAGCACGTCTGAGCTGTTGTGTTGAACGTGGGAGCGAACGACATCAGGCTGAGGTTCTGAAGGACTACAGGACCCTAATCGAGACGGTACGCAACACATCGCCTGAAGTAACGAGCCTTGCACATCTAACCCTTTCTGTGTCTTCTTTAATAGTTTCTAGATTCTTTTTTTAAAGATAAATTAATTAGAAGACGACTAATGAAACTTAGTCGAAAAAAAAATACATTTCTAATCCTTAAGCATATCCACGCACATGCTATTTAGCAGGCGCTGAACTGTTCAATTACTGGCCAGAATTGAACAGTTAAAGCCCCACGCTGGGTGCCATGTTTTACAGAGTGTGTGCTTTAATCTTAACACCTTTTAACCTTATTATTTATTATCCTCAGGTTAGGTCTAGTAAGTCAAATCTGCCCTAAATCATAAGCATTCGAATGGTATTTACAATTGTTCAGATGACTTCTCTGTGGTCAGTTCTTGCTTAAGGTTTATTAACACTGCTAGACGATTACTTGTAATTAGCATTAGTTATTTATTAATGTAAATATTCTAGAAATAAAAGTTAGGGTCAAACTTAAATTCTTTATGCTGCAAAACTCTGGAATCTACTCTTGTGTAAGGGAAATCTTTATGGACCTCAGCTATGCTAATTATTTCCCATCTTTTTTCTGCTGTTATCTCGGGACGCTTGTCTCGAGAAAAATGATGTTCGTCAACTCCAGTTTGTCGGAGCTGCTGTACTGCACGTGGGAGTGAACATCAGGCTGAGGTTCTGAAGAAGTTCTACAGGAGCCTGATCGAGACGGTATGCAACACATCGCCTGAAGCAACGATCATCGTGTCTGGACCGCTTCCCATGTACAGACAAGGACAGGAAAGGTTCAGTAGATTATTTGCGCACACCTAATAAATAGTAAGTCAAAATCCAAATCACAGTCTTTGTTGTCCAAACTTAATTGATATGTTTAGTGTCGAACATTATATTGAAACTGTGTCTATTCCTCGTTTAGTGACGCCTGTGGAGAGACGACTCTGCCTGTGGAGAGACGACTCTGCCTGTGAGCTGCTGGATTGGCGGTCCGCGCTTGAAACATCACACGCCGATGCTCACAAGTCAGTGGTTAGTTACTCTTTGACTCTGACTTCGTCTACTCCATGCGTTTCTCTGCCCAGAAGGACGCGATCATCTCTGGCTTCATTCAGTCCGGCACAGACAACACCATGGATCACACAGCGGAAGACACGAGCCAGGACCAGAGCTAGAACCTCTCTGCCGCCCCTCCCGGTCTTCGAGATCTCGACCCGAAACGCTTCTCCCCTCTTCGCGAGTCGAAAAGCGATGACGCCGTGATAAGCGGCACGTCCATGATCCGTCATGTCCGTGCTACCTCAGGTAAGGATAAGGTGTGCACTCACTGCTTTCCTGGTGCTCGTGTTCTTGATGTTGCTGCACAGGTTCCCGAGATCCTGAACGGTGATGAGCACGTCTGAGCTGTTGTGTTGAACGTGGGAGCGAACGACATCAGGCTGAGGTTCTGAAGGACTACAGGAGCCTAATCGAGACGGTACGCAACACATCGCCTGAAGTAACGAGCCTTGCACATCTAACCCTTTCTGTGTCTTCTTTAATCGTTTCTAGATTCTTTTTTAAAGATAAATCAATTAGAAGACGACTAATGAAACTTAGTCGAAAAAAAATATACATTTCTAATCCTTAAGCATATCCACGCACATGCTATTTAGCAGGCGCTGAACTGTTCAATTACTGGCCAGAATTGAACAGTTAAAGCCCCACGTTGGGCGCCATGTTTTACAGAGTGTGTGCTTTAATCTTAACACCTTTTAACCTTATTATTTATTATCCTCAGGTTAGGTCTAGTAAGTCAAATCTGCCCTAAATCATAAGCATTTGAATGGTATTTAAAATTGTTCAGATGACTTCTCTGTGGTCAGTTCTTGCTTAAGGTTTATTAACAACACTGCTAGACGCTTACTTGTAATTAGCATTAGTTATTTATTAATGTAAATATTCTAGAAATAAAAGTTAGGGTCAAACTTAAATTCTTTATGCTGCAAAACTCTGGAATCTACTCCTGTGTAAGGGAAATCTTTATGGACATCAGCTATGCTAATTATTTCCCATCTGTTTTCTGCTGTTATCTCGGGACGCTTGTCTCGAGAAAAATGATGTTCGTCAACTCCAGGTTGTCGGAGCTGCTGTACTGCACGTGGGAGTGAACAACATCAGGCTGAGGTTCTGAAGAAGTTCTACAGGAGCCTGATCGAGACGGTATGCAACACATCGCCTGAAGCAACGATCATCGTGTCTGGACCGCTTCCCACGTACAGACAAGGACAGGAAAGGTTCAGTAGATTATTTGCACACACCTAATAAATAGTAAGTCAAAGTCCTAATCACAGTCTTTGTTGTCCAAACTTAATTGATATGTTTAGTGTCGAACATTATATTGAAACTGTGTCTATTCCTCGTTTAGTGACGCCTGTGGAGAGACGACTCTGCCTGTGAGCTGCTGGATTGGCGGTCCGCGCTTGAAACATCACACGCCGATGCTCACAAGGCAGTGGTTAGTTACTCTTTGACTCTGACTTCGTCTACTCCATGCGTTTCTCTGCCCAGGAGGACGTGATCATCTCTGGCTTCATTCACTCTGGCACGACACAACACCATGGATCACACAGCGGAAGACACGAGCCAGGACCAGAGCAAGAACCTCTCCGCCGCCCCTCCCGTTCTTCGAGATCTCGACCCGGAACTGCTTCTCCCCTCTTCGCGAGTCCGAACGCGACGCCACCGTGATCATGGGCACGTCCATGGTCCGTCATGTCTGTGCTAGCTCAGGTAAGGATAAGGTGCACACTCACTGCTATCTTGGTGCTCATGTTCTTGATGTTGCTGCACAGGTTCCTGAGATCCTGAACGGTTATGAGCGCGTCGGAGCTGTTATGCTGAACTCCGGAGCGAACGACATCAGGTTGAGGTTCTGAAGGACTACAGGAGCCTGGTCAAGACTGTACGCAACACATCGCCTGAAGCAACGATCATGTTTGGACTGCTTCCCACTTACAGACATGACTAGTAAGTCAAAGTCCAAATCACAGTTTTTGTTGTCCAAACTTAATTGATATGCTTAGTGTGGAACATTATATTGAAACTGTGTCTATTCCTCGTTTAGTGACGCCTGTGGAGAGACGACTCTGCCTGTGAGCTGCTGGATTGGCGGTCAGCGCTTGAAACATCACAAGCCGATGTTCACTAGTCAGTGGTTAGTTACTCTTTGACTCTGACTTCGTCTACTCCATGAGTTTCTCTGCCCAGAAGGACGCGATCATCTCTGGCTTCATTTAGTCCGGCACAGACAACACCATGGATCACACAGCGGAAGACACGAGCCAGGACCAGAGCTAGAACCTCTCTGCCGCCCCTCCGGGTCTTCGAGATCTCGACCAGAAGCGCTTCTCCCCTCTTCGCGAGTCGAAAAGCGATGACGCCGTGATAAGCGGCACGTCCATGATCCGTCATGTCCGTGCTACCTCAGGTAAGGATAAGGTGTGCACTCACTGCTTTCCTGGTGCTCGTGTTCTTGATGTTGCTGCACAGGTTCCCGAGGTCCTGAACGGTGATGAGCACGTCTGAGCTGTTGTGTTAAACGTGGGAGCAAACGACATCAGGCTGAGGTTCTGAAGGACTACAGGAGCCTAATCGAGACGGTACGCAACACATCGCCTGAAGTAACGAGCCTTGCACATCTAACCCTTTCTGTGTCTTCTTTAATCATTTCTAGATTCTTTTTTAAAGATAAATCAATTAGAAGACGACTAATGAAACTTAGTCGAAAAAAAAATACATTTCTAATCCTTAAGCATATCCATGCACATGCTATTTAGCAGGCGCTGAACTGTTCAATTACTGGCCAGAATTGAACAGTTAAAGCCCCACGTTGGGCGCCATGTTTTACAGAGTGTGTGCTTTAATCTTAACACCTTTTAACCTTATTATTTATTATCCTCAGGTTAGGTCTAGTAAGTCAAATCTGCCCTAAATCATAAGCATTCGAATGGTATTTACAATTGTTCAGATGACTTCTCTGTGGTCAGTTCTTGCTTAAGGTTTATTAACACTGTTAGACGATTACTTGTAATTAGCATTAGTTATTTATTAATGTAAATATTCTAGAAATAAAAGTTAGGGTCAAACTTAAATTCTTTATGCTGTAAAACTCTGGAATCTACTCCTGTGTAAGGGAAATCTTTATGGACCTCAGCTATGCTAATTATTTCCCATCTGTTTTCTGCTGTTATCTCGGGACGCTTGTCTCGAGAAAAATGATGTTCGTCAACTCCAGTTTGTCGGAGCTGCTGTACTGCACGTGGGAGTGAACAACATCAGGCTGAGGTTCTGAAGAAGTTCTACAGGAGCCTGTTCGAGACGGTATGCAACACATCGCCTGAAGCAACGATCATCGTGTCTGGACCGCTTCCCATGTACAGACAAGGACAGGAAAGGTTCAGTAGATTATTTGCGCACACCTAATAAATAGTAAGTCAAAGTCCAAATCACAGTCTTTGTTGTCCAAACTTAATTGATATGTTTAGTGTCGAACATTATATTGAAACTGTGTCTATTCCTCGTTTAGTGACGCCTGTGGAGAGACGACTCTGCCTGTGGAGAGACGACTCTGCCTGTGAGCTGCTGGATTGGCGGTCCGCGCTTGAAACATCACACGCCGATGCTCACAAGTCAGTGGTTAGTTACTCTTTGACTCTGACTTCGTCTACTCCATGCGTTTCTCTGCCCAGAAGGACGCGATAATCTCTGGCTTCATTCAGTCCGGCACAGACAACACCATGGATCACACAGCGGAAGACACGAGCCAGGACCAGAGCTAGAACCTCTCTGCCGCCCCTCCCGGTCTTCGAGATCTCGACCCGAAACGCTTCTCCCCTCTTCGCAAGTCGAAAAGCGATGACGCCGTGATAAGCGGCACGTCCGTGATCCGTCATGTCCGTGCTACCTCAGGTAAGGATAAGGTGTGCACTCACTGCTTTCCTGGTGCTCGTGTTCTTGATGTTGCTGCACAGGTTCCCGAGATCCTGAACGGTGATGAGCACGTCTGAGCTGTTGTGTTGAACGTGGGAGCGAACGACATCAGGCTGAGGTTCTGAAGGACTACAGGAGCCTAATCGAGACGGTACGCAACACATCGCCTGAAGTAACGAGCCTTGCACATCTAACCCTTTCTGTGTCTTCTTTAATAGTTTCTAGATTCTTTTTTAAAGATAAATCAATTAGAAGACGACTAATGAAACTTAGTCGAAAAAAAAATACATTTCTAATCCTTAAGCATATCCACGCACATGCTATTTAGCAGGCGCTGAACTGTTCAATTACTGGCCAGAATTGAACAGTTAAAGCCCCATGTTGGGCGCCATGTTTTACAGAGTGTGTGCTTTAATCTTAACACCTTTTAACCTTATTATTTATTATCCTCAGGTTAGGTCTAGTAAGTCAAATCTGCCCTAAATCATAAGCATTCGAATGGTATTTACAATTGTTCAGATGACTTCTCTGTGGTCAGTTCTTGCTTAAGGTTTATTAACAACACTGTTAGACGCTTACTTGTAATTAGCATTAGTTATTTATTAATGTAAATATTCTAGAAATAAAAGTTAGGGTCAAACTTAAATTCTTTATGCTGCAAAACTCTGGAATCTACTCCTGTGTAAGGGAAATCTTTATGGACCTCAGCTATGCTAATTATTTCCCATCTGTTTTCTGCTGTTATCTCGGGACGCTTGTCTCGAGACAAATGATGTTCGTCAACTCCAGTTTGTCGGAGCTGCTGTACTGCACGTGGGAGTGAACAACATCAGGCTGAGGTTCTGAAGAAGTTCTACAGGAGCCTGATCGAGACGGTATGCAACACATCGCCTGAAGCAACGGTCATCGTGTCTGGACCGCTTCCCACGTACAGACAAGGACAGGAAAGGTTCAGTAGATTATTTGCACACACCTAATAAATAGTAAGTCAAAGTCCAAATCACAGTCTTTGTTGTCCAAACTTAATTGATATGTTTAGTGTCGAACATTATATTGAAACTGTGTCTATTCCTCATTTAGTGACGCTTGTGGAGAGACGACTCTGCCTGTGAGCTGCTGGATTGGCGGTCCGCGCTTGAAACATCACACGCCGATGTTCACAAGTCAGTGGTTAGTTACTCTTTGACTCTGACTTCGTCTACTCCATGCGTTTCTCTGCCCAGGAGGACGCGATCATCTCTGGCTTCATTCACTCTGGCACGACACAACCCCATGGATCACACAGCGGAAGACACGAGCCAGCACCAGAGCTAGAACCTCTCCGCCGCCCCTCCCGGTCTTCGAGATCTCGACCCGGAACCGCTTCTCCCCTCTTCGCGAGTCCGAACGCGACGCCACCGTGATCATGGGCACGTCCATGGTCCGTCATGTCTGTGCTAGCTCAGGTAAGGATAAGGTGCACACTCACTGCTATCTTGGTGCTCATGTTCTTGATGTTGCTGCACAGGTTCCTGAGATCCTGAACGGTTATGAGCGCGTAGGAGCTGTTATGCTGAACTCGGGAGCGAACGACATCAGGCTGAGGTTCTGAAGATGGACTACAGGAGCCTGGTCAAGACTGTACGCAACACATCGCCTGAAGCAACGATCATGTTTGGACTGCTTCCCACTTACAGACATGACTAGTAAGTCAAAGTCCAAATCACAGTTTTTGTTGTCCAAACTTAATTGATATGCTTAGTGTGGAACATTATATTGAAACTGTGTCTATTCCTCGTTTAGTGACGCCTGTGGAGAGACGACTCTGCCTGTGAGCTGCTGGATTGGCGGTCAGCGCTTGAAACATCACAAGCCGATGTTCACTAGTCAGTGGTTAGTTACTCTTTGACTCTGACTTCGTCTACTCCATGCGTTTCTCTGCCCAGAAGGACGCGATCATCTCTGGCTTCATTCAGTCCGGCACAGACAACACCATGGATCACACAGCGGAAGACACGAGCCAGGACCAGAGCTAGAACCTCTCTGCCGCCCCTCCCGGTCTTCGAGATCTCGACCCGAAACGCTTCTCCCCTCTTCGCGAGTCGAAAAGCGATGACGCCGTGATAAGCGGCACGTCCATGATCCGTCATTTCCGTGCTACCTCAGGTAAGGATAAGGTGTGCACTCACTGCTTTCCTGGTGCTCGTGTTCTTGATGTTGCTGCACAGGTTCCCGAGATCCTGAACGGTGATGAGCACGTCTGAGCTGTTGTGTTGAACGTGGGAGCGAACGACATCAGGCTGAGGTTCTGAAGGACTACAGGAGCCTAATCGAGACGGTACGCAACACATCGCCTGAAGTAACGAGCCTTGCACATCTAACCCTTTCTGTGTCTTCTTTAATCATTTCTAGATTCTTTTTTAAAGATAAATCAATTAGAAGACGACTAATGAAACTTAGTCGAAAAAAAAAATACATTTCTAATCCTTAAGCATATCCACGCACATGCTATTTAGCAGGCGCTGAACTGTTCAATTACTGGCCAGAATTGAACAGTTAAAGCCCCACGTTGGGCGCCATGTTTTACAGAGTGTGTGCTTTAATCTTAACACCTTTTAAGCTTATTATTTATTATCCTCAGGTTAGGTCTAGTAAGTCAAATCTGCCCTAAATCATAAGCATTCGAATGGTATTTACAATTGTTCAGATGACTTCTCTGTGGTCAGTTCTTGCTTAAGGTTTATTAACACTGCTAGACGATTACTTGTAATTAGCATTAGTTATTTATTAATGTAAATATTCTAGAAATAAAAGTTAGGGTCAAACTTAAATTCTTTATGCTGCAAAACTCTGGAATCTACTCCTGTGTAAGGGAAATCTTTATGGACCTCAGCTATGCTAATTATTTCCCATCTGTTTTCTGCTGTTATCTCGGGACGCTTGTCTCGAGAAAAATGATGTTCGTCAACTCCAGTTTGTCGGAGCTGCTGTACTGCACGTGGGAGTGAACAACATCAGGCTGAGGTTCTGAAGAAGTTCTACAGGAGCCTGTTCGAGACGGTATGCAACACATCGCCTGAAGCAACGATCATCGTGTCTGGACCGCTTCCCATGTACAGACAAGGACAGGAAAGGTTCAGTAGATTATTTGCGCACACCTAATAAATAGTAAGTCAAAGTCCAAATCACAGTCTTTGTTGTCCAAACTTAATTGATATGTTTAGTGTCGAACATTATATTGAAACTGTGTCTATTCCTCGTTTAGTGACGCCTGTGGAGAGACGACTCTGCCTGTGGAGAGACGACTCTGCCTGTGGAGAGACGACTCTGCCTGTGAGCTGCTGGATTGGCGGTCCGCGCTTGAAACATCACAAGCCGATGCTCACAAGTCAGTGGTTAGTTACTCTTTGACTCTGACTTCGTCTACTCCATGCGTTTCTCTGCCCAGAAGGACGCGATCATCTCTGGCTTCATTCAGTCCGGCACAGACAACACCATGGATCACACAGCAGAAGACACGAGCCAGGACCAGAGCTAGAACCTCTCTGCCGCCCCTCCCGGTCTTCGAGATCTCGACCCGAAACGCTTCTCCCCTCTTCGCGAGTCGAAAAGCGATGACGCCGTGATAAGCGGCACGTCCATGATCCGTCATGTCCGTGCTACCTCAGGTAAGGATAAGGTGTGCACTCACTGCTTTCCTGGTGCTCGTGTTCTTGATGTTGCTGCACAGGTTCCCGAGATCCTGAACGGTGATGAGCATGTCTGAGCTGTTGTGTTGAACATGGGAGCGAACGACATCAGGCTGAGGTTCTGAAGGACTACAGGAGCCTAATCGAGACGGTACGCAACACATCGCCTGAAGTAACGAGCCTTGCACATCTAACCCTTTCTGTGTCTTCTTTAATAGTTTCTAGATTCTTTTTTAAAGATAAATCAATTAGAAGACGACTAATGAAACTTAGTCGAAAAAAAATACATTTCTAATCCTTAAGCATATCCACGCACATGCTATTTATCAGGCGCTGAACTGTTCAATTACTGGCCAGAATTGAACAGTTAAAGCCCCATGTTGGGCGCCATGTTTTACAGAGTGTGTGCTTTAATCTTAACACCTTTTAACCTTATTATTTATTATCCTCAGGTTAGGTCTAGTAAGTCAAATCTGCCCTAAATCATAAGCATTCGAATGGTATTTACAATTGTTCAGATGACTTCTCTGTGGTCAGTTCTTGCTTAAGGTTTATTAACAACACTGTTAGACGCTTACTTGTAATTAGCATTAGTTATTTATTAATGTAAATATTCTAGAAATAAAAGTTAGGGTCAAACTTAAATTCTTTATGCTGCAAAACTCTTGAATCTACTCCTGTGTAAGGGAAATCTTTATGGACCTCAGCTATGCTAATTATTTCCCATCTGTTTTCTGCTGTTATCTCGGGACGCTTGTCTCGAGAAAAATGATGTTCGTCAACTCCAGTTTGTCGGAGCTGCTGTACTGCACGTGGGAGTGAACAACATCAGGCTGAGGTTCTGAAGAAGTTCTACAGGAGCCTGATCGAGACGGTATGCAACACATCGCCTGAAGCAACGATCATCGTGTCTGGACCGCTTCCCATGTACAGACAAGGACAGAAAAGGTTCAGTAGATTATTTGTGCACACCTAATAAATAGTAAGTCAAAGTCCAAATCACAGTCTTTGTTGTCCAAACTTAATTGATATGTTTAGTGTCGAACATTATATTGAAACTGTGTCTATTCCTCGTTTAGTGACGCCTGTGGAGAGACGACTCTGCCTGTGAGCTGCTGGTTTGGAGGTCCGCGCTTGAAACATTACACGCTGATGCTCACAAGTCAGTGTTTGGTTACTCTTTGACTTTGACTTCGTCTACTTCATGCGTTTCTCTGCCCAGGAGGACGCGATCATCTCTGGCTTCATTCAGTCCGGCACCGACACAACACCATGGATCACACAGCGGAAGACATGAGCCAGCACCAGAGCTATAACCTCTCCGCCACCCCTCCCGGTCTTCGAGATCTCGAACCTGAAACGCTTCTCCCCTCTTCGCGAGTCGGAACGCGACGACGCCGTGATAATCGGCACGTCCATGGTCCATCATGACCGTGCTACCTCAGGTAAGGATAAGGTGCACACTCACTGCTTTCCTGGTGCTCATGTTCTTGATGTCGCTGCACAGGTTCCCGAGATCCTGAATGGTGATGAGCGCGTCAGAGCTGTTGTGCTGAACGTGGGAGCGAACGACATCAGGCTGAGGTTCTGAAGGACTACAGGAGCCTGGTCGAGACGGTACGCAACACATTGCCTGAAGCAACGATCATGTCTGGACTGCTTCCCATTTACAGACATGACTAGTAAGTCAAAGTCCAAATCACAGTTTTTCTTGTCCAAACTTAATTGATATGATTAGTGTGGAACATTTATATTGAAACTGTGTCTATTCCTCGTTTAGTGACGCCTGTGGAGAGACGACTCTGCCTGTGAGCTGCTGCATCTGCGGTCAGTGCTTGAAACATCACAAGCCGATGTTCACAAGTCAGTGGTTAGTTACTCTTTGACTCTGACTTTGTCCACTCCATGCGTTTCTCTGCCCAGGAGGACGTGATCATCTCTGGCTTCATTCACTTCGACACAACACCATGGATCATACAGCGGAAGACACGAGCCAGGACCAGAGCTAGAACCTCTCTGCCGCCCCTCCTGGTCTTCGAGATCTCGACCCGGAACCGCTTCTCCCCTCTTCGCGAGTCGGAACGCGATGACGCTGTGATCATCGGCACGTCCATGATCCATCATTTCCGTGCTACCTCAGGTAAGGATAAGGTGCGCACTCACTGCTTTCCTGGTGCTCATGTTCTTGATATTGCTGCACAGGTTCCTGAGATCCTGAACAGTGATGAGCGCGTCGGAGCTGTTTTGCTGAACGTGGGAGCGAAAGACATCAGGCTGAGGTTCTGAAGGACTACAGGAGCCTGGTCGAGATGGTACGCAACGATCATTGTGTCTGAACCGCTTCCCTCTTACAGACAAGGATGGGAAAGGTTCAGTAGATTATTTGCACTAATTGAATTATTAATGTCATTGTGTAATGAACAGAAATTGCTCTTTGTAAATAATTGGAATCTGTTCTGGGAGAGACCTAGGCTCTATTATGCCTTACCTCAGCAGAATCGGAGCGGCTGTTCTGTCGGACAACATCTCCAAGACGTTACACACCTAATGACTAGTAAGTCAAAGTCGCTCCTTTGAAAGCAATGTTTCTCTTGGTTCCATCTCTTGGACTGATGTCTCTGCCTGTAAGGCTATCTTTTGCCATCCTAATATACGAGAATCACCCCATGTATATGGTTGTATAAAAGTCATGCTGGATTTTTCCTGGGCTTTTGCTGCCATAGCTTAGCCTCTTTGGAATAGACTTATTAGACTTTCAATCACCCTTCAACTTATTTCTTATGTGCACATCTAACCCGTTTTTGTTGTTAAATAATCTTTTCTAGATTAGTATCTTTTTTCGACTAAGTTTGTCTAGTCGTCTTCTATTTGGTGATGTATCTTTTTTTTTTCCAAAAAAAGAAAATAAATTTTTAATCCTTATGCATATCCACGCACATGCTATTTAGAAGGCACTTAACTGTTCAATTACTGGCCAGAATTGAACAGTTAAAGCCCCACATTGGGCGCCATGTTTTACGGTGTGTGTGTGCGCCTTAATTTTAACACCTTTAACATTATTATTTTTTATCTTCAGGTTAGGTCGACTAAGTCAAATCTGCCCTAAATCATAAGCATTCGAATGGTACTTACAATTTGTTCAGATGACTTCTCTGTGGTCAGTTCTTGCTTAAGGATTATTAACGACACTGTTCGACAATTGCTTGTAATTAACATTAGTTATTTATTAATATAAATATTCCAGAAATAAAAGTTAGGCTCAAACTTAAATTCTTTACGCTCAAACTCTGGAATATCCTTCCTGATATGGTTTGACGCTCTGACTCGCTGTAAAGTTTAAAACCAGACTAAAGACGCATCTCTTTAGCCAAGCATTCACATACTGCTTACCTTTTATTCCTCTGTTGAATCAGATCGAATGCTTTTAACACTTTAAAACTTGAAGAGTCTGTAGGTTACTTGCATAGGTTGCGTAGTATTTACAGTCATTACTTTTCCTGTGTGTATTGCGTGAATGATGGGTGGTTGGGCAGATATTGTGTTATTGCGGTAGGTGGTATGCCATACGGAACTGTTGCCAATGAAACGCATTACCGCGACAGTGGGGCTCGACAGCCTTAGTCAAACGGGTTGGCGCGTATGGTTGGGTTGTGGAGAGTTTGTGAGTGTTTTTTAACATCTACTCCTGTGTAATGGAAATCATTATGAACATCAGCTATGCTAATAATTTCCCATCTGTTTTCTGCCGTTATCTCGGGACGCTTGTCCCGAGAAAAATGGCGTTCGTCAGCTCCAGTTTGTATCCAGCCTCTCATGGAGACTTCAGATGCCCCAACACCTGCAATGAGAAGACTAAATGCCTGTGAAGAGACGACTCAACACCTGTGAAAGATGACTCGATGCCTGTGGAGAGATGACTCAATGCTGGCGATATGTTATGCCCTTAATATTACATGATTATCCAAATGTAATTTTCCATGTACTTTTCTGTAATGCACTTTCTGTAAAGCTGCTTTGAAACAAGTATTGTGAAATGACTATACAAACAAACTTGAATTCACTTGCAGGGCCAACAGACTTGACTTGTGTGGATCCTGACTTGTGTTTGGATCCTGACATGTGTTTGACTTGTTTGGATCCTGACATGTGTTTGACTTGTGGGTCTTGACTTGTGTTTGACTTGTGTGGATCTTGACTTGTGGGTTTTGACTTGAGTGGATCTTGACTTGTGTTGATCTTGACTTGTGGGTCTTGACTTGAGTGGATCTTGACTTGTGGGTCTTGACTTGTTTGACTTCAACCGTTGGAATTGGGTGGGTGGGTCTTGTGTTTGAGGAGGTGAAGGGTTGAAACCAACCCTGGACAACTCAGTCTAAGACCAAAAGTCAATCAACTGCAGGTGCAAATCAAAGTTACTTAAGCTACAATATATAGGGGTGTATCCCACTCACAAAGACTTTCTTTTTTCAGTTTTTTGTTTTTATTTATATTATACTAAATGTAATTTTTGTATTTATGGTTTTGCCTCTTGTTCCATTTAAGATCAAGTTTGTCTGTCCTTTTTTTAAAATCCCTTTCTAATTTGACCCTTTTGTCTGTCTTTGCATTTATGGTATATTTAGGTTTTTATTTTTATTGTTTTTTTAAATCATAGATCTTTCACTGTTTTCTAACATTTTCTGTCTGCTTTTTATGCCATTTTTGCCTTTCTTATATTGTAAAGCTTTGTATTGAAGTTGTAAACTTACTTTGTTGCATTTTGTTACACTTGATTTTGTTTGTTTTATTTTAATTTCTTTGTTTTTTTTTACTTGGGTTATGGTCCATATTTGTTTCCTTGTTCTGTTTTTTTTTAAAGCCTTTTGTTAACCTTTGTTTCTACTCTTGTACGATTTTATTTGTGCCCATATGCAACTTTGTGTAATTTGAAACACCCCATTTGTGAATCCTAACCTTTATTGGCATTTTTAAAATTACTTTAAGTTTTTGTGAGGTTTATAATATGTTTTGGTTTATTTTGTGTTCCATTATCCTGTGTTGGCCGGTCCCTCCAGATGTTTAGACAATCCAGTCTGATGTCCTTCACATTCAGCCTCTCATTGATGCTGCTCCTCCCCCTCCTCTAGTGTCATCTAGTTAATGCGGCCTGTGTTTGTTGACTACTTTCAGCCCTTTGGTTCATCCTTCATTTTACCCTTTACACCTTGAGTCCACCTTTGTGCCAAGCCCCAGACTTGTGGCGGAGCTGGTAATCTGAGGCCCATGACAGGTCGACAGAGTGAAAGTTAGGTTGATGCTCTATCAGGTCCTCCATGGGCAGTTATTGCCCTGCAGTGCAGTGGTCTTGTCTCTGCCCAGGTCCCCATCTCTAATGGCTCCATCTGAGTTGGTTGTCCACCGAGTTGTAACTGGCACATTCACCAAAGGTCCCCCCTATCCTTTTATTGACTGTGTTTCGGCTCTACATCCCATCCTAAAGCAGCTTTGTCCACTTGACTTATTTTTGCTACTTTGTATTGTTTAACCTTGTTTTTTGTATTTCAGCACATTTTAGGTTTTTTATTTTAGGATTTTTTATGCCCTCTATATTTCAATCAGTCTGTCTTTTTTTCCTTTTGTACAGTATTTTATTTACTAACTTCTATTTAAACTTTGTTCTGTGCCCTTTATGGTCTTGTCTAAGCTATTCTAAGACAGAACAAAATAAAGTTGTCAAGCATAAAAGCTGCATGTTGCAGATTATTCTTCCTATTGCCCTTTAGTGTTTGTATTTCTGCTGTTTGCCTTTTATGCCTCTGCCAGTTAAGTCCCTTTTTTGTGCCCTGTTGTAGTGATGGTTTTTACATATTTGTTTCTTGTGGTGTTAGATTAAATTTGTAATACCCTTTATGCCTTAATGCTCCTTAATTTTTGTCTCTGGACTTATGTCCTTATCATGGTCTCAATGGCACTTTTTGTATTTGTGCATTTTTTTTTTTCCCTTTTTTGTATTTTGATCTCTTGCCTTTGCATTTGAACCATCACTGCTCTTGTCTTTGCATTTTCCCTTAGCCTATTTTAGTTTTATTGGCTTTTTATGAGTGAATGTTTTCTATATATCTTTAATTTATGCTCCTTGCCTTGTAAGCCATTGTGCTGTTTTATGGCCCAGTTCCATTGACCATTTTTGTGCCCATTCCTATTTTTCTGGAACAGTTGTATTTTGTATTTAAATGTACTTTATAAAAGGTTTGCCTTTACTGTTTGTGTGTTTTGTAAATGTATGTGCCTGTTTATATTCTGACTGCCTTCTGTATGTTAGCATTAGTGGCTGTCTTACTACACCATTTTTCTGCTTTGATTCATCTCTATGTTCTTGTGCTGATTTTTATTTGTGCCTGATGCTGCTATTTCATTCAGCCTGTTTGAATTTTGTTCTCCCCGATGGGATGGTTGAGTTTTCTGGGTACTTGATTTATTTTCATGAACTTCTGGAAAACTGGAGATCTTTCTTTTCAAGTGTTCAGCTGCTGGACTTGGGTGGGTGGGACTTGTGTTGTACTTCAGTGGGTGGGTCTTGTCCAAGGTTGATTTTTCACCCTGCACCTCATGAGTATCAACTGCAGGTGCAAATCAAAGTCACTTAAGCTACAATATATAGGGATGCCTCCCACGCAATATATAGGGATGCCTCCAGTGCAGACACTTTTTTTTCTTAAGTGTTTTAGTTACATTGTACTAATTTTGTATTTATCTTAATTAAAAAAGGGACAGACAAACTATGGTTTCTCCTCTTGTTCCATTTGAATTTCTATTTTATGACCCTTTTGTCTGTCTTTGCATTTATTTTATATTTAGATCTTTATTTTAAAGCATTGTTTTTATTGTTAATAAATATCTTTTAACTTGTTTCTTACATTATCTGTTGCCTTTTATGCCATTGTTTGCCCCTTCTTATATTGTAAAGCTTTGTATGAAAGTTGTAAATTTGTCTTGTATTTTGTTACACTTTGTTTTGTTTTTCATTTTAGTTTTTAAACATTTTCAAAATGACTGTAAAGTACTTGTCGGGTTATAATCTTTTTTTTTTTTTTATAACCCGTTATCCTGTGTTGGCCGGTCCCTCCAGCTGTTTAAACAGTCCAGTCTGATGTCCTTCTCACTCAGCATGAAGCCTCTCATTGATGCTCCTCCCGCCTCCTCTACCCATGTTATCTATTTAATGGGGCCTGTGTCTGCTGGCTCCTTGCAGCCTTTTGCCTCATCCTTCATTGCACCTTGGGTCAACCTTTGTATTCCAGATTACTAGCTCCGCCTAGGTGTTGATCCTCTGTCTTTGTGCCAAGCCCCAGACTTAACTTTCACTCTGTCGACCTATCTGTTCCACCATGGGCAGTTATCCCTCAAGCTGTATCAGGGGTCTTGCCTTATTCCTTCAACCTCTGTGGTTCTGCCTCTGCCCTGCAGTGCAGTGGTTTGTCTTGGGTGTTCAGCTCTGCCTAAATCCTCATCTCTAATGGCTCCATCTCATTTTGTTGTCCCCTGGGTTTTGCTTGGTCCATTTACCAAAGGTCCACCTATCCTTTTATTGACTGTGCTACGGCCCTACGTCCTGGTGACCTTGTTGGGGCTTCCTGCCATGTTCTGCCTCCATATTCCCTCTATTATCTCCTCTGTGGTGGTTCCCTCTGTCAGCACCTCCCTTGGTCACAGCTCTCTCTCAAGCTCCATATCAAAATGTCAATCATCCTCTGTCTCTTATTTAATACTGTTTCAATTTCTTTTGATTTCTTCTAGTACTGTTGTATAATTCTGTTTCCTTTGTAAGTTTAGTTGTAACTAAATGCTCCTTTTTTAATTTTTATGCTGTTGATTGACTTAAATCAAAAGCATAAATACAAAATAAAATATAAAATAAACGCATTGACTTTTAATGTATTTTTTTATTTTGGTGGGAAAGTTACTTTTTGAAAAGTTACTTTTTGAAAAGTTACTTTTTGAAAAGTTACTTTTTGAAAAGTTACTTTTTGAAAAGTTACTTTTTGAAAAGTTACTTTTTGAAAAGTTACTTTTTGAAAAGTTACTTTTTGGAAAGTTACTTTTTGGAAAGTTACTTTTTGGAAAGTTACTTTTTGGAAAGTTACTTTTTGGAAAGTTACTTTTTGGAAAGTTACTTTTTGGAAAGTTACTTTTTGGAAAGTTACTTTTTGGAAAGTTACTTTTTGAAAAGTTACTTTTTGAAAAGTTACTTTTTGGAAAGTTACTTTTTGGAAAGTTACTTTTTGAAAAGTTACTTTTTGAAAAGTTACTTTTTGAAAAGTTACTTTTTGAAAAGTTACTTTTTGAAAAGTTACTTTTTGAAAAGTTACTTTTTGAAAAGTTACTTTTTGAAAAGTTACTTTTTGAAAAGTTACTTTTTGAAAAGTTACTTTTTGAAAAGTTACTTTTTGAAAAGTTACTTTTTGAAAAGTTACTTTTTGAAAAGTTACTTTTCGAAAAGTTACTTTTCGAAAAGTTACTTTTCGAAAAGTTACTTTTCGAAAAGTTACTTTTCGAAAAGTTACTTTTCGAAAAGTTACTTTTCGGAAAGTTACTTTTCGGAAAGTTACTTTTCGGAAATTTTGTTAATAAATATGTTTTAACTTGTTTCTTACATTATCTGTTACCTTTTATGCCATTGTTTGCCCCTTCTTATATTGTAAAGCTTTGTATGCAAGTTGTAAACTTGTCTTGTATTTTGTTGCTCTTTGTTTTGTTTGTTTACATTTTAGTTTTTAAAAATTTTCAAAATGACTTTAAAGTACTTGTCAGGTTATAATCTTTTTTTTAAAACCCATTATCCTGTGTTGGCCGGTCCCTGCAGCTGTTTAAATAGTCCAGTCTGATGTCCTTCTCACTCAGCATGAAGCCTCTCATTGATGCTCCTTCTGCCTCCTCTACCCATGTCATCTAGTTAATGGGGCCTGTGTCCGCTGGCTTCTTGCAGCCTTTTGGCTCATCTTTCATTGCACCTTGGGTCAACCTTTGTATTCCAGATTACCATCTCTCCCTATGTGTTGATGCTCTGTCTTTGTGCCAAGCCCCAGACTTAACTTTCACTCTGTCGACCTACCCGTTCCACCATGGGCAGTTATCTCTCAAGCTGTATTGGGGGTCTTGCCTTATTCCTGCAACCCCTCTGGTTCTGCTTCTGTCCTGCAGTGCAGTGGTCTTGCCTTGGGTTAGCTCTGCCTAGATCCTCATCTTTAATGGCTCCATCTCTTTTTGTTGTCCCCCGGGTTCTGCCTGGCCCATTTACCAAAGGTCCACCTATCTTTTTATCAACTGTGCTATGGCCCTACATCCTGGTGACCTTGTTGGGGCTTCCTGCCATGTTCTGCCTCACTATTCTGTCCATTATCTCCACTGTGATGATTCCCTCTGTCAGCACCTGCCTTGGTCACAGCTCTCTCCAGCTCCACATCATCAAGCTGCCAATCATCCGCTGCCTCTTTTTAATACGGTTTTCAATTTTTTTTTGATTTCTTCTAGTACTGTTGCATATCTCTATTTCCTTTGTATATTTCTATTTTCTTTGTAAGTTTTCTTGTAACTTGATGCTCATTTTATTTTTTACCCTTATGTATAGATGTGAATGTGTTGTATTTATGCTGTTGATTGACTTAATGTGTCTTATTTTTTTATTTATTTTTATTTTTGCTGTTTGACGTTTAATGTATTTTTTTATTTTTTTATTTATTATTTTTTTTATTTTATTATTCATGTCTTATTTTTATTTATGCTGTTTATTGACTTAATGTATTTTTTAATGTTTAAAAAAAAATTCTTATTTTTATTTATAGTGTTGGTTGACTTAATGTGTATTTATTTATTTATTTTTTTATTTTTATTTTTTTTGAATAAAAATTGTTTTTTTTTATTTTAATATGTTATTTTTGCTGTTGATTGACTTTTAATATATTTTAATTATTTTATTTTTTGTTTTTTTGGTCTTTTTTTTTATTTTGTTTTTACTTATACCGTTAATTTTTAATGCATTTTTGTTTTATTGTAAAGAGTTTAATAATTTGTATTCAGAAAAATAATAAAATTAGATTTATTTTAAATGTTTTATTTATTTTTATTTTTATTTTTGCTGTTTGACATTTAATGTATTTTTTATTTTTTAATTTATTAATTTTTTTAATTTTATTTTTCATGTCTTATTTTTATTTATGTTGTTTATTGACTTAATGTATTTTTTAATGTTTAAAAAAAAATCTTATTTTTATTTATAGTGTTGGTTGACTTAATGTGTTATTTATTTATTTATTTATTTATTTATTTTTTAATTTTTTTAAATAAAAATTGTGTTTTTTTATTTTAATGTCTTATTTTTGCTGTTGATTGACTTTTAATATATTTTAATTATTTTATTTATTTTTTTTTTTATTTTGTTTTTACTTATACCGTTGGTTTTTAATGCATTTTTGTTTTATTGTAAAGAGTTTAATAATTTTTATTCATAAAAATAATAAAATTAAATTTATTTTAAAAGTTTTTTTTTTTTTTTGGCGGCAGGGGTAAGAGGGGTAAGAGGGGTAAGAGGGGTAAGAGGGGTAAGAGGGGTAAGAGGGGTAAGAGGGGTAAGAGGGGTAAGAGGGGTAAGAGGGGTAAGAGGGGTAAGAGGGGTAAGAGGGGTAAGAGGGGTAAGAGGGGTAAGAGGGGTAAGAGGGGTAAGAGGGGTAAGAGGGGTAAGAGGGGTAAGAGGGGTAAGAGGGGTAAGAGGGGTAAGAGGGGTAAGAGGGGTAAGAGGGGTAAGAGGGGTAAGAGGGGTAAGAGGGGTAAGAGGGGTAAGAGGGGTAAGAGGGGTAAGAGGGGTAAGAGGGGTAAGAGGGGTAAGAGGGGTAAGAGGGGTAAGAGGGGTAAGAGGGGTAAGAGGGGTAAGAGGGGTAAGAGGGGTAAGAGGGGTAAGAGGGGTAAGAGGGGTAAGAGGGGTAAGAGGGGTAAGAGGGGTAAGAGGGGTAAGAGGGGTAAGAGGGGTAAGAGGGGTAAGAGTTAGGGTTAGGGTTAGGGTTAGGGTTAGGGTTAGGGTTAGGGTTAGAGTAGGGTTAGGGTTAGGGTTAGAGTTAGGGTTAGAGTTAGGTTTTTTGAGGATATTACAACAGCCCTTCCCCCTCCTGGTTTTTCAAAAGGGTTCCGGGACTGAGGAAAAAGCACTGGCCGACGCTTGTCTGACTACTCTGTCGGGTTAGAACTTCAGGACTTATAATGGGAAACGACTATCTCCCCTGTGGGTATCGAATCACCCTGCTTTTGTGATTCCGCTGTTTGATTGATTGTGGACCCCATTACACTTGGACAGGGGTCCCGCTCAATCATGCCGACTTTACTAATTCCCCTGATTACGTTGACTGCCCCTTTTCCATAAGAATTGATTTAGTCATACTGCTTGCCCCTCTAGATTTGTACTCCATAGGGCTAGTGACTTAAGGCCTACCGTTGCTTTTAGGGTTAGGGTTAGGGTTAGGGTTAGGGTTAGGGTTAGGGTTAGGGTTAGGGTTAGAGTGGGTTAGGGTTAGGGTGGGTTAGGGTTAGGGTTAGGGTTAGGGTTAGGGTTAGGGTTAGGGTTAGAGGGTTAGAGTTAGGTTAGGGTTAGGGTTAGGGTTAGGGTTAGGGTTAGGGTTAGGGTTAGGGTTAGGGTTAGGGTTAGGGTTAGGGTTAGGGTTAGGGTTAGGGTTAGGGTTAGGGTTAGGGTTAGGTAATAGGGTAAAATGCGAAGATGAGCCCCCGGGCTCATGAGCCCCCCCCCCATTTCTCCTGGTTCCCGGGGGCCCACGTTGCTGAAACTCCGCCCATATACTAATTCGGGGGCGGGGAGTCGATTGCAAGTGGTTTGGGATCTCTAGCGCCACCAGGGGACAAGATATGGTACTGCAAATAGGGTTGACTTTCACAGTTTCAGTGGGTGGGACTTGTGTTTTTGGGGTTGGGACTTGTGTTTTTTTTGGAGGTGGGACTTGTGTTTTTTTTGGGTGGGACTTGTGTTTTTTTTGGGTGGGACTTGTGTTTTTTTTTTTTTTTGTAGGTTGGACTTGTGTTTTTTTTTTTTTTTTTTTTTTTTTTTTAAGGTTGGACTTGTGTTTTTTGGAGGTGGGACTTGTGTTTTTTTTGGGTGGGACTTGTGTTTTTTTTGGGTGGGACTTGTTTTTTTTTTTTTTTTTTTTTTTTTGTAGGTTGGACTTGTGTTTTTTTTTTTTTTTTTGGAGGTGGGACTTGTGTTTTTTGGGGTTGGGACTTGTGTTTTTTGGAGGTGGGACTTGTGTTTTTTGGAGGTGGGACTTGTGTTTTTTGTGGGTGGGACTTGTGTTTTTTGGGGGGTGGGACTTGTGTTTTTTTTTTTTTGGAGGTGGGACTTGTGTTTTTTGTAGGTGGGATGACACCACACCAGGCCAGGAGACCTTATAGCTCCGCCCAGATAGGTGCCAGCGACATACAATTGGTATCATTCGAAAGGGTTTGTTCCCACCTTTCAAATGAGCCCCGCCCCATGTCTGTGTGACGTATAGTTCATGACATATAGCCACCCAAAGTGTAAAACGGAAGTGGTCATATCTCCTAAAGGGAAGGTCGTATCGAACCATGGGATGGGTCAACCGTGAGGTCTGAATGAGTGCTTTAAGATGATACCAGACTTGTGTCATTCTGAGCTTTGGGGGAGGAGCTAGGGGACCAAACGTAATCATGTATCCAAAAATTATCTCGGTGTAGGAAAGTCGAAACGACTCGTGATTGGTGTCATTGGAAAGGTCTCGGTGAGTGCTTTCCAACGACACCTCGTTTGTGTCGCTGCGACTTTCCTAGGCCGAGATATTTTTTTGATACGCGAATATATATTGTGCCATAGCTCCGCCCCGGAAGTTGTCAGTGATATAAATAGGGCGTCATTGGAAAGGGTTTTCGAAGACCTTTCGAATGAGTCTACTCTGATGTCTCTACGATGTTCCAGTCGGGAGTTATTGGCACTCCAAAAATACCCGGAAGTGACCTTATAGCTCCGCCCAGGAAGGGCTAGGGGTGGAGTTAGGGGTGGAGTTAGGGGTGGAGTTAGGGGTGGAGTTAGGGTTAGGGTTAGGGTTAGGGTTAGGGTTAGGGTTAGGGTTAGGGTTAGGGTTAGGAGTTAGAGTTAGGGTTAGGGTTAGGGTTAGGGTTAGGGTTAGAGTGGTTAGGGTTAGAGTTAGGGTTAGGGTTAGGGTTAGGGTTAGGGTTAGGGTTAGGGTTAGGGTTAGGGTTAGGGTTAGGGTTAGGGTTAGGTTAGGGTTAGGGTTAGGGTTAGGGTTAGGGTTAGGGTTAGGTTAGGTTAGGGTTAGGGTTAGGGTTAGGTAATAGGGTAAAATGCGAAGATGAGCCCCCGGGCTCATGAGCCCCCCCCCCATTTCTCCTGGTTCCCGGGGGCCCACGTTGCTGAAACTCCGCCCATATACTAATTCGGGGGCGGGGAGTCGATTGCAAGTGGTTTGGGATCTCTAGCGCCACCAGGGGACAAGATATGGTACTGCAAATAGGGTTGACTTTCACAGTTTCAGTGGGTGGGACTTGTGTTTTTGGGGTTGGGACTTGTGTTTTTTTTGGAGGTGGGACTTGTGTTTTTTTTGGGTGGGACTTGTGTTTTTTTTGGGTGGGACTTGTGTTTTTTTTTTTTTTTGTAGGTTGGACTTGTGTTTTTTTTTTTTTTTTTTTTTTTTTTTTAAGGTTGGACTTGTGTTTTTTGGAGGTGGGACTTGTGTTTTTTTTGGGTGGGACTTGTGTTTTTTTTGGGTGGGACTTGTTTTTTTTTTTTTTTTTTTTTTTTGTAGGTTGGACTTGTGTTTTTTTTTTTTTTTTTTGGAGGTGGGACTTGTGTTTTTTGGGGTTGGGACTTGTGTTTTTTGGAGGTGGGACTTGTGTTTTTTGGAGGTGGGACTTGTGTTTTTTGTGGGTGGGACTTGTGTTTTTTGGGGGGTGGGACTTGTGTTTTTTTTTTTTTTGGAGGTGGGACTTGTGTTTTTTGTAGGTGGGATGACACCACACCAGGCCAGGAGACCTTATAGCTCCGCCCAGATAGGTGCCAGCGACATACAATTGGTATCATTCGAAAGGGTTTGTTCCCACCTTTCAAATGAGCCCCGCCCCATGTCTGTGTGACGTATAGTTCATGACATATAGCCACCCAAAGTGTAAAACGGAAGTGGTCATATCTCCTAAAGGGAAGGTCGTATCGAACCATGGGATGGGTCAACCGTGAGGTCTGAATGAGTGCTTTAAGATGATACCAGACTTGTGTCATTCTGAGCTTTGGGGGAGGAGCTAGGGGACCAAACGTAATCATGTATCCAAAAATTATCTCGGTGTAGGAAAGTCGAAACGACTCGTGATTGGTGTCATTGGAAAGGTCTCGGTGAGTGCTTTCCAACGACACCTCGTTTGTGTCGCTGCGACTTTCCTAGGCCGAGATATTTTTTTGATACGCGAATATATATTGTGCCATAGCTCCGCCCCGGAAGTTGTCAGTGATATAAATAGGGCGTCATTGGAAAGGGTTTTCGAAGACCTTTCGAATGAGTCTACTCTGATGTCTCTACGATGTTCCAGTCGGGAGTTATTGGCACTCCAAAAATACCCGGAAGTGACCTTATAGCTCCGCCCAGGAAGGGCTAGGGGTGGAGTTAGGGGTGGAGTTAGGGGTGGAGTTAGGGGTGGAGTTAGGGTTAGGGTTAGGGTTAGGGTTAGGGTTAGGGTTAGGGTTAGGGTTAGGGTTAGGAGTTAGAGTTAGGGTTAGGGTTAGGGTTAGGGTTAGGGTTAGGGTTAGGGTTAGGGTTAGGGTTAGGGTTAGGGTTAGGATAGGTTAGGGTTAGGGTTAGGGTTAGGGTTAGGGTTAGGGTTAGGGTTAGGGTTAGGGTTAGGGTTAGGGTTAGGGTTAGGGTTAGGTTTTTTGAGGATATTACAACAGCCCTTCCCCCTCCTGGTTTTTCAAAAGGGTTCCGGGACTGAGGAAAAAGCACTGGCCGACGCTTGTCTGACTACTCTGTCGGGTTAGAACTTCAGGACTTATAATGGGAAACGACTATCTCCCCTGTGGGTATCGAATCACCCTGCTTTTGTGATTCCGCTGTTTGATTGATTGTGGACCCCATTACACTTGGACAGGGGTCCCGCTCAATCATGCCGACTTTACTAATTCCCCTGATTACGTTGACTGCCCCTTTTCCATAAGAATTGATTTAGTCATACTGCTTGCCCCTCTAGATTTGTACTCCATAGGGCTAGTGACTTAAGGCCTACCGTTGCTTTTAGCCTATAATGTTACCAGGTTTGTACTCCATAGGGCTACTATGGTTAGGTTTAGAGTAAGAGTAGATTAAGGCCTACAGTTGTTTTAGCCCATAATGTTTTAAATCGACCGGGTTTGTAGTTCATAGGGCTACTATGGTTAGGTTTAGAGTAAGAGTAATTTAAGGCCTACAGTCGCTTTCGCCTACACCGTTTAAACCGAACAGGTTTGTACTCCATAGGGCTACTATGGTTAAGTTTAGAGTAAGAGTAGGTTACCACATAGAGTTGATCTACCCATCCCCCTCCTCCTTTCCGTCCTAGGTAGGTTTATAGAAAAACAATTTCGGTACTGAGAGAAGCACAATCCCGACCACTACCTGGTGTACCCGGAGACCCCATCTACGTCGGGGTAACTTTCCTATTCCCCCAGATGATGCATGAAGGAAAATATTCAGGACACTCTCATCAGTAGTGTACCTCAGATTCACCGGATGTTTCGGCCTTTTAAACACCAGACATCCTCCTCTGAGGCGGCCCATCCTGGATGATCAGTCCAAGACGAGTGTCCCGTAACCAATTACTAATCGAATTAGACCAGATCCACAATCACAATTGTTGTTGGGTTCCAGTTCTGGAATTTTATCGATGTCCAAAAAACCAATCCTCCCGTCTTCTTCTCTCTACCTCCTTACTTTAGAAATAACCCAAAAAGGACCCTTGCAATCGGGCGGGTATCGGAACTGGCGGATGCGGAACGTTCGGCTCCTACACCAAGCTTCTACCAGACCTTCTCCCTCGGAGCCAAGGCAAGACCAGACCGACATCATCCCATTACAGAACAACCGCTGGATGCCTCGGCTCCTGAATTGCGTTCCAGTCCAACTCCCTGCTCCTACAATACTCCTATCGATGTCCAAAAAACCAATCCTCCCGTCTTCTTCTCTTTACCTCCCAAGAAAAAGACCCCTGCCATCGGGCGGGTATCGGAACTGGCGGATGAGGAACGTTCGGCTCCTACATCAAGCTTCTACCAGCTCTTCTCCCTCGGAGCCAAGGCAAGACCAGACCGACATCATCCCATTACAGAACAACCGCTGGATGCCTCGGCTCCTGGATTGCGTTCCAGTCTAACTCCCCGCTTCTACCATACTCCAAGGCAAGCCAACAAGGTCAGTGTGTCAGTATGTTGTTGCATAATGTGCTGTTGCATGAGGGGTGATAATCACCCATAGAAGACTTGGCTCCGATTTAAGGTCTGTTAGCCTCAGACCACCCCCCGCGTGCTGTCCTAGTGGACCCGGGGGGCTGTCCACTTACCTCCTTCCCCCAAGCAACCCTTCGTTAACACCGCAAGGTATCCGGGTTACTCAGAAAAAGGCCTGCGAGAAACAGTCTACCAAAACGGAAATCATCCTTACCAAAAAGATATCCTCGTCCGCCGCAGATACTACTAGAAGGCCTTGTCCCAACCTATATTCTTTAGGTGTAGTCTTCACGATCGTGGTATGAGTTTCTACAAAGTCCCTCCTAGTTATTTCCACCCGCCTACTCCATAGATCAATCAATTACTCAAACTCTCAATCCACCTTAGAGTCCTCCCTCTTAATTATGTGCTTATTCTTTTTTATTATTTATTCTTGACCTTGAATCAAGGCCATCCTTCCCACTCTTTCAGATCCAAAAAACTTTTTTTTGGGGATCTTCAGAGATTGGAAGTTCATGTACAGTACTCTGTTATTTCCAGAGTTATATGGACTGGGTAGAAATCCCCCTCCGGAGGAAAAAAAACCATCAGAACCGTTTATTTGTATGCACTCCCCGACGACTCCCGGGACCCATGCTTTTTTGTTGTGGTTCCCACCATCCTGGTGAGACATTTCTCCCGAATTTGCCCCTACTGGCCTAACCCGGTACTACAGGCGTGGAGGATGACTGTTGTATAGGCCTCCATGCAATTAAGCTAGGCCAAACCAACCTCCACCCGGTGTAAAGACCACCGGGCTACTATGGTTGGGATTAGGGAAAGGCCAGGTCTAGGCCCGCCTCCCCTTAGGCTAGACAAAACCAAAAACCCCACCAGGTGTACGGACCCCAGGGCTACTATGGTTGGGTTTAGGGAAGGGCAGGTGTAGGGCTTCGTCCAGTTAGGCTAGGCCCCACCAAACTCCACCAGGTGCAAGGACCACAGGGCTACTATGGTTGGGGTTAGGGAAAGGGCAGGTATAGGCCTACATCCCGTTAGGCTAGGCCAAACCAAGCTCCAATCGGTGTAGAGACCATAGGGCTACTATGGTTAAGGTTAGGGAAAGGGCAGGTATAGGCCTACATCCAGTTAGGCTAGGCCAAACCAAGCTCCAATAGGTGTAGAGACCATAGGGCTACTATGGTTAGGGTTAGGGAAAGGGCAGGTGTAGGCCTACATCCAGTTAGGCTAGGCCCCACCAAGCTCCAATAGGTGTAGAGACCACAGGGCTACTATGGTTAAGGTTAGGGAAAGGGCAGGTATAGGCCTACATCCAGTTAGGCTAGGCCAAACCAAGCTCCAATAGGTGTAGAGACCATAGGGCTACTATGGTTAGGGTTAGGGAAAGGGCAGGTATAGGCCTACATCCAGTTAGGCTAGGCCAAACCAAGCTCCAATAGGTGTAGAGACCATAGGGCTACTATGGTTAGGGTTAGGGAAAGGGCAGGTGTAGGCCTACATCCCGTTAGGCTAGGCCAAACCAAGCTCCAATAGGTGTAGAGACCACAGGGCTACTATGGTTAAGGTTAGGGAAAGGGCAGGTATAGGCCTACATCCAGTTAGGCTAGGCCAAACCAAGCTCCAATAGGTGTAGAGACCATAGGGCTACTATGGTTAGGGTTAGGGAAAGGGCAGGTGTAGGCCTACATCCCGTTAGGCTAGGCCAAACCAAGCTCCAATAGGTGTAGAGACCACAGGGCTACTATGGTTAAGGTTAGGGAAAGGGCAGGTATAGGCCTACATCCAGTTAGGCTAGGCCAAATCAAGCTCCAATAGGTGTAGAGACCATAGGGCTACTATGGTTAGGGTTAGGGAAAGGGCAGGTATAGGCCTACATCCAGTTAGGCTAGGCCAAACCAAGCTCCAATAGGTGTAGAGACCATAGGGCTACTATGGTTAAGGTTAGGGAAAGGGCAGGTGTCGGCCTACATCCAGTTAGGCTAGGCCAAACCAAGCTCCAATAGGTGTAGAGACCATAGGGCTACTATGGTTAAGGTTAGGGAAAGGGCAGGTATAGGCCTACATCCAGTTAGGCTAGGCCAAACCAAGCTCCAATAGGTGTAGAGACCATAGGGCTACTATGGTTAGGGTTAGGGAAAGGGCAGGTGTAGGCCTACATCCAGTTAGGCTAGGCCAAACCAAGCTCCAATAGGTGTAGAGACCACAGGGCTACTATGGTTAAGGTTAGGGAAAGGGCAGGTATAGGCCTACATCCAGTTAGGCTAGGCCAAACCAAGCTCCAATAGGTGTAGAGACCATAGGGCTACTATGGTTAGGGTTAGGGAATGGGCAGGTATAGGCCTGCATCCAGTTAGGCTAGGCCAAACCAAGCTCCAATAGGTGTAGAGACCATAGGGCTACTATGGTTAGGGTTAGGGAAAGGGCAGGTGTAGGCCTACATCCAGTTAGGCTAGGCCAAACCAAGCTCCAATAGGTGTAGAGACCATAGGGCTACTATGGTTAGGGTTAGGGAATGGGCAGGTGTCGGCCTACATCCAGTTAGGCTAGGCCAAACCAAGCTCCAATAGGTGTAGAGACCATAGGGCTACTATGGTTAGGGTTAGGGAAAGGGCAGGTGTCGGCCTACATCCAGTTAGGCTAGGCCAAACCAAGCTCCAATAGGTGTAGAGACCATAGGGCTACTATGGTTAGGGTTCGGGAAAGGGCAGGTGTAGGCCTACATCCAGTTAGGCTAGGCCACACCAAGCTCCAATAGGTGTAGAGACCACAGGGCTACTATGGTTAAGGTTAGGGAAAGGGCAGGTATAGGCCTACATCCAGTTAGGCTAGGCCAAACCAAGCTCCAATAGGTGTAGAGACCATAGGGCTACTATGGTTAGGGTTAGGGAAAGGGCAGGTGTAGTCCTACATCCAGTTAGGTCAGGCCAAACCAAACTGCACCCGGTGTAAAGACCACAGGGCTACTATGGTTGGGGTTAGGGAAAAGGCAGGTATAGATCTACTTCCCATTAGGCTAGAGGTTTAGCGTAAAGGTAGGTTAAGGCAATTATCATTGTTATTGAAATCGTTCAATAAGAGTAGGTTAAGGCATCAAGTTAATTTAGCCCTTCAACCCGCCCAGTTTGTATTCCCTCGTTGGCTCCTCTAGTTAAATTTAGAGTAAGAGTCAGTTAAGGCCTAGAGCTGTTTTAAGCCCCTATTTTTTATTGTTTAACCTTGTCAAGTCAATACTCCATAAGGCTGTTATGGTTAGATTTAGAGTCAGAGCAATTTAAAGCCTAGAGTTGATTTAGCCATAATTTCACCATAATGTTTAAACCGGCCAGATTTGTATCCCATAAAATCCCTACTATCCGGTCCAAGGTAAGAGTCGGCCCAGGCCCAGAGCTGATTCGGCCATAATGTTCAAAACCTACCCGGTTGGGAAAGGGCGGGCTTTCTTTTTTATATATTCATAAAGAAGCGAGCTCAGATTTGAGAAATAATTCTGGAATAAAATTTTCCAAGAATGCTTCTCTATCATCATCTCATGCTCCCCACTCTATTTTGCTTTTTTGTTTTCTTTTGTTTTTTGTTGTTTTTTGTTGTTGTTTTTGTTTTTTCTATACATCTATATCCCCTCCATCCTTGAATCCCTTTCCTTTTTCTGCTCTTCAGACAATCCAGAAAGATGAATCTCTGCGAACGGAATGAACCAGAGGGTGTCTGACCTGCTTAGGACCAGCACCCCCCTAAAGGTTTGCTTAAACCCGTGTTCATCCTCCTCTTCCGGTCCCCCCCTGGGCCAATGGACCAGAACGGGATCGGAGAGGATGCACCATTTTTTTTATTTATTTATAATCCATTCTTCCTCTCCTGCCCGATCTTGTTCCTTCATGTTATCGATCAATGAGTACCCCTCCTTTTTCTGCTCTTCAGACAATCCCGAAAGATGAATCTCTGCGAACGGAATGAACCAGAGGGTGTCTGACCTGCTTAGGACCAGCCCCCCCTAAGGGTTTGCTTAAACCCGTGTTCATCCTCCTCTTCCGGTCCCCCCCTGGGCCAATGGACCAGAACGGGATCGGAGAGGATGCACCATTTTTTTATTTATTTCTAATCCATTCTTCCTCTCCTGCCCGATCTTGTTCCTTCATGTTATCTCTCTTCTTTCGTTCAGACCATTTGGGAACCATGCTTTTAACTTCTCAATCCAGATGTATTCTTTGCATAGCCTCTGTCTTAGCGTCCACCCAGGATCATGCTCCAGACCCCTTATTCTCAAGCTGTGTAACCCGTGTTGTTTGAAATGCTCAATGAGTACCCGTCTGCTATTATTCCTCTCCCCCTTCTTGATCACATATCTGTGCTGGTACAGGCGAGTCTTAATGGAGTTCTTTGTCTGACCCACGTAATGCTTACCACATCTACTGCACTGAATCGCATAAATACAGTTCCTGGTCCTCAAAGGAATTCTGGGAAGAACAAACGCCCTTGATTGTCCTCGTGCCTTAATGGTCCTAGATCTATTTATTGCCGGTGGCTTGCTTCCTTTTTGCCTAGGAAGTCTACTGTGAACCAATAAATCCCGTAAGTTCCTATTCCTTTTGTAGGCTGCCAAGAGAGCTATATCTCGTCCCTCTGGAATGTCCGCCAGTGTCTCCCTAAAATTGTCCCTGATCCCTCTATTTAGCCTTACCACCACTGCACTCCCCTTATCCGCCGGTTTTATCACTATATCCCGCCTAGAGACTAATTCCTCTAGTGCTTCCACCTCGCCCTGGGTTAAATTTTTCCTCGGAGTCTGTGCCCTTGATAACGTCAACTGGACCGCTGCCACATTTTTGTCGAAAAAGTCCCACACTTCTCCTGGTAACTGCTGAGGCTGAGGCATCCAGCCCGATTTCTCGCAGAAAGGACGAACTTGCCTACCTGTTTCTTCTCTCAACCCGAAAAATACTGCCCTCTGTATCCTATCATGGAAATCACCCAGCTCTGCCAGCAACAGCCCTTTCTCAGTCTTCCCCATTAAGTGGGAAGGGATAAATGACAGACCCTTATCTAATAATGTAGATTGTGCTGATGTCAATACTAAACTCTGAGACAGATTAATTATGGAACTTTTATTGAACATTCTCTTTTGTTGTTCCGTTTTTTTGTGGTTGTTTCGCTCTTCCTCTTCCTCCCTCTTCCGACCTGGATACAAAAACGAAAACCCGGGGCCCTGCTGGAACCGCCCCCTCTCTATTTTAACTGTTGCTGCCAATGGCGCAATACCGCTGCTGCGGTCGACCGGCTCCAATGAATTTTATCCCCCTCCACCCTGAAGTCTTTTTCAGGGAGCATCGGGATGCTGCATCCCAACTCCTCAATGCATTTATTCAGGCTGCTTAAGTTGTTTTTGGCCTTTTCTGGCAGAGTCTGATCAAAATTTATCAACGGGACCCTTATCCGGGCCTCCGGGAAGGCCTCCTTCGCTGCCTCCACCATCTTCCCCAGTATCTTCCCAATGGACATTATATTGCCTGTCTCCCTGTCATTTACTCCAAAAGCCAACACAACCTGCTCCACCACCACTGTTGTTTTTGTCCTGTGCTTCAGGATCGTGTACCCGTCCGTGATGGTGGCCCCTGGGAAACTGTGTATCTCTATGTCCCATGCGCTGGTTTTCGGCAACCTGCCCAAATTCGAATCCCCAATAAATACTATGGGGCTGACCGTAGCCAGGGACCAATTTCTAGCTCCCGCTCTCCCCTCATGCCTGATATGTGTGCTCCAGCGGGACTCCTCCGGGGATTCTTCCTTTTCTCCATCCTTCCATTTATCTGCTCCCCGTGAGGTTGTTGCTGACCCTTCTCGGGTTCTCCCCACCTCCTCTATCAACAAATCTCCTAGCTCCTCCTCCACTATTTCCACCACCTGATGATCCACTCCCTTCCCCTGTGGTCCAAATGGGGTTAAGGCCGGCCTCCGTTCTACCCCTTTTCCCAAACAAAACATCTTTTTGGCCTTCGGGATCTTCGTGACCGCCCTGTTCCCCTGCTGTTGCTCCTCTTTGCTCCCTGCTGGTGCCTCGCGAGATTGTTCCCCCGGTTGCTCCACCTCCATTGGAACCACCTCCTCCCTCTCCCGTTGTTGTTGTTCTTCCCCACCCTCCGTCTCCTTCTGCATCCCCTGAAGCTGAGGCCGCTCTTCCGTGTCATCCTCAGTTTCTCCCTCCTCCTCTATCTCCGTCCGTGGCTTCGTCTCCATCAAATCCTGGATCAATCTCCCCGCCTGCAGTATCGTCTCTTCCTTTAGTCCCTTATATCTCCTCTGGGTCCACTTCACCGCCACCTTCCATGCCTCCTTCCACTCCGTCTTATTACTGTCAATCACTTTCTTGCTTGCCTTACTTAGGGCCACACTATAGTGCTTCTCGAGGATCCCCAACCCCTTCTTAAGCCACATATTCGTATTACCCTGCAATTCCACCTCCGTCATTACTGATTGGAAGGCCGGCTGGACTCTGTTGGCCTGCGCCGCCAATCTAATCAACCTTCCAGGTGGGCCTCCCCTGCCCCCTTCCATCTCTACATTACAGTGATAGAGTTTCAGAAAAGCATGGAATGCCCTCACAGTACTCCGGAACTCCGGGTTGCCTGTCTTCCTGATCACTTCCGTTCGTCCTTCCTGTCTGTCACCACCCTGTCGCAAGCTCCTTTCTCCATTATCGCTCCTCTCTCTTCCTCCTTCTTCTCCTCGCTCCTGTCTTCTAGCTGGTCTCCCCTCTTCCACATCCCTCCTCCTTGTCTCCCAACCTCCACGTCTCCATCTTCCTTCTTCCGGGCGTCTCCTTCCGCTCCCTCCTTCCATCCTTCCTTCATTTCTTCTCCTCATCCCTCTGCCTCTCCAGTCTCTCCTCCTTTCGTCTTGAAATCTTCTTTCCTCTCTTCCGCTCCTCTCCTCCGACTCCCTCGTCCTCCTCCAATTTCTTCTTTCCTCCCTCTTGGGACTTCTCCTCCTTCCTCTTTCCCCTCCTCTTCCCTTTCCGCTCCTTTCCTCCGACTCCATTGTTCTCCTCCCATCTCTTCTTTCCTCCATCCTGGGACTTCTCCTGCTTCCTCTTTCCTCTGTTCTTCTCCTCCATTCTTTTCTTCCAGCCATATCCATGTCCCCCGTATCTCTTCGGTTTCTGTTGCCTCCTCTCCCCTTCCATTCTCTCCTCCTATCCGCCTCCTCTCTCCTTCTTCTTCCTTCTCCTCTCTCCCTCGAATCCGTTCTACCGTCTCCTCTTCTCCACTCTCTTCTCTCTTCCCCCTCATCTCTCCTTCTCCCGTATCCTCGTCCTTCCCTCCTACGTTCTTCCTCTCTTTCCATTGCTTCCGATTTATCTTCTTTTTCTGAAAACAAAATCCAAATGATTTCTCCTCCAACTAGTTCAAGAAAAAACCCTTCGTCCCAATATCCAGCTACTGGATACACCCCGGTATGTCATGTCCGAGGCTCTGGCAAGGTTAGGTTTTTTGAGGATATTACAACAGCCCTTCCCCCTCCTGGTTTTTCAAAAGGGTTCCGGGACTGAGGAAAAAGCACTGGCCGACGCTTGTCTGACTACTCTGTCGGGTTAGAACTTCAGGACTTATAATGGGAAACGACTATCTCCCCTGTGGGTATCGAATCACCCTGCTTTTGTGATTCCGCTGTTTGATTGATTGTGGACCCCATTACACTTGGACAGGGGTCCCGCTCAATCATGCCGACTTTACTAATTCCCCTGATTACGTTGACTGCCCCTTTTCCATAAGAATTGATTTAGTCATACTGCTTGCCCCTCTAGATTTGTACTCCATAGGGCTAGTGACTTAAGGCCTACCGTTGCTTTTAGCCTATAATGTTACCAGGTTTGTACTCCATAGGGCTACTATGGTTAGGTTTAGAGTAAGAGTAGATTAAGGCCTACAGTTGTTTTAGCCCATAATGTTTTAAATCGACCGGGTTTGTAGTTCATAGGGCTACTATGGTTAGGTTTAGAGTAAGAGTAATTTAAGGCCTACAGTCGCTTTCGCCTACACCGTTTAAACCGAACAGGTTTGTACTCCATAGGGCTACTATGGTTAAGTTTAGAGTAAGAGTAGGTTACCACATAGAGTTGATCTACCCATCCCCCTCCTCCTTTCCGTCCTAGGTAGGTTAGGGTTAGGGTTAGGGTTAGGGTTAGGGTTAGGGTTAGGGTTAGGGTTAGGGTTAGGGTTAGGGTTAGGGTTAGGTTAGGTTAGGGTTAGGGTTAGGTTAGGGTTAGGGTTAGGGTTAGGGTTAGGGTTAGGGTTAGGGTTAGGGTTAGGGTTAGGTTAGGGTTAGGGTTAGGTTAGGGTTAGGGTTAGGGTTAGGGTTAGGGTTAGGGTTAGGGTTAGGGTTAGGGTTAGGGTTAGGGTTAGGGTTAGGGTTAGGGTTAGGGTTAGGGTTAGGGTTAGGGTTAGGGTTAGGGTTAGGGTTAGGGTTAGGTTAGGGTTAGGGTTAGGGTTAGGGTTAGGGTTAGGGTTAGGGTTAGGGTTAGGGTTAGGGTTAGGGTTAGGGTTAGGGTTAGGGTTAGGGTTAGGGTTAGGGTTAGGGTTAGGTTAGGTTAGGGTTAGGGTTAGGTTAGGGTTAGGGTTAGGGTTAGGGTTAGGGTTAGGTTAGGTTAGGGTTAGGGTTAGGGTTAGGGTTAGGGTTAGGTTAGGGTTAGGGTTAGGGTTAGGGTTAGGGTTAGGGTTAGGGTTAGGGTTAGGGTTAGGGTTAGGGTTAGGGTTAGGGTTAGGGTTAGGGTTAGGGTTAGGGTTAGGGTTAGAGTTAGGGTTAGGGTTAGGGTTAGGGTTAGGTTAGGGTTAGGGTTAGGGTTAGGGTTAGGGTTAGGGTTAGGGTTAGGGTTAGGGTTAGGGTTAGGGTTAGGGTTAGGGTTAGGGTTAGGGTTAGGGTTAGGGTTAGGGTTAGGGTTAGGGTTAGGTTAGGGTTAGGGTTAGGGTTAGGGTTAGGGTTAGGGTTAGGGTTAGGGTTAGGGTTAGGGTTAGGGTTAGGGTTAGGGTTAGGGTTAGGGTTAGGGTTAGGGTTAGGGTTAGGGTTAGGGTTAGGGTTAGGGTTAGGGTTAGGGTTAGGGTTAGGGTTAGGGTTAGGGTTAGGGTTAGGGTTAGGGTTAGGGTTAGGGTTAGGGTTAGGGTTAGGGTTAGGGTTAGGGTTAGGGTTAGGGTTAGGGTTAGGGTTAGGGTTAGGGTTAGGGTTAGGGTGTAGGGTTAGGTTAGGTTAGGGTTAGGGTTAGGGTTAGTTAGGGTTAGGTTAGGGTTAGGGTTAGGGTTAGGGTTAGGGTTAGGGTTAGGGTTAGGGTTAGGGTTAGGGTTAGGGTTAGGGTTAGGGTTAGGGTTAGGGTTAGGGTTAGGGTTAGGGTTAGGGTTAGGGTTAGGGTTAGGGTTAGGGTTAGGGTTAGGGTTAGGGTTAGGGTTAGGTTAGGGTTAGGGTTAGGGTTAGGGTTAGGGTTAGGGTTAGGGTTAGGGTTAGGGTTAGGGTTAGGGTTAGGGTTAGGGTTAGGGTTAGGGTTAGGGTTAGGGTTAGGGTTAGGGTTAGGGTTAGGGTTAGGGTTAGGGTTAGGGTTAGGGTTAGGGTTAGGGTTAGGGTTAGGGTTAGGGTTAGGGTTAGGGTTAGGGTTAGGGTTAGGGTTAGGGTTAGGGTTAGGGTTAGGGTTAGGGTTAGGGTTAGGGTTAGGGTTAGGGTTAGGGTTAGGGTTAGGGTTAGGGTTAGGGTTAGGGTTAGGGTTAGGGTTAGGGTTAGGGTTAGGGTTAGGGTTAGGGTTAGGGTTAGGGTTAGGGTTAGGGTTAGGGTTAGGGTTAGGGTTAGGGTTAGGGTTAGGGTTAGGGTTAGGGTTAGGGTTAGGGTTAGGGTTAGGGTTAGGGTTAGGGTTAGGGTTAGGGTTAGGGTTAGGGTTAGGGTTAGGGTTAGGGTTAGGGTTAGGGTTAGGGTTAGGGTTAGGGTTAGGGTTAGGGTTAGGGTTAGGGTTAGGGTTAGGGTTAGGGTTAGGGTTAGGGTTAGGGTTAGGGTTAGGGTTAGGGTTAGGGTTAGGGTTAGGGTTAGGGTTAGGGTTAGGGTTAGGGTTAGGGTTAGGGTTAGGGTTAGGGTTAGGGTTAGGGTTAGGGTTAGGGTTAGGGTTAGGGTTAGGGTTAGGGTTAGGGTTAGGGTTAGGGTTAGGGTTAGGGTTAGGGTTAGGGTTAGGGTTAGGGTTAGGGTTAGGGTTAGGGTTAGGGTTAGGGTTAGGGTTAGGGTTAGGGTTAGGGTTAGGGTTAGGGTTAGGGTTAGGGTTAGGGTTAGGGTTAGGGTTAGGGTTAGGGTTAGGGTTAGGGTTAGGGTTAGGGTTAGGGTTAGGGTTAGGGTTAGGGTTAGGGTTAGGGTTAGGGTTAGGGTTAGGGTTAGGGTTAGGGTTAGGGTTAGGGTTAGGGTTAGGGTTAGGGTTAGGGTTAGGGTTAGGGTTAGGGTTAGGGTTAGGGTTAGGGTTAGGGTTAGGGTTAGGGTTAGGGTTAGGGTTAGGGTTAGGGTTAGGGTTAGGGTTAGGGTTAGGGTTAGGGTTAGGGTTAGGGTTAGGGTTAGGGTTAGGGTTAGGGTTAGGGTTAGGGTTAGGGTTAGGGTTAGGGTTAGGGTTAGGGTTAGGGTTAGGGTTAGGGTTAGGGTTAGGGTTAGGGTTAGGGTTAGGGTTAGGGTTAGGGTTAGGGTTAGGGTTAGGGTTAGGGTTAGGGTTAGGGTTAGGGTTAGGGTTAGGGTTAGGGTTAGGGTTAGGGTTAGGGTTAGGGTTAGGGTTAGGGTTAGGGTTAGGGTTAGGGTTAGGGTTAGGGTTAGGGTTAGGGTTAGGGTTAGGGTTAGGGTTAGGGTTAGGGTTAGGGTTAGGGTTAGGGTTAGGGTTAGGGTTAGGGTTAGGGTTAGGGTTAGGGTTAGGGTTAGGGTTAGGGTTAGGGTTAGGGTTAGGGTTAGGGTTAGGGTTAGGGTTAGGGTTAGGGTTAGGGTTAGGGTTAGGGTTAGGGTTAGGGTTAGGGTTAGGGTTAGGGTTAGGGTTAGGGTTAGGGTTAGGGTTAGGGTTAGGGTTAGGGTTAGGGTTAGGGTTAGGGTTAGGGTTAGGGTTAGGGTTAGGGTTAGGGTTAGGGTTAGGGTTAGGGTTAGGGTTAGGGTTAGGGTTAGGGTTAGGGTTAGGGTTAGGGTTAGGGTTAGGGTTAGGGTTAGGGTTAGGGTTAGGGTTAGGGTTAGGGTTAGGGTTAGGGTTAGGGTTAGGGTTAGGGTTAGGGTTAGGGTTAGGGTTAGGGTTAGGGTTAGGGTTAGGGTTAGGGTTAGGGTTAGGGTTAGGGTTAGGGTTAGGGTTAGGGTTAGGGTTAGGGTTAGGGTTAGGGTTAGGGTTAGGGTTAGGGTTAGGGTTAGGGTTAGGGTTAGGGTTAGGGTTAGGGTTAGGGTTAGGGTTAGGGTTAGGGTTAGGGTTAGGGTTAGGGTTAGGGTTAGGGTTAGGGTTAGGGTTAGGGTTAGGGTTAGGGTTAGGGTTAGGGTTAGGGTTAGGGTTAGGGTTAGGGTTAGGGTTAGGGTTAGGGTTAGGGTTAGGGTTAGGGTTAGGGTTAGGGTTAGGGTTAGGGTTAGGGTTAGGGTTAGGGTTAGGGTTAGGGTTAGGGTTAGGGTTAGGGTTAGGGTTAGGGTTAGGGTTAGGGTTAGGGTTAGGGTTAGGGTTAGGGTTAGGGTTAGGGTTAGGGTTAGGGTTAGGGTTAGGGTTAGGGTTAGGGTTAGGGTTAGGGTTAGGGTTAGGGTTAGGGTTAGGGTTAGGGTTAGGGTTAGGGTTAGGGTTAGGGTTAGGGTTAGGGTTAGGGTTAGGGTTAGGGTTAGGGTTAGGGTTAGGGTTAGGGTTAGGGTTAGGGTTAGGGTTAGGGTTAGGGTTAGGGTTAGGGTTAGGGTTAGGGTTAGGGTTAGGGTTAGGGTTAGGGTTAGGGTTAGGGTTAGGGTTAGGGTTAGGGTTAGGGTTAGGGTTAGGGTTAGGGTTAGGGTTAGGGTTAGGGTTAGGGTTAGGGTTAGGGTTAGGGTTAGGGTTAGGGTTAGGGTTAGGGTTAGGGTTAGGGTTAGGGTTAGGGTTAGGGTTAGGGTTAGGGTTAGGGTTAGGGTTAGGGTTAGGGTTAGGGTTAGGGTTAGGGTTAGGGTTAGGGTTAGGGTTAGGGTTAGGGTTAGGGTTAGGGTTAGGGTTAGGGTTAGGGTTAGGGTTAGGGTTAGGGTTAGGGTTAGGGTTAGGGTTAGGGTTAGGGTTAGGGTTAGGGTTAGGGTTAGGGTTAGGGTTAGGGTTAGGGTTAGGGTTAGGGTTAGGGTTAGGGTTAGGGTTAGGGTTAGGGTTAGGGTTAGGGTTAGGGTTAGGGTTAGGGTTAGGGTTAGGGTTAGGGTTAGGGTTAGGGTTAGGGTTAGGGTTAGGGTTAGGGTTAGGGTTAGGGTTAGGGTTAGGGTTAGGGTTAGGGTTAGGGTTAGGGTTAGGGTTAGGGTTAGGGTTAGGGTTAGGGTTAGGGTTAGGGTTAGGGTTAGGGTTAGGGTTAGGGTTAGGGTTAGGGTTAGGGTTAGGGTTAGGGTTAGGGTTAGGGTTAGGGTTAGGGTTAGGGTTAGGGTTAGGGTTAGGGTTAGGGTTAGGGTTAGGGTTAGGGTTCATTAGGGTTAGGGTTAGGGTTAGGGTTAGGGTTAGGGTTAGGGTTAGGGTTAGGGTTAGGGTTAGGGTTAGGGTTAGGGTTAGGGTTAGGGTTAGGGTTAGGGTTAGGGTTAGGGTTAGGGTTAGGGTTAGGGTTAGGGTTAGGGTTAGGGTTAGGGTTAGGGTTAGGGTTAGGGTTAGGGTTAGGGTTAGGGTTAGGGTTAGGGTTAGGGTTAGGGTTAGGGTTAGGGTTAGGGTTAGGGTTAGGGTTAGGGTTAGGGTTAGGGTTAGGGTTAGGGTTAGGGTTAGGGTTAGGGTTAGGGTTAGGGTTAGGGTTAGGGTTAGGGTTAGGGTTAGGGTTAGGGTTAGGGTTAGGGTTAGGGTTAGGGTTAGGGTTAGGGTTAGGGTTAGGGTTAGGGTTAGGGTTAGGGTTAGGGTTAGGGTTAGGGTTAGGGTTAGGGTTAGGGTTAGGGTTAGGGTTAGGGTTAGGGTTAGGGTTAGGGTTAGGGTTAGGGTTAGGGTTAGGGTTAGGGTTAGGGTTAGGGTTAGGGTTAGGGTTAGGGTTAGGGTTAGGGTTAGGGTTAGGGTTAGGGTTAGGGTTAGGGTTAGGGTTAGGGTTAGGGTTAGGGTTAGGGTTAGGGTTAGGGTTAGGGTTAGGGTTAGGGTTAGGGTTAGGGTTAGGGTTAGGGTTAGGGTTAGGGTTAGGGTTAGGGTTAGGGTTAGGGTTAGGGTTAGGGTTAGGGTTAGGGTTAGGGTTAGGGTTAGGGTTAGGGTTAGGGTTAGGGTTAGGGTTAGGGTTAGGGTTAGGGTTAGGGTTAGGGTTAGGGTTAGGGTTAGGGTTAGGGTTAGGGTTAGGGTTAGGGTTAGGGTTAGGGTTAGGGTTAGGGTTAGGGTTAGGGTTAGGGTTAGGGTTAGGGTTAGGGTTAGGGTTAGGGTTAGGGTTAGGGTTAGGGTTAGGGTTAGGGTTAGGGTTAGGGTTAGGGTTAGGGTTAGGGTTAGGGTTAGGGTTAGGGTTAGGGTTAGGGTTAGGGTTAGGGTTAGGGTTAGGGTTAGGGTTAGGGTTAGGGTTAGGGTTAGGGTTAGGGTTAGGGTTAGGGTTAGGGTTAGGGTTAGGGTTAGGGTTAGGGTTAGGGTTAGGGTTAGGGTTAGGGTTAGGGTTAGGGTTAGGGTTAGGGTTAGGGTTAGGGTTAGGGTTAGGGTTAGGGTTAGGGTTAGGGTTAGGGTTAGGGTTAGGGTTAGGGTTAGGGTTAGGGTTAGGGTTAGGGTTAGGGTTAGGGTTAGGGTTAGGGTTAGGGTTAGGGTTAGGGTTAGGGTTAGGGTTAGGGTTAGGGTTAGGGTTAGGGTTAGGGTTAGGGTTAGGGTTAGGGTTAGGG